>NW_027397069.1:3942593-4064522 GCF_003265705.2 Callorhinus ursinus
TGTGTGTGTGTGTGTGTGTGTGTGTGTGTGTGTGTGTGTGTGTGTGTAAAGAACGGTGCCAAAATCTCCCCAGTCCACTGAAGAAATGGTATCAGGGGGAAATGAGCAGAGTTAAGAAACCTTTCAAAGGTATTTTTATCTCAGAGAAAGTGGGGCTCCACCCACGGCTGCCTCTACCCAGGAGAGAGCCTGTTTAGAAAACGCTGATACACTGTGAACCTTAGAAGGGAGGTTCACAGAGACATTTCCTTTTTAACTTCAGAAAGAGAGACACAGCACTAAATATTCCAAACTGCTGCTCTAAATTTGTCAAAGAGACAAAAGAAACAGCCGAAGAGTTAAAGGCACGGTCATCTAAACACAACAGACAGTAGGAAGCCTGTCTCTTGGGGTTTGGGGGGAGCGGAATCTTGAAAAATAATCAGGGTACAACAAATATTGAGTGGAAAAAGCAAACACAGTAAAATACAGGTGGAAAATATATTCCCAGCTGTAACCAGGCTAGAAAACAAGACAAATAAGAACCTGTAAAAGACTTCGGAATATAATTAGAAGGGCAGTAAGAAATACCTGCCAACTAACAGAGAAGGTACGGAGGGAACATGCACCCAGGGTGCGTAATGAATGAAGTACAGGGAGAGGGAGAAAATATGTCACAGATTTTGCCCCTCATCCTATTGTTCCTATTAAATTCCAGTTGGAATCAAAGTTACACATGCAGAACAGCAGGCTTAAGAAGATGTAACATGAATAGATGTATAAAATTCATTCTTTACCCAAGAAATTAAATTCAATCACGATTCTCTCCGGTACTTTCCCCCCATGTTCTGTCCAGTTTTATATTTGATCACCCCTGTGCTCAGAGAAGCCCATACAAGTAAGGACATGAAGCATGATAATTGCTCTACATACCACCTACAAGGCTCAAGGGATACTACAAGTTAAAGGCAGCAGGTCACAGGCGGTGAAAACTTCCCACAGGTTCTATGGTTAAGTAGGGGCAAAAGGGGACCTCACAGCTGGTGCTTTGAACATTTTCCTAGCTCAGGTGCGGGGCATTCCCAGAACGCGGGTATGACCAGTAGGAGGGGTGCAGAGGGCAATCAAAGGAACAGCTCCATGAAGCAAAAAACAGATATGTCTGCACAGTTCTAGAGGGTATATGTAGACCAGTGGTTCTCAGCAGTGGTGATTTTATCCTCCAAGGATAAAATCTGGCAATATCTGGAGACATTTTTGTCACACTGGGGGAGGGTGCCACAGACATTTGGTAAGTGCAGGCCAGGGATACTGCTCACACAGCCCCCCACAAGGAAGATTTATCCAGCCCTAAATTTCATGAAGGCTGAGATCAAGAAACCACGGTGCAGACCAAGAAATAAAAATATAGTAATAATAATAAAAACTGCTGAAGAGTGAAAAGGATTCGGCTTGTGGCAGAAGGATCAGTATTAAATTTGGGGTGATGATGGAGAAATGGCAAATCAAATCGGTAGCATAGCATGCGGATGTTAGGGTGGCAGGTATGTTGAGCGAAAGAGACAAAGGCATTGGAACAGGATGAATAAGAAGTCACACTAGATCCTTTACTCAGTGCGTAATAGTTGGACAAGGTTGCACTGGATGTTTGGGATTTCTTACGAAGTAAGATATGCAAAGAGTGCAGAATGAGGGGGATGGCCTGACCCCTGTGTAAGTCACATGAGGTAGGCTCTGAGAAGAGAGAGGCTAGTTGGTTGGAAAGCACCTGAGTCGATGGCTGGCTGAAGAGATGGAAGGCTCACAGTCCCTCCCTGTCAGGGACCAGGTATGCAATCCTTAGATTGTAGATTTATAGGTTCTTAAAATAAACCTGTTTACATGGTTGGGAGAGCAGCTTCTGCCACAGAAGGAGGCTAAAAGGGGAAGTTTCTGAAAAAGTAGGACTTAGTCTGAATATATTGATTCTCCCGAATAGACAACTAGAAGCTAAGGCATCAGTAGCTTGTGAATATTCTATCAAGAGTTTCTTCCAAGATCCTTTATTTAAATATGGCATTTTGGGGCCTCCACCATCACTCTGAGACTCTGGGACAGAAAGCTCAACCAAACCCTAACAATTAAAAGCAGGACAACAGACCACATCAGACCAAAGCCATTCCCAGGGCTGGGTTTCATTCTGCCTCGCGCTGACATGTCCTTATGGAGCCCAGGCCAACAGCAAATTTAATAAATCCCACAGATTGTGGTATTCAGTCCAAATCTAGTGTGTCACTCTAGAGGATTTTGTTTTATCATGCTTTAAGCAGTCTCTGTGGAACTCTCTGAGTAACTATGATTTTTTTTTTTAACAAATTTGTGTTCACTGATCCATAGATGTTGTGATACCATCATAAATCCCTACAATACCAGGCACGCTTTCAGAGGTTTTATTTTTGGTTGCTCCTTATATTCTCATCTACTTTGATGTGAAGCAAAACCTTTACACAAAATTCAAAGGTCTACAACATTAAAAGGATTACAATGGCAAAATGTCAACAATTTTGCACAATGAGCTGAGAAATGTTTCTGAAAGCTGGTCTCTTTATCAAAAGAACATACACATCTAGTTATTCTGAATCTGTGCCAATCTTCTTGCAATGCTGTCTTTAAGAGCATTTAAAAGGCCTTTTGTTCCATTACTATGGCTAGAATGATTAAAAAAAATACAGTTGGAAATGACACCTCAGTAAGTGAATTAAAAATGAAAGTGGGGGGACTTAATAAGGCCAGGACACATGCAGAGTACCATCATCTTTCAAAATCTGTTCACCTGGCTCTCCTAGATCGAACCACCAGAAAATGTCATATCAACCCAAAGATACCCTAAAAAATTACACTAAAATAAAAAAATGGCTGCTTCAAAAAGTTTACATATATAATTTTTCTTTTTGTCAGAGAGTCTTTTTCAATAACTGTAACATCGTAACTTTCTTTGGAGAATTCCTTAGTTTTCATCAAATGCTCACGAGTGCCACTTCTTATAATCATTGACCTCAATTTTCTTTTAAAAATAAGTTCTAAGAAACACACATAAGCATGCCTTGGGAACTTAGTCTTCACTTCAGATGACCAGATAAAACCTATGAAAATGTTAAAGCTTGTTGCAATCTTAAAAAGTTTGGTTCTAGACAAGAGCAAAATTATATCCAACTTAGGACACAACCTGCAGCCTGTGTTAAATAAATTTGAGTATCACCTATTTAATATTCTATTTCTATATTTACTTATATCCAAGTAATTGACATTAAGACAAATAATAATCATCCTAAAAACACTTCGAATCTACTGTACACTTTTATATAGAACTTTTTTTAATATTTTATTTATTTATTTGAGAGAGAGAACACGAACAGGAGGAGGGGCAGAGAGAGAGGGAGAGGCAAACTCCCTGCTGAATGTGGCTCAATCCCAGGACCCTGGGATCATGACCTGAGCCGAAGTCAAACACTTAACTGACTGAGCCACCCAGGCGCCCCTATATGGAACTTGTACCATATCATTTAAATATGAATCTTCACACAAATAAGTTCATATAAAAGTACTTTACAGAAAATGTACAAAAGCATGATACTCATCAAGTGTGCAACAGGAAAGGATTAAAATATTTCCTATTTAAATAATGCTAACAAATGTTCTTTGGAAAGATCTATAGGCCAATGGATAAAAGTCAAAATTACAAAATATTAATTTCTATTTAGTACTGGTCTTAACTTCTTGATTTTCCAAAGAGCAAAAAGAGAAAAAGTAAAGGAGGGGAAATAAAACAACATTCTGGCAGCACCCATCATGTTCCAGACACTCTGCTGGGTGCTTTGTATCAATGACCTCATTCCATAGCAGGAGTAACCATATGGGATAGTGTCTTGCACACAAGAGTCTAAGTGTATTACCCTAACATACTCAATTGCTGACAGCTAAACTCGTAGTAAATACAACTAGTTTTCCCCCAGTGTCATACTTTTTTGACTATCCCAAAATTTTCCACAAAGACCTATAGGAAACAACACTATTTGATTTTACTTACTTCATCATTTCTCAAATTAATTTGACCACAGAACACTTTCATTTTCCTACAAATGGCTGTTGAGGGAACATGGTGCCATACCGCTCTTTTTAGTGTGGGTAAACTGAGCATATTACTGGAAAATGCAAACTATACAATTTGTCAGGGACACTCAAAACAAGTCCATATGAAGGAATATTGATCTAGGTACAATGCTACTTTTACCTCTTGGCTGTTTAATACAGACATACCTCAAAGATATTGCAGGTTTGGTTCCAGACCATTGCAATAAAGCAAACAACACAAAAAAGTGAGTCAAATGAATTTTTGGTTTTATACTGCATGTAAAAGTTATGTTTACACTATGCTGTAGTCTACTAAGCGTGCAATAGCATTATATCTTTAAAAGTGTACACACCTTAATTTAAAAAAATACTTGATTGCTAAAAAATACTAATTATCATCTGAGCTTTCAATACATTGTAATCACTGATCACAGGTCACCATAACAAATATAATAATAATGAAAAAGTTTGGAATATTGTGAGAATTACCAAAATGGGTCACAGAGACACATAGTGAGTAAATGCTTTTGGAAAAATGGTGCCAACAGATTTGCTTGATGCAGGTTGCCACAAACCTTCAATTGTAAAAAAAAAAAAAAAAAAAGTGCAATATCAGAAGCACAATAAAGCAAAGTACAATAAAATGAGGTGTGCCCGTATTCTAAGAATCTCAACTTGTCCCAAACAATTCACAATAAACTGTTATGGCATAATTGGCTACTCTCCCCAGAAACATCTGCACATTAAAAGAAGGGAATGGTGAGAATTCTCTCCTTTAACACAAAGGTAAGATCTGAAGAGTTAAGGGTTTCATTAGAGTAGCTAAGCTCTACTGAGCACCTCATATCTCAACACACTTAAGATGACCTGCTTGGCATATCTTGGGACAGGCACCCACTTGACCCCAATGTATCTTAGTTCCCTCAAGAAAATATGAGTAACAAGATGTTACTCTGCACAGACATACAAAAATACTTAACAAATAAGTGAACTGTTTGTAATGCAATTGGAGCCGCCCATACAAAACGTGTAGCAGAGAAGGAGGCCTACAAATGTAAAACACTCCTATCTGGTAAAGTCATTGATTGAACTTAAAAAAAAAATAGCCTGAACAGTGAAATGTAAAACTTAGTAAATCCAAAACACATCATATGAAAATGACTTTTTAGTAAACTGGGAAGAAACTAAAAATATTTCTGACTATGAGTTCACTAAAGGATGACATTGTTACCATAATTTCCATATTTAAATATGAAATAAATGCATAATTTTCATTTGTCAAAGTGAATATCAGGAAGTCAAAGACAATTTAAATTTAAATAATCTCCTTTTTTTAATTTTCTTGTTACTGAGTTTTCACCAAAAGGTCAGCAGAAAAAGCGAGAATATATTACAGAATTTCAGCTCTAATATTTCACAGATTCTTTTATTTGTAGGGTATTTTTCTCACATTATTCTGTGTGAAATACTGTGCTAAAATGTGACTCTGAAAAATTCAAATCAAAGTTTTAGAAACTGCAGGGATTCACAACTCTCCAAATATTTACTTATTTTGCAAAATTAAAAACACAATGTTGCTATAAAATAATTCACATAGTCTAATGCCTGTATCCATAGGTAATTCTTTAAACATCAATTTTGGGCCCAATCTGTGCTAAAGGCACTGCAGGCACACACCCACACAAAAAGTTTATATAACATGGTCCCTGCCCTCACAGAAGTAAGAATCCAATTATGAGTTAAAGTAACAAGAATAATAATAACCAAACTCCTCACCACAGTAGAGATCCTTGATATTCTTGAGAGAGGCGTCCAGATTTCTTCGTGGGTCCCAAAACATCAGGCTCTCCCTACAGCACTCTTGGGTTACTGAGATGGGTAACACATAAGCTAAGTGACTTTCAGAAGTTAAGCAAGAAGAGGAGAAATGATTAAGAGAACATTCATAGATTCCCAAGTCTACTTAAGAACAATTATAAAATTGTGTGATACTGACAGTAATGCTAATTCAAAGAGGAAGGACATATACCACCATGTAATCACAACAAACATTATTGCACAACCACTATGTACCCGGCAGCTGTTGTTGGTTGATATAGTAGTCAATAAATATATTTGTAATAATGTATTAATAATATATATTAGTCAATAAATACCAAGACTATTCTCTTATGAAACTAACATTCCACTGGAAGAAGACAGAAAGTCAACTGATAAAGATTTAGTTTATCCACTTATGCTATGAGTGCAAGAGACAGAGGCAATGCTGGAAACAGGGATTGGTTACTAGTTATATAGAATGCTCAGGAAATATTTCTCTGATACTTTGATATTTGAGTAGAGAACTAAAAATGTCAAAGAGAACATGCCCAGGAAAGAGAAAAGCATGTGCAAAGGCCCTGAGGTGGCAGTGATGTTAGCAAATTTGAGTAACAGCGAGGAGGCCAGTGTGGCAGGAGTGAAGTGTGAAGGAGAGAGGTGGCAATGATGTTAAAGAGAGATGTGTGTATAGGATATGGGCAGCAAAAGTCAACAGTGCTGGCCCAAAGCAAACATGATGTGGAGTCATATTAGAAAGTGTCATAACACACGATACCTTTGCACAGACCTTGAAAGATAAATGAGATTTGTCTAACCTGAAGGGAAGGAAGTAAATTTTGATTTGTACTTAGACCTATTCGCTGCCTGATTTTTAAATATTTCTGATACCTTTGAGAACATTAAAAGGAAGACCAAAGCTTCTCCTCAGACTTCTATTCAAGATGACTCTTCCATTCCTGGCCATTTTCTCCCACCAGAGCATCTTCTAGGAGCCCACTGAATTCATCTGGCTAGTTTGTGGCTTTCTTACTTTCTTCACTTTATTCTGAAAGTCTCTCAAAAAAATAAGAAAGCATAATCAAACTACTCACATATGGTTCCATGTAAAAGAAAAACTTCTAAGAAACAATTTAAGTGTCTGATTAACATTTTTTAAAACTCCATGGTGGCCTCGTTGCTACCAGCTTATGGTAGCAGAAACTTTAATAATGTAAAAAAGGTGAATTTTCAGACTGCTGTCTGATAAAGGTGTTCAAGCATGGTTTGGGGGGGAAAAAAAGGCGAGAACTAATCATGCAAGATGATCTCATCCTAAATATATATTAATTTATGAGGTGTTAACAGCATGGGAATTAACCTATGAAATAACTGCTCATTTTATTAAGCAAAAAGGATCAAAATGTGCTACTCTCATTATAACAGAAATATGAAATACATCATACCAAAGGACAACTAAATAATGACCAAAGTGGGTTTTATAAGGGCATCGTGCCTACTAAGTGCTCCAACCCCTCTCAAGTTCAAGATACTAAGCCAGGAACTAAATTTTCAAACTCACTTCTTTAGCCTGAACAGGCATACACAGGCAACTGGTGGCTGTTTCTGTGTTTCAATTTCCTTAGCTATTCATTGAGGAAAGTATCATTTCTCTCCTTCCCAAGGGGTATCTTTTAAAGTTGTTCATGTCTGCCAACTGCTAAGTATAATGGTTTTCTCTACTGTGTGTCTGTAGACCTCAAAACAATTATTTGCAATTTTCAAAGCACACACACACACACACACACACACACAAATCAATGCATCCTAGTTTCATTTATTGGAAATCTAAAAGGTCATTGGAGTGCATAACCCAATATCCTGAACACCAGTTCCTTGGGTCTGAGATTCATCATAGAGTTTTCCGTTGAACTTATATAAATGAAAAAAAAGAAAAAGCAAATCTGAGCATTTAATTGGAAATGGGAGTTTTAAAATTCTGCTACCTTCCTAAAGCATTTCTCAATCAGCTACATAAAAGCAATGTCTCCCTCCTCTGAAATCCTGTAGCAATTGTGGTCTGCATTACTCATTTGTCAATATATTTTATACTGCTTTTGGTAGCTCTTCTATTTGTTTTGCATTTAAGTGTTACTTTAATATTTCATTGTTACATTTCTCCATACTTAGGACTTATTTAACCAGATTTTTAAGCCTTATAAGATTAAAGACTAAAAATTAAATATCTATATAACCCCTCCTTTGTAGCTGGGCAATCAGGGCAATATCTGGAATATTGCAGTCCCTCCTGACAATACATTGATTAGATTTTTGATCTTAAATAAATTGTTGGAGAAAAGTCTATAGCGGCCTTGTATTAAGCATAGATATTGACTCCAAAGCAACTAAGTCTTCCAGAAAATATTAACTCAGGCCTGAATAAGTCAATTTGTAAAAATAATCACAATCTTCAAAAAATGAAGATATAAGAGGTGTGCATTGAGGGACATTCCAGGAAGAAGATGGAAGAATAGGAAGCACCAGGGGATCTCTCTCCCCACCTAGACAACAATTACACTTACAGCATCTGTGTACTGTAACTATTTTGGAACTCCGGAGTCTACTGAAGGCCTGCAACTTCCAGAGGAAGACTTGGGTGGTAACTTGTGGTTAATTTTGGTCCATTCCAGCTCTTCACACAGTAGCAGCTACCCATTCCCTAACCCTACCCCTGTGGCAGGTAGCTCTCTTCCTGGAGCAGCTAGAGTACAGCTTGTGGGAGCCACATGGGGAGCACAAAGGACTCCTGTCATTTATCAAGGGATAAATATCCAAATACCAGAAATCTGTGCTGTGATTGCTAATGCTGCTTCTAATCACAGAGGGGCAGACCAAGAGGAGGACAGCCACCGCTGTTGCATCTCTCTCCACCATTGCAAGACCTTCCTCTACCAGTTGAAGTGACTTCCAGAGAACTTAAATGGTCAGTGCCCTTGGATTCACTTCCTTTTATTTTTCTCTTTTTCTTCTTTTGGGAACCAGACACTAAAGACTAGGGCATGCAAAAACAACTGCATAATGGGGAGAATTAAAAAGTGACTGCACATGCACAGAGAAGGCACAGGCTCAGAAAAGAACTGAGATTACCTTAACTTTACACCTCAGGCTGATCCTTGACACAAAGACAGCCTATAACAATCAAAACAACAATAAACAAATAAACAATAAACAAAAACAATGACAAAACCCAGCAAACCCTGGGGGACAGGGAGAATCTGATTCCCAGAGTTACCATTATATTGGATTCAAATATGTACCATTCAAAGGAAAATAATCAACAGAAACTGTCCTTAAAAAAGACCTGAGAGCAGATCTACTAGACAAAGATTTTTAAAACAACTGTCTTAAAAATGCTCCAAGATCTAATAAAAGAAGATGTATAGAAAGTCAAGAAAATAATGCATGAGCAAAATGGAGATATCAATAAAGAGACAGAAAACCTAAAAAGAAACAAAAAAGACATTCTAGACCTGAAAAGTCCAATAACCACAATGAAAAATTCACTAGTGGGATTCAAAGGCAGATTTGCACATTAGAAAAAAGAATCAGGGGGGCGCCTGGGTGGCTCAGATGGTTAAGCGTCTGCCTTCGGCTCAGGTCATGATCCCAGGGTCCTGGGATCGAGTCCCACATCGGGCTCCCTGCTCCTTGGGAGCCTGCTTCTCCCTCTGCCTCTCTCTCTCTCTCTCTCTCTCTGTCTCTCATGAATAAATAAATAAAAAGTTTAAAAAAAAAAAAAGAATCAGCAAACTTGGAGATAAGAAAAGAGAAACTTTCAAGTCTGAGGAACAGAAACAAGATTGAAAAAAAGTAAACAGAACCTAAGGGACCTGTGGGACACCAGCAAACAGGTCTACATACACATTTTGGGAGTTCCTGTCAGAGAAGAAAGGGAAAGGGGCATAGAAAATATTTGAAGAAGTAATTACTGAAAATTTACCAAGTGTGATTAAAAACATAAATACTTACATCCAAAAAGCTCAGCAAATTCCAAGTAAAATGAACTCAGAGAGATCCACACTAACACACATTATTACAGAACTTTCAAAAGCCAAAGATAAAAAAAAAAAAAAAATCTTGAAAGCAGCAACAATGAAACACTCAGAAGAGATACTTAGAGAAATCAAAATTGTAGGCCCAGAAAGAAGACTGGTGGTTGCCAGGGGCTGGGGTGGGAGCATGCAGGGGAAGGTTATTGTTTAATTGCCACAGAGTCTCAGTTTTACAAGATGAAAAGACCTATGAAGATGGATGTGAGGATGACTGCACAACATTATGAATGCATTTAACACTGCTGAACTGTACTATAGTTCAGTTAAAAAGGTTAAAATGGTTTTTTAAAAAAAAGCTATGGATTGAAAAGCAGAATTCTGTAGAGAGCAAAACATATGCTTTGACCTCAGAGAAACTTGGGTTCAATTCTCTGGAGCTCAGCTTATTGTTTCTATGACATTGTGTAAGTTACAAAAGTTTTCTAAGGCTCCATTTCCTCATCTACATAAAGGAAATGATAATATCTCCTTTGGAAAATTATTTTGAATATGGGAGGAATACATTTAAAACACCTGGATAAGACAGAGGCTCAAAAAGCTGTCCACAGATATTAGGGCCCTCTCTGGACACTCCCAGGTAGCGTCTGTCATTAGCCAGATGGTCTTAGAGACAGGAAAAAAATCTTGTAACAGAGAATATTTTCTCATTTAATCATTATTTTTAAGGAAATGTAGAGCTTTTAGCCCAACTTTATTACTAAACAAGCTCTGCTACATGCACTTTTGTGAACTAACTTTCCTTCTAAACTCATCTGACTTGTCTACTTCTGTTTTACTCAGTATAATATTTCTAATTATGTTGTGTTTTATTATATTGTATGTGTTTGTGCAGCTGTAAAATTTTTAAGAAATTTCCTAAATTTTTATTTAGGAACAAGGTAAATCAGCTAAATGTTGGATGTTGATGGATTTCCTAAAGGATTACCTAGTTCAATTATTGTTTTTTAAGTCCATAAGCAAGAGAAGAAAAGAAGCTAAAAGCAAAACAGTCAAGTTTTCCACTTTTCAGTTGATGGTTGTGTCATTAAATAGAAAACCTGCGGTTCTGGCAGTGGCTTATAAAAGCAAATATTTTCATGCATTAAATTAAATAGGCTCTTACAAGAGCATTGCTATGGTATAGGGAGAAATCACTGCAAAGAATTAAGAAGAGGATATCATGGTTTTCACTAGTTCTCTCTGTGTCACTCATCCTCCATGAATGTCATGATTTTCTCATTTTACTGGTTCAACAGGAAACCAAAAATTTCTGGAAAAGCTGAGATTTTTAGGTTAGCCCTATCACTTTATAAATGCTCTTAACAGCTTGAATCATACAATTTTGTACGCATGGGAATACCTCCCAAGTCACAGAGGTTGAAATTTTGACCTATGTCTCTTACTTAGCACAAGATATCCCACTGCACCTGGTCTACAAATTAATGTTTGTAAAAGTCCCCAACACCCCCCCAAAAAAACACATTAACTTTTAAAATTGTGACTGAATCATTTCTTCGAGACTTTTTCAGAAAAATGCTGATCCTAACAGATTTACTTTCAAAAATCTGGATATGATTTCCATAACATTTTGAAGGCAAAATGCCAAATGCTCAGAACCATTAAAGACAGTGCAAATGACCAAGCAGACGTACAGAAAACGTTATCAGCTATAAAAGTCATTGACTGGAAAAGTTTCACTGTTAACTCTTGCATTTCTTCAGCTATGACTTTTCTGGATCAGCTTTTTCAGTAAATCTGATTATCCTTTGATCTGAAAAGGAATCACAGTGAATGGAGAGAAAATTGGTACTATCCTTGGCGTAAAGTCACAGTTAAGGCATTACCACCTATATGTGTTCTCATGAGGGTTGCTATTTCCCCATTTAGGTAGTGGGTATGCTTTGCGAACATTTATAGAGCCATGTAATTATGCGTTGTGTGCTTTTGATATGTAAATTATAAAGATAAAAGTATTTTTAAGTGGTTCTTAATAAGTGATATTGATATGAGGCGAAGCAGTAACTTTATTTTTCCAACACATTTAGCTTTACCAAGACAAGGTTTATTCATCCATTTAATTGAAGAGATATTAAAATAGGTTAGAGATATGAATGGTTTATGTGCATGTCAACCTGAGACATATACTGAATCCTGCACGTTTTGAAATACATATCAAATTCATTACAAGCAGTAATGATCTAGTACAAGACAAGGAAAAACTGGGATCAGAGTACCCTAATGTTTTGCCACCATAATGGGTAGACCAAAAGTCTCTCATAAAGGAAGTAAAATGTATTTCCCAGAGAGAAATGGGGATTGAGAATTTAGTGATTACCACTGGGATTCCATGATTCAGTCTAATGCTCACTCATTTGCATGACACTTGAGAAGTATTTGTAAATAAAATTATGACATCTACACAGTACCTATTGATAATTGTTTTATACTTGGATGTTCAGTCATCATTTACTCTGGATTTTCTCTTTTTTCCTACTCTGAATGTCGCGCCAAAGGACTTCTCCCCTTGATTTCTTCTTCTGTTTTGGCTCCAGAAAGGATATGGCAAAGCTAATCAATCCTTATAATGATATTCATCTTCACTTTTAAAATGATAAAAATGGGGATGCCTGGGTGGCTCAGTCGATTAAACGTCTGCTGTAGGCTCAGGTCGTGATCCCAGGGTCCTGGGATTGAGCCCCACATCGGGCTCCTTGCTCAGCCGGGAGTCTACTCCTCCCTCTCCTTCTGCCCCTCCCCCTGCCTGTTCTCTCTCTCTCTCAAATAAATAAATAAATAAAATCTTTAAAATAAAATAAAATAACAAAAATGATATTCATTTTCAGGTTGATTTCCCAGGTTCCATCTCCTAGGGCACTGGTTATAATAGCCCACATGTTTCTCTTGATCATCATGGGTTAAGAAATCTATGTATCAATCTGAATGATGGTATATATATTTCTCTAACCAAGAGTTCAGCCCATGTGGGATTTAGGTCTATTTATAGGAAGTATACATAAAAATGCATCCAGTTAAAATGTGTGTATGTGGGGCGCCTGGGTGGCTCAGTTGGTTAGGCGACTGCCTTCGGCTCAGGTCATGATCCTGGAGTCCTGGGATTGAGTCCCGCATCGGGCTCCCCGCTCAGCGGGGAGTCTGCTTCTCCCTCTGACCCTCTTCCTTCTCGTGCTCTCTATCTCTCATTCTCTCTCTCTCAAATCAATAAATAAAATCTTTAAAAAAAATGTGTATGTGCTCTATGTGTCAGAGAGAAAGAGACAGACACAGGGAGAGAAGCAAGAGACACAGGGAGACACAGCAAGCACAAGAATGCTGGTTCTTGGAAACTGCTCATTCCACACATCTATCACAACCTACCGAGTTCTATTCAAAAGCTACAGATTTTGTAGCCCATTTTCACTGATACCCAACAAAAGCAAATTACATACCTATAAAGCCTTTATGGCTATAAAGCTCTTTTAATATGTATCACCTCATTTGATCATTACAACCACCATTCTATAATGTAGGAGGACAGTCATTAGCCTATCAGTTCCGTGGGAAAGAAATTTTTCGGTAAATGCTTTAGAGAAAAAAAAAACAAACCCACAGTCAGCATGGGAAGCACTGCTTATAATACAAAGTCGAGAACAATGGAAATGTCAAAACTCTGTTTAACTGAAAATGTATAAAATTGCTGAGAAGCCTGTTTAAACAATTCCACTTTATCTTTTATCTGATTTTTTAAAATCTAGCAAATAAAACAGATTAAAATGTTCAAATCAAACCATTAATTGGGTTTTCAGAATATCTCCCACAATTAGAAAGACTTTTCTCTTCTTAAGATGTACAGCTAAGAACCTATGTTAATGGAGAGATGATAAGGTTGTTCTGAATTATCCAGACTGACTTCACTCACACCATATTCACTTATTACTGATTTTTCCATTTTAGATTATTATGGAAAGCAAGAGCAAAAAATTCAAGTTAATTTTAAGCAGGCAATTTTTTAGTATGTAAAAGTTCTATTTTAAAACAAGACCCCAATTTTTTCCAGTCGCATATGATAGTTTTCACAAAAGTGTCATATGCAGCATGAAAACTTAAATTATAAAGAATTACTTATGAGATTAGCAGATTCCAAGTTTTAATGGACTAAAATAAAGGTCATAACCTTGTCAGCACAAAGTGCCTTTCACAGAGTTGATTAATAACAAAAGAAGGTATTTGGGACTTAATTTTTTTCTAGCTTCCCAGTGTTAGATTGTGATAGACTTATCACAAATATGATAGATATTCTTAATCAGCGATACTAGAGTTCTCATTAGGTACTCATTAAATTCCTGCATCTTAGGATAACCTTGAGAAGTGTATTAGATACTAATGAGTAAATGCCTTCATTACATAACTCTTATTAATGATAATGGAATGTACATGCCTGCAGTAAGCAAAGGTGGTATCAACTGTAAAGAAAATAGTGATTAGAATGTCATATCTCAAGACCAAAATAAATGATAAGTCTGTTGATTTGTTAAGATAAAATTGTCTGCATAAAGCCACACATGGGATACAAATTAGTTGAATGAAATAAAAAAACTTTAGTGTTTGTCTATAAAGATTTAAGATAAAACATGATTTTCTTAAAAAAATAAGAATGATTATTTAAAAACAAGGCACTCTGGGATTCTGCAAAATGTTACATTGAAGTTCCTTAACATATTAGTTAGCAAAACAGTTGACGAATTGATAAACCACTGATCTCCCTTTTGCCCTTTCTTTTTAATTTATTCTTATCGTTATTGTTTGTCTTATTTAAAACATCCCCATGCTCAAAACTAACAGTCTTGCTGTGGGCACAGACATCATATAGGTCAAATTAAACCATGAGTTGAAGGTAATATGAGCCTGCCTATTCACTTCCTCTTGATTTTGAACACAAGTAACAAAATTATTTTAATAAATGACTATCCAAACTATTTTTCAAGTTAATCTGCAATCGAGATTTCCATACACTTCTGACGGACCAGCTCATGAATATCATTGTCTTTCAGGAATTTCTTTTTCCTTGCTACCTAAATTACCCTAATATACTTAAATTCCATTTCTTCTTGAATCCTCTCTGGAGATGAGGAAAATAAGGTTGCCATCTTTGAACAGTAGAATCTCAGATCCGAAAGAACCTGAAGAGATATCTACCAAATAGTAATCATTCATCCTGTGCACCACTAGCTTTGAGACATACGTTTACATAAAAGGCAGCCGTTCCAATCGTTAAAACATTATTTCTTATAATGAGCTGAAATTTATTCTGCAGGTAATTCCTTCCCAAAAAGCCTAGCTCTGAAAGCTTAATGGAATAAGTTTAATTTTTTTCCACATAGCAGATCTCAGATACATGAAGGCTTGTTTCTGTGCTGATGTCTCTTTTTCCCACTGAACAACCATAGCACCTTCAACCATTGCTTATGTAAGATAGGGTTCATTACCCACTGACCTCTCCACATAGATGTCAGAGAGATGCTCTCCTTCCTCAATAAGGCACCCAGAATTAATCGCAATTCGCCTGGGGTGGGTTTAGTAGTGCTGAGTGCAGGGAGCTTATTATCCTCTGTGAACTGGATACCATTCTTCTCTCTATTAATGCAGCCGAGGATTGCATTAGATCTTTTGTTGGCCTCATCACCTTGGATAACCCTCCATATCCCTGGATATATTACCAGGAGGGAATTGAGAGGAACTTTTAACAGACCATCTCATCTGCCCCCCGATCCCTTGATCAAATAGCAGTGCCTTTATAGCAGGCTATCTGGAAACCTATATAAATGGGTCACTAAAAACTCTGTAGTTTTTGAACCACTAAAGAACGAGGGGGAGAAAAAGATTGTTCAAATATCCCTTCTTTCATTCCTGTCCTCACAAATTCAGTATTTATTATTGAGCCACAACCATGTGTCTGGCTGGGACAGAGAGATGAAGACCAGACCCCTAAATCTCAATTCCCAGGTTTTCCAGACAAGCAAATCAACAATAACCTACTGTGCTGAGTAGTGTGACGATAATTTGTAATACTGATGTGAGCACACAGAAGAGGAACACCCAACTCAACCTCAGAGGGTAGCCTCAGAGGAACCACCCAGAATCCTGTGCTGAGTTGCACCTTAATGAAAAGTGAGTGTTCTCCTGGCCCTCTCTCTTCTGTATCTTAGAACAGAGCCTGGGTGCTGAAAAATAAATGAGTAGAAGTATAAAATAACATAAGTGAAAAAGGTGGATGAATTCATTAATTGATAGAATTATTGATCGATGAATTAATTAGAAGTAGACTGGCATAAGCAGTCACAGAGATGAGAGTTTAACCTATTCCTAGGTAGGGTAAGTGGTCTGGTTATGTGACAGCTTGACCTTGTAGAGGAAAAACAAGTGGGATCAGAGAAATAAGTAATGGAGAAAGGAACGTGAGGGGAATGACCGGCTGTGGAAGAACCGGCTAGTGCTTCTTTGGCAAAAGTCTGGGAGAAAGAAGAGAAGGAAAGGTGGGGCATATTTGAAAGATACCAAGGGCCAAATATATGTCAGAGGTAAGGGATAGAGATCAGAATTTCTTTGTTTCCTGCTTGGGCAGATGTAAAGAAGAAGATTGCATTCAACAATCTTTGGACCACAGGTAGCACAGGTGGGGAAGATGACAAATCCAGTTTTATTTGGATCGAATTGAAGATGGGGTACACACAGGAGATACCCTTGGGCCACCTATGCCCCACCTCCAGGTGGGGAGAGAAAGCTACTAAACACAGTTAATCTGGCTCATCAGAGGTTTTAAGTAATAACTGAAGCCCTTGGTGTGGATAAGATTGTTCAGAAAATTGCCCGGTGTGGAGAGAAAAATGCCAAACAACAAGCACTCAAGAACATACATATCTAAGGGGCTGCCTAAGGAAAAGAGTCTGCAAGCCAGACTTCAGAAAGCAGTAAGAGGCTTCCTGTGTAAGAGAGAAGGACTGAATATATTTGTATGCGGAGTCACAAAGGCCAACTGAGTAGAATTTGGAAACATAGGAAGGACAGAATAATTAATGGATCAAGGCTTCTTGCATTTATCCATGGTTCTGAAAAGTTCTACTATCCTACAAGCTTTCATTATAAAATAAGAACTTTATTCTCAAATAATACATTTTTCTAAGAAATCAGCTAAAAAGGTGGTTTCTTAATTATTCATCACTTTTCCTTTGACATCTTTCTCATATTCAGAGTTTCCACTCAGCTACCTTCTGATGCTAAAAACTTCTAAAACCTTCTGGAAAAGTTAAGATAAGAAAGAAGGCTGGATCCAAATATGCGGCATTGAAATGGAGTTTGAATTCTAGTCTCTGTGAAGTAGGAAGCTCTGAATGGCTAACATTCAGCAGCTCTGGACTGCAGTGCCCAGACTTCACCAGTAGATGCTGACATCTAACAAGACACCTCTGCTTAGGCCCTCAGCCCTGGAGAACCCCAGAGATGTGGATCATTCTAGAGAGCTTGATGGTTTACCTCTTTAAGGAACCAAACTGCTGCCCACACTGCTTTGCATTTTGATGGATTTTTCCCTAACATTTGTCTACAAATATTTCTATCTTTAGGTCTGTTCTTTATCATCTTGTAGAGAGAAAATGGAAGCCATGAGGGGACTTCCCTTATCTCAACACCACCAAGTTGACTAGCCTTTTTTTTTTTTATCTCTATCATTGTCTACCCTCCCTCTCTATGGCCTGGATCAAGTGGCTCAGACTATCAAAATCTACACCTCCTTCGGTGCTCTGCATCCCACCCTCACTTACTCATTTCACAAAGACTTTGCCTAGCTCTTATCAGAAATTATCTCATCTCCCCTCCCTTCTGCATCTTTAATTCTCCCTCGATACTAGAACTTTCCTTTTAAAATACAAATATACTATACATCTCCCACCTTACGATTAATACACAAATACCTTGACCAGTCAAGGTCCATGCTCCCCCTCACAGGATAACTTCTGAGTGCAGACTGTTCTGTCTCTATTTTCTCACTCCCATTTTCTCCACAACGGATGTTGTATCCCAATTTCCAATTTCGAAGTAGAATTCTGCTCAGATTTTCAATATTGTAATAGAGCTCCAGTTGGGTTTCTGTTCTGTCTATAAACTGACCAAATGAAGAACACCAGTGAACTCCATGTTGGGAGATCCAGTGGTCCCTCTTCAACCATCATGGTATTCTGCCTTCTCCATGATAGTTGGCCACCCCTCCCTTCTTGGACCACCTTCTTCCGTTGTTTTCTATGACAACACTAGTTCCCCACTCACCTGACTACCTGCCCCGCCCAGCTTCCCTTTGTTCATTTTTCCTCCTCCTCCCATGACCTCCACTTCATGTATATGATGAATCTCACACTCTGCACTGCAAAACAAAGTCTGTGATCTATACGCCGAATCCTCTCTTGCTGTTCCCCATTGCAGTGAACACCACCGCCAGCCAGTCACGCACACAGTTGCCTGAGTCAAGCACCTGGAAATCTTCCTCCTTCCCTCACCTCCCTTCGCTCCCCACATGTGATCCACCAGCAAATCCCAGCAGCTCTAACTTTTGAAATACACCTGGACTTCACCCACTTCTCCCCACCTCTATTGCCTCCTACCTGGCCCAACGACCCTCCTATCCTGCCTGGACTTTCCTAACTACCTGACAAGATCTCTGCTTACACTTTTACTTCCCTGTAATCCAGAGTAATCTTCTTAACTGTTTTCAATTTAGGTAAGCTTCCTGAATAACTCTCCAATGCCTTCCTAATTCATATAGACTAAATCCATATCAGGACTTTGTTTCTGGGCCCAGCATCCTCCTCTATTTCACCTTTTCCAGAATTCTCTCTACTCACTGTGCATCCCCTGAGACACATGAGCCCTTCTGTTCCTTGAAATCACAAAGCCCACCTCAGCCTCAGGGCCTTTGCATTTATAGTCCCTCTGCCTAGAACCCCTTTCCCTGGTTGGCTCCTCTTCATTCAGGTCTCTGCTGAAAGCTCACCATTGTTTTTTGTTTTGTTTTGTTTTGTTTTTTTTAAAGAATTTTATTTATTTATTTGACAGAGAGAGAGAGAGAGAGAGAGAGAGAGACAGGAGAGAGGGAACACAAGCAGGTGGAGTGGGAGAGGGAGAAGCAGGCTCACCATTGTTAACAGCCTTCCCTGGTCTAGACTCCCCTCCCCCAGCCATAAGTTGGGTCTCTATCACATTATCCTGTTTGCTTCATCTCACTTTTCACTATCAGAAATTAATCTTTTCTTTCTTTTTTATAGCATTATCTGTCTCTCTCCACTAGAATATAAATTTAATGAAACCAGTATCTTGCCTGTTTAAGTCACTTCTGGATCTCCCCAGTGCCTAGCATATATGAAGTGTTTAATAAATAATAAATTAATAATAAACCAGGGATAAATGCTGCCTGGATTTGCTTCTGAGATACCTGATAAATCAAAATAACATTTATGGAGATAGTAGGTTTCTCTCTTAAATGTTAAAAACCTCATGCCCTGACTAAGGTATTTGAAAACCTCTTATTTAAAATTGTAAAGATGGGCATGGAGCCTGAAGAATTTATTCTGACTTGAAATCCATACAAGATTGTGTAAATACATTTATACATGACCTCTCCCAATGACATCAAATATTTTTTAGAATTTTAAGCATTGCTGATTATTGTTTAATAGTAAAGGGTGAATTAAAACATGTTTAAAATAGTCTAATTCCATTTTCAAATCAGGAAAACAAACTTTGTTGAAACCACCCAAAGTAACATACACCAGTGTGAAGCAGGGACCTTGAAAAGTTTTAAAACTTGCAATTACTCACAAGAGAGAAGTAAGCATCTAAGTGGCTATCCGTTGCCCTCTCCTGTTACGACCCCATTATAACACCAGCCCACAAACTAAGACCTAAAAGACAGGGAGATGTAGCCTCCAGCAGAAGTTGTCTTAATAGCGTGGCCATGGCCGTTAGGCAGTATCCCTAAGTTCAAGAGCTGCCTGATGTGTTTGAGTCCCTCCCCACCTATATTCCCAAGGTGATCCATGCTCTAGATTAGAACACAGGTGCCCTCCACTTGTCTTAGGGGAGCGAGCTGCAGAGGGCCAGGTGGGGGCGGGGGTGGCTAACAAGGCTGATGGGGATGCTGTGAGCTTTACAGACAAAAGAACTGGTGAGAATCACTCAGTCCTCCAGCAAGAAAGGAAAGGGAGCGTGGGGATCCAATTTGAGTCTAACAAGCAGTGGAAACTAGATTTGCAGTAAAAGGGCCTGTGATTTCTCCACACTGCTCCGTCAGCCTTAACAACTGTGCAGAGCCATGGAAACACCCTCAGGACGCCCCTGTCCCCTCCTTGGCCTTGAACCTCAGGGAGTTGTTGCTTGACTTTTGGAACTCAGCATTCTCATCTGTAAACATTTGTAATGGTCACTATTTTCTCACAGGCTTGCTGAAAGAATTAAATAATGTTAATAAGGCCATAGTAAAGACTTAATTGAGCTGTTATTGTCATCACACAAGAGAACTAAAACCATGGCCTCTGTGTCTGCCTTCCACAGCTCTTTTACCCCCATCTTTGCTTTGGGGCCAGTATCTCTCAGAGGATCTGCTTTGGCTGGCTCTTTCCTACCCATCAGACTCTTATCTGCATAGGGTCTGGTTTGTCTCAAAACTGACAGTAAATTTATAATCTTTCCCCTTCGCTGTAAGCTCCCTGAAGGCAGGCAAAGTCTGTCCTGTTCTCCCTGTACCCTTCCAGCCTTGCTCTCCGTTGAAGCAGACTTCTATCTGACTCCTGACTCAATAAACATTTGTTGAACTTGCTGAGTGAGTGGCTAGAGATCTGGTAATCGGATCCATCATCCTAGTGATAAATGAGAATGTGAGTGACGAGCAGGGGGGGGCTCTTTTATGAGGAGCATGTGCGGGGGCGCCTGGGTGGCTCAGTCGTTAAGCGTCTGCCTCCGGCTCAGGTCATGATCCCGGGGTCCTGGGATCGAGCCACTCGCTGGGCTCCCTGCTCGGGGGGAGTCTGCTTGTCCCTCTGCCCCTTCCCCACACTCATGCACTCTCTCTCTCTCTCTCTCTCTCATAAATAAAATCTTTTTTTAAAAATTGTTTATGAGAAGCATGCATAAGCATTTGTGTATGAAATTTTTTAAAGATTTATTTTATTTGAGAGAGAGAGAGCATAGTGGGGAGGGACAGAGGAAGAAGGAAAGACAGTATTAAGTAGACTCCACACTGAGTGCAGAGCCCAATACAGGGCTCAATCTCACGACCCTGAGATCATGACCTAAGCCGAAACCAAGAGTCCGATGCCCAACTGATGCACCACCCAGGAACCCCGTGTATGAACTTTTTATATAACTTCTCAGAGGCTTCTTTTCTTACTTCAGTGGAAAGAGCTTTGGAGAAACACTGCCTGGGGTTGGGGGGACATTTATCAGCCTGTGTCTCCACGCCAACTGACTACTCCGAGCCTGAATTCATCCGTCTATGAAATGGAGATCATCATGAACCCACAGGAATGTTGTGAAGACTCAGTGTGATATAGAAACAATGGGCAAACTTACTCTTAAGCAGGAATAAATGTTTTTTGAAACACATAGGACAAGAAATCCCAAGTTACAATGGATCCAGTGGAGCTTCATTGAGGACAACTCTCTGCTTGGTGCCCTGGGCAGTCCGCAGGAAACCTCGTCAGAAGCCAGAGCTCAGGGCCCACGCTGGCAAACCCACTGCCACCCAGGCTGAGGGAGAGTGTAATAGGCTTGCAGTAGATTCCCTTGCTTTTTTCCATTGCATTTAGCTGAGGTTGCTCATTGATAAATAAGTTATAGGTCAAAAATCAGTAATAGATGAAGTCATAGATCAGAGGAGGGAATGGGTGTGTGACTTTCTTCCAGTATGAAATTTAAGTTCTCCTCTTAGAACCGTACAAAACAAATGACCAGTCCTCTAAGTTTTCAAATTGTCGATATTGTATTAAAAACACTCAAACCATTAAACATAAACTACAGGCATAAAAAAAAGAGCACTTGCACATGTCATCTAAACTAAATTACATAGATAACAGTGAGCCCCATCTAGGGATAAAGCAGGAAGCATTATTTGATCACATCATGAGCATGTCATGGTGCAGGGCCATTTCTAGTAAAAGCAACCAGCAAAAAAATATATATATGTATTTTAACAGCTACACATTGACTATGAAACACACAGGTGATATTCAGTTTGTTGTGGTTTTTTGTTTCCCCTCCATCAAGAAGAGAGAGGGAGAGAGAGCTGGTTCCTGCTGTTTTCTGGCAGCTGAACCCAGTCCCAGGATCGATGTGTTTGCTCTTCTCTCCTCCCCAGGCCCAGACCACTCGGCTCTGCCAGAGGATCCTGGGTCGGGCATAAGCTCTACAGTTTCTGCCTGTCACTCAGGGCCCAGGAATCTCATCCAGCCCCTTGGCTTCAGTCTTTCTAGAGGGGGGTTGCCATCCACTAATTTCATGGGCCTCCAGATAAAACAGTTCAGTTCCGCATGCACCCAGGACACCGTGTATTAACCTTTGCATTTGTTCATCCTTCACTTTAGTTGACGGACCTTGGTTTGCACTTAACGGTGTTTTTACTCTGCCAGCAGGCATCGCTCCATCTATTCTGTGTACAAAAGGTCAGCCCATGGAGTCAACTTGGTGGGTGGTCTGTACGGCCTAACAAGAGTGTTGGGATGCCTTTTTTTTCCCCTCTTAGCTCATGGGAAGCTCTCCCAGCACCCCCATATGGAAATGCCTCTCTACCCCATAGGCAGCTCAATATTTGAGGATATTTCCTAGGAACACAGCAGAGCGTCCAGCTAAAATATCCTTAGGAGACCACAACGCCCAACTTGAACAAGAACTCAAAAAATGACCTGGAACTTTATCTTTGTCTCTTATCCAAACCTGCGCAGTGCCCCAGAGAAGACATCCAAGACTTATAACAAACACATTTACATAATCTTTTGAGTTTCCCAGTCTGACGGGGGAGAAAAAAGTGGCAGGAAGCCAGGCTTAGGTAAAGCCTACTGATGCTTATCATCTACCAGTTTAATTTTTTTTCTTTAAATTTTTTTATTCTTATGTTAATCACCATACATTACATCATTAGTTTTTGATGTAGTGTTCCATGATTCATTGTTTGTGTATAACACCCACTGCTCCATTCAGAACGTGTCCCCTTTAATACCCATCACCAGGCTAACCCATCCCCCCATACCAGTTTAATTTTAAAAGGAGGAAAAATACCAAGTGCTTATAAATGATTTCTTAAGGTTGCTTTGGAGAAGGCATCATAGACTATCATTGCTTCACTCCCTGCAATTCCTTTTATGCCAGGCAAGCATGGACCAGAACCAGCCAACCCTTTCCTTAGCAAGGCAGGTCTTAAAGGAACTTGATTACTGCTTACTGCTCCCCCAGGCCGCTCTGATCAGGAAAGCTGAGCTGCATGCTGGGGGCCCCATTCCAGCAGCAGACTCCTTAGCCAGGCTGTGTCAGGGAGCAGTGCCTGTGGGGTTAACACGCTGCGTAAGAGACATAGTGAAAAGTGTCCGGGGACAACCAAGGAGGAGTCTATGGCCTCAACCATACAATACCAGGAGACCCACGCCATGTCAGAGACTGAAAGGCAGGGCCAGATGGGCCCTCCACCAGTGTGTCTCCTTTGCCCTAGACTAGCACTGCCTGAGCTTCTTTCTTAACCAAAAACAAAGAACAGTGTAAGAGAAGTCAGAAAAGCAGGGAAAGGAGATGGAGATGGAAGGGAGAAGCAGGGACCCATGCCCTGGGTGACTATGTGATTCCTAAGCAGAAGGCAGTTTTCCTTCTCTAAGCTAGCCTCGTGTGCATGACCACAGGGGAAGCCTCATGGAGTCTGGCAACCTTATTCCCGACTTTATTTCCCCTTTCTACTAGTTGAACAGAAGGGAGAACCACTGATCCAAGGAAGAGAAACCAGAGACTCTCCCAGGGGTATGAAATTTGGAAACAGAAGAAATTCTAATTCTTTCTGGAGGCCAAGATCTGTGGCATACTGGTTTAAAAACAGTTGGCAGCCCTTGTTCTAAGCACTTTAAGTGCAGGACCTGTTGGGTCAGGTGGGGAAGCATTTCCCACCCACCGACTAGGAAAGCAGAGAGCCACACTACAGACGCATTAGAAATGAGGCAGATAGCTGCACAGGGTCAGGGCCCAGACCACTCGTCTCCACAGGCAAGCTTGCCAGAGAATATTCCCACTCTCCCAGACTGCTGAATCTCCTTTTATTTCATGACCAAGTGGAAGTCTGCCCCATGCTTAAATTCTGAGCAGAAAGTCCTCTGTTCATTCATTTGGGAGTATTTGTTGAACGAAGCACTGTTCTAGGCAGTAGACAAACTGAACAACAACAGTAAAACACTGTGTCCTTTGCAGAGCTTACATTCTTGTGAGAACTGGTTAAGAAAAAACAAGATAATACAGAAAGCCTATTATAGAGCCTGTCGGGGTTGTGGCAGGGGAGGGGATGCTGTAGGATAAGAACCACAAGTGTTGGGGGAATTCTAAAAAGTTGAAATTCTAAGTTTCAAAATAAACATTTCCTCAAGTGAGAAAAGATTTTAAGGGAGTGAGGAGGGAGCCATGTGGGGATGTAGGGAAAAAGCTCTCCAGGCAGATGAAGCAGCCAGGGCAAAGGCCCGGGGGTGGAAATGGCAAGGGGGCCATTGTGGCCAGGTAAAATGGGGATGCGGGAGAGTAATTCAGTCAAGGTCAGGAAAGGGGCACAGACTGTGTGGGGCCTTGCAGGCCATTGGAAAGACACTTTATTTTGCTCTGAAAGAAATCAGGAGCCATTGGTGGCCTTCACTAGGAGAGTAACATCATCGGACTTACACTTCAACAGGACAGCCCTCGAAGCTCCACGGAGAACACTGAAAGGGACCAATGACATTAACAGCGTCAGGGAAAGACAAGAAACGACAGTGGCTTGGATCTGGGTACTAGCGGGAGAGGTAGTAAGGGTTCCTCGACACTTAGATAGATTTCCAAGGTGGAAACAAAATTATTTCTTCATATTAATTTGGGTTATTATTTTTACATGATCCTCAATACTATGACCACCCATTTATTCGCTTTGCCTCATTGAGCATCTACTTTGTGTTCAGCCCAGTGTTAAGTTTTTAAGCAATGAAATAAGATTTAAAACAAGGATTCCAGACTCCATGGAATTTACAGTCTAGCTGAGAGACAAGAATGACAACTATTTAAATAATTATACTACTTGTGGGGGTGGGTCCTGAAGAAAGCAGTTTCACCAAAGACATGCCTCCTTGCCAGGGCAACCCAAGCTCCTTTCTCCCATTCAGGACAGCTCTGATGGGTCCTCCCAGCCTGAGCGCACCACGGAGAGTTGCCTAAGGCCTCACAGAGACTATGGCCTGGCCTGATTTCTCTCTCTGCCCAATCCTGCTATTTTCTCTTCTCTTCTGGAGGCGATGATCTCAAGAACACACCTGGACAAACTTTCTGTGCACTAAGCTCCTTCTCAGAGTCTCTCTCATGATGAATACAACATGGAACACCTTTGTGTAACATAATCCAGTGAGCTAGATACATGGACTTCTATACTATGCTCCCATCAGCATCTGGCTCCAGATTAAAGTTTGTCCTGAGTGAATTTCTATGACTTATTTTGTCAGGAAAAACAACTCTAACCCCAAATCTTTCCTTTTTGTCTACAGCTGCCAGGAAACATAAAGCTAAATACAGTGATTGGTTATAAATAAAAACACATTTCTTCTGTCTGGAAGCATCTACTCCCTCTGATCCTATTTTTCAACCCAAGTGTCCTTCTTTCTATGATGTTTATTCTTATAAGACCCTCAAATCCCTTTGCAAGAAAATTGGCAAATAGTCTGGGAAAAGATATTTGCCACAAGGGTTAATCATTTTTTAGGTATTTCCAGCTGCCTGAACTAGGGCCCAAAGACCACTCATACAGAAAATACTTCTTAACTTCTGTAGCCTGAATGAGCTTTTGGCTTCATCTTTAAAGATCATTCAGAAGAGATGCAAATCCAGATCAAAAACCCTTGAAGAGTAAAGCACATTTTTACTGAAGTTGAGGAAACCAAGTGAGCTGAGGTGACACCAAGGGTACAGAGCAAAACCTCTATAATCCTGCCATTATCTCTCATCTTGGAATAGTCAGGACTCTGTTGATTACAGGTTTTAGAGACCCAATCAAATTAACATGAGAAGATATAGAATTTCTTTTCGCAAATACGTGGAAAGTCCAGGAATGGACCTTCTCCTATCATGGCTGACTCCAGAGTCCCAGTGGTGTCATTAGGACTCTGTGTCTCCCTCTGTCACTAGGCTCATCTCACCTCTGCATTGGCCACCAGCTCCTGTGGGACTACATAGTCATCACAGCCACTTGATCCCAAAGAAGAGAGGCCCTTCTCTTCCCCCTAGAGTTCCAACAAATGGTCCAAAGAGCTCTATGACTGACACTCTTGGGTTCACATGCTCACCTCCATGATGGGGTGAAGATGCATCTACCTAACTCAAACCAAATGAAACAGATTTACTATAAGAAACAAGGGTCCATGGAAGTGGAAAAGGAAATGCACGCTGGGAAGACAAAATCCTCAATTTCTATAATGCTCAGGGGCTCTTCTTATGCTCTTAAAATTCTAGCACAAGGTCGTTTCCTCCCCATTCTTTAGTCCTCCCTTTGGATCAGCTCATCTAAATCCCCCCAACTCCAAGATCATATTTTTTCATCTATCTATTCCCTCCCTCTTCTTTGTTGACCATTGTCTCCAGTTTTCTAATGTTTGTCTTTATCACTCACAAGGGTCAACACAAAGGAGGCTACGTAGCTAAACAAGCAAAGACTCTTTTATCTTCAGATGGTAGAGAAAGACAAGAGATTGTGGATATTATGTTTTAATATGATTTGGACTTATTGTACCGCTGGGCCATATGTTTGTATCTATTGACATATTCAGCAGCTCTTGTTTCATGAGTGAGGAAGGACTTTGGGTTGGAGGAGAGGGTCCAGATCAGGCTTTGAGCCTGTAGTGAGGGGAGTAAGAAACAAAATTCAATGGAATAGTCCAAATAGAATTTGAATGACCCTAAGCTCCTGAAGTCTAGGAGGACCAAGTGATAAACTGGGAAGAAGAACATTCCCCCAACCTCTGAACCTAGCAATGCTCTTATACCTGGAAAAACAGAAGTTTGGGAACATCTGGAGATAGCATCTGTGGCACAGCCCTGGGCATTCTTCTGATAGCCAGCAACAGATGAAGATTCTCTAAGGGGTCTCATGGGCATGGGCCAGAGAGCACCCCAAAGTTGTGTATCCTACTCTATACCATAGCTGGCAACCTGGGCCATGGCCAACACCAGGTACGCCTTTGAAGATTCTAATGGGAGGCACTGAAGAGTGGCTGATTTCTGTCAGTCAAACCAAAATGGCCCCATCCATGTTAGAATTATTTCCAGATTAGGTCTTACTTTGTAGCCATAGGCTGATGAGAGTAGGAATATTTGAGTTTCATATATAAAGAGTTCAAACACATTTCTAAGAAAAGCACTGAGAATAGAATAGATAGATACACAGAAGATAAATTTTATAAATGAGGAAAGGTAAGGAACATTTTAAAATGTTCAACACCAATGGCAATAAATATTTCCAATCAAAGGAATTTTTTAACACAGAAACGTAGTAAAGACAGGTAACACTACTAGATTAACAGACTAATATATTACCATTAACAATGAAAAGTGGCCAAAGTGTATTGAAAATTGATTTAATCATATGCATTAAAAGTTTTTAAAAGTCTTTTCCTGTGAAATATCTCTTCCTTATCTTAAAAAAGTCTTAAATACATAAAAGCACTATGCAAAGCAATGTTCATTATAGAAATTTTTGTAATAAACACATGCACTCAATTAAACTTCATGCAGATATTAAAAGTAAGGACTATGTAGGCTACATAATAGTTTATGGGAATAAATTTATGGGGCTAGTTTGTAATACAATGTAAGGTAAAATTACATATCCCATATAACTAAAAGTAGTATAAAGTTACATGTTGTAAAAGAAGAATATGTTAAAAAAAAGAAAGTAACACACCTAAATTCAAATCTGTAGGCAAGATAAACTATGGAAATATTTCCATTCTTTTCTCTATACCAAATTATATCATTTTTATAATGGGAACATGGGTCTGGGAACATTTTCTACTTGGAAATCGGCACAAAGTAAATAAAAATAATCTAATCTTCCTATACTCTTCTGCATTTATTTTGACTAGTTCTCATGCATAACTGAATTTTCTATATTTTATAGGAGTGCAAGTGAATAATTAAATTGTTAACATAAAATGTTCATCATCAGAGTGTTTAGAATTTATAAAAGTGACTTATTTAGGATCCTTACAAAAGTGAGAAAGATACATGGCTTAATGCTCCAGATGGATATGGGATTAAATGTGTATGAGGTTTTAAAGGAGCATTGTAGGTATGCCAGTGACATGCTCCATGCATTTTTGCAACGTTTCTGAGGCCTCCTTGACTCTATCCTCTTGGTGGAAGTTAGTTCACCACATTCAACCAAAGAAAGGAAAGAACCCAGATGTTGCTCTTCCCACCCCACCATAGTGAGGGGAGTGGACCTCTTTTTGACCTACACCCAAGCCAGCAAAATGAGTAAGTTGTGCCAAGTGGGATTGTCTTCCCACTGCAGAAGTAGTAACAAAGGTATCTTGCGATGTAGTAGGGACAAAGAAGGCCTGACCATGCCCTGCTGGAGAAACACTGATCGTGTTCCCTAAGTCCCAACACCCTGCTCAGATGTTGTCTTGGCCACCATCATAATAAGAATTTATTCAGATAAAAATCATTTCTGGATCCTCAAGCGGCTGAGTGAAGGTTGGTGAGGAATAAGATATTTACAACAACTCTAAATGCCTTCCAACAAATTGTATACTAATCACAAAAGGGAAAATGGTAACGTTATTGTGGAGAAGCCACTGTGAAGCAAGTGATCAAAGTTAATGCCATGGATCACAGGAGCCCTCACCAGGCTGTGAGGCTGTAAAAAAAGGCCCAGTCTTATCCACCGTTGCCCTCCCAGATTCCATAAAACACCACGTGTCGTAGCAAAGGTGGAGAGAACCAACATTTATTGGAGGCCAAGTAGGTACTCACAGTTCTCTGTCAGGGGGTAATTTCCCCATGTGACACAGGAAGAAGCTGATGGTCAAAGACAGCAAGGAACTTTTTCAAGGTAATTGGACCAGTCACATCCAGGATCCAAATTCGAGCCCAGATCTGCCTCACTGCAAAGCCCGTGTTTCTTCTACAATGTTTCTGGTATGAAATTTAACCATGAAACAATTGAATTCATCAGAGGAAATTTACTCATCACAAGAATCAAGAACAAAAATTTTGCAGAGGCAGGTGTCGCAAACTCAAATGCCATTGATTGGCCTCTTAAAATACAAAATGAGTGAGTTAACAAGAAAATGGTGCATGGCGAGGCTGGGGTGAGCTGACAAATGGACAAACCATCCAAACAGGCAGCTGCCTCCAGATCAGCTAGTATTTGTGGATGAGAACCCAGTGCTGCCAGCTCTTCTGATGTTTCCTGAGGGAAAGAAGATCTGGATGTGCTGGGAAACTTCCCTTTTTTAAACATCGGCAGCTAATTTTTTAAAAAAGTAAGACATTTAGCGAGCCAAACTCTACACATCTATGTGCCGTACTTGGCCTGCATTCACCACTTCACGACCTCTGGTGTGGAGCATCGTCCTGACGACTCTTCACACCGTCCGCGGCGGGCCTGTCTTCCCACGTGATGTTGGTGTGGGGGCGTCACCCTTGGACCCATCCTGGAACTGCGGCCACAGGAACACAGCAGACTGACTTGAGCCTCAGCAGAAGTCAGAGTGAACGTGGAACACGTTGATGCGATGGCTGGTGTTTCCTAACCGATCATCGGGGGGGTGAGGAGGACTGGAGAAGAACCTGAATTCCTTGCTTCACAATGTCTCTCTCATCCCACTGATTGACATCTCCCACAGAGTCCTGTGGCTTTGATTTCGTGACCACCACCCCCCACCATGGGCCCTTGTAGTGACAACATTGCTAAGAAATAACAATATATGCCTGAAAAATGCGTATCCCAAGTATTTGTAATGCTCTGACGTTATGTTAAATTGGCAAACAAAGTAAAAAGAAATACAATTGTCTAAAATGTTTGTGCACTCTGAAGAGAGAATTTGGAGCTTTCCTCCTTCATGTATCAAGGAAATAAAGCACAGGCGCCTCCATTCAAATCCAGGTGCTATCATTCATCACCTATGACCTTCGGGCAAGTTACTGAATCTGTTTGCTCATCTCCAATATGCAGGTAATAACAGTGTCCACCTTAGAGTGTGGGTGTGAGTTTCAGATGGGGATCTGATGACACAAAAGCAGTATGTTTTATGTTGTTGTCTATTATTATTATTAAGCTTATAAGAAAGTGGCTGATTAAGAATAACGTAAGGAAATAAGTGAAGGTATGGCCATAAATTATAACTTGTGAGTCTTAATTTGATAGGAAAAGAAATAGCTTCTTACAAGTTTGTTTTAAATACAATAATTTATTAAGAATCTCTTTAGCAGTAATTGAATGATGATAGCTACCAAAGTCATTAGGATTCTGCATAATTTGAAAGCAGATAACTTTCTTTATAGATATTCAGGATGAATTAATAATAAGTGGAAGATGATAGAAATGGTTATAGATACTTTTCCCAGCATAAAAAGTCGATGTAACCATGACTCTGTATGGAGGTGACATAAAATATCACTTCAAGAAAAGGATGATAAAAACTTTTTTTAAAGCATTTTGTCAGATACCTCCTAGAACTTCTAAATTGCCTTTCTATTCTCAATAACATGAGTCAAAGGCCTCAAAGCCAGTATAAAAAAATGTGAAACAATCCATCTCTGAAGCAGCACCTCATAGGAGAAAACAGGGTTTCCAAATCAATTTGTCATGATCCAATATGGATTAAGCAGTTTATTTGTTTTGACATTTCTCATTTGCTAAGTCCAGCATGCCAAAGTAATCTCCCTGTGATACACACACAGACCAGAACATTTATTATTATTTATTTGGGGGATTTATAGCCCCTTTTCCTCCAGAGAAGTCATTTGAAGGCAAAAATACTTTGAAATTGGGCCTGCAGGTGGTTTCACCTGATAATAGTTTAATCTCGTCACTTTGCTCCTGCAGGGGAAAGCCTTGGAAAACCTTTACCACCCTGGACAAAGTCAGAAAGACCTTCCAGATTTATGTAGTGAACACCACCACCCAGGGGTAGACTTGAACATCCACCCCTGACAAAAAGTGATGGACTGTCATTTGTATTCTAGAACCTTCCGAGTCCAGCATATTTTAATCCTTTCCCATCCTTCTTCCTGTTGAACTGGGACAAGTAGAGACTTAGAGACTGTTTATAGGGTCTGTTGAATAGAATTAGAACTACAGGAGCTAGAACAGGGGTAGTGAAATGATCACCTGATCTGGAATCAGACCAATTGGTGTTTGGATCCCAGTTCTCCATTTATTGGCTATTTGACAGTAAGCAAGTTACATAGTCTCTTGGAGCTTCAGTTTCCTCATCTACAGAATAGTGATATGATACTTTTCTCGTTAGATTACAAAGGCATTGAAATCAAAGTCTATGAGTAAAATGGCGAGCACAGGGCCTGGACCCGGTACCTCAAGCAATGCTTGCCCTCTCCTTCCAGCACCCCTGACTCCCCTGGGCCCTCATGTTGTGAGTTTGACAAGGTGGGAATTGGGAGAGGAGAGGGGAGAAACAAAGAGAGGGAATGGACATTTTCCAGTGAGGTGCAGACTCACATTACTTAAAATGAATCCCAGAGGCCCCACTCCCCAAAGGTTCTCTTCAGCCCACTTTAGGGAAGCTTGGAGAGATATACAACAGGTCATAGAAGATGAGAGAGAGAAGAGGGAGGAATCAGAGCAAAATGACTAGATTAGTGTAGGGGCTTTGCCCTGACACAGGATAGTGTATCTCCTAGCAAGAGAAGAATGCCAGAAGAAAACGGGCATGTCCAATGTCTCAAAGCCTCCTGTCCCAGGAGGGTTCTTCTTGGTGCGAACATCAGCTTACCCAAACTGTTGCCACTTTCACTTGTGTGTATTTGTATTCTCTTTTGAACATTATGTGTGTTTATTATTTCTTGAACGTACTGGTTTGGGCACACTTTAGAATTGCCATGTATAGTTTTACCCTGAAAAGAATGGGCTACAACACCCAGCTGGAGTGCTTCTGTCTTAAAAAAGGGTGTTGGGAAGGGAACAGATTCAAAACCCAGCATTTCCAAGTCCCAAAAAGTCAGCAGAATGAATTAAGGACATACCCACGTAGAAGCTGATCTCTACCTGGTAACCAGAGAGGGAAGTATAACTGGGACTCTCCCAGACTGGGACCAACACCTCTCCCTCCCACACTCTGCATTCCAAAAGCCAGCATTCTAGAAGGGTCTGTGTGCTGGGTACTGGGCTGAGCATTTTCCTGCACACACCTGTGTCTGGTCCCCCAGTGACACTCGGAGGGCATTGCTGAGATTGGGAAACCCAGCCTTGGAGGTAACACATCCGTGCTGTCACTGAGGCTTTTCTAGTTCTGAAACCCACACAAAATTTTAAGTAAACCACCTCCATATCAGTCTGTATCCTGCAGGATGGACAGAAAAGACCCACAAAAGAACTAAGAAAGGAAATTCGAGAGGTAGCTATAAAATAGGGGACAACGAGAGGGCTTCAGACCAAGGATTACAGTCATGAACTAAAAGCGATGCCTAAAAAGAGTGACTCGGGGCTGAGGGGAAAAAGCAGAAGACGAACTCTAAATTCGGGATGAAGGTCGAGCTAGCCCACATGGGTGGTGCAGGCTCTGTTGGAAGTGCAGCATGCGGTGGTGGATCTTTGAGGTGAACGATCACTAACATCCTCTGGTTCCCAGTGGCTACACAACTTAGCAGCCAGGAGAAGTGGTTCCTGCCAATGGCGGTGAATGTGCCACCTGCTGCCACCTGAACCCCTGATCTTGCTCCAACCACCGCACATGAAAATGGAGCCTCTGGTCCTAACTCTCCACAAGGAAGTCATGATTCAGTACTCCTAGCTGCAAAAGGAAATAGGAAAGTGTGTGTCTGGCATTTTTCCTTCTATAGTGGGAGGCTGTCTCTCCTCCACAAATACTCAGAAGATGGGGAATTCCCTAGGCACAGGCAGGGAACTCAAAGGAATAATAAAGCCCACTGAGGAATTGTTTCAAATTATGCCACTTTACTATGGCCTCTGAACACTTCACAGATGGTCCCAGCAGGCTCTCTTCACTGCATTCCAAAACTCCAGCAAGTCGCAAGATTCCAGGGCCTTCTGTGGAAAGTATAAATTGCTTCCTAAGCCTATCTTGCCCCTAAGATTATCCATGTTGGATTTGATGAAATCTCAAACTCCCAGACCTACCACATTCTTCCCCGGAGTGGTTGGAAATGTCTCAAACCTCAGAGTTGTTTTGGAATGAAACATTCCTAAGGAAATCACAGAACTAAATGTATCCCAAGGTCATGCCACCATTCAGAACTGTGCCCCTAAATGGTCCCATGGGGCCATGTTGCTGCCCTACATCCCCCATCACAGACACTTTGCCCTATAGGGTGACTGAAATATTGAACACTCTCAATTCTGGGGAACCCAGTATATGGTGAGGCCCCTTTTATTTGTACCTACCTGGCCTCATTCCACAACATCACTTAAATTTAAGTATAGCTATGTTTTAGCACCAAAAGAAACAGTAGATTAAAAAACTATGTTGTGGTTAAATAGTGAGTCATAATTAAGAGTGCTTGGCTCCACCACTCACTAGATATGTGATCCTGAGCAAACAGAACCTTTCTGAACCTTAGTTTGTTCATCTGTAAATTAGGGATGCTAACAGTTTCTGCCTCATCAGGTTTTTTGAGAGGATTAACAATACTACATAATGATGCATTTAAAATTACCTAAAATGGTTTCTGACATATTCAATGCCTTGAGAATCCTATTATCAAAATTGAGGCTTAAGAAGATTAAGTAACTCATCCAAGATTATACAGCTATTTATGTGGAGGAGTGACTTTTTCTAAATTAATTCCAAAGAATTGGCTGAAGACTCTGATGAACTATGGAAAAATAAGTGAAAACCTAGAGCAGAGGATATAATGGACAACAACAAATCAAGAGGTCCAAACCCCAGTTTCTACATCTCTAAAATTGGTAGACTGAGCTTGATTTCCAGGTTAAGATGGCATTTGTGTGGCAATTCCTGGTCTTCTCCAAATTTCCCTCATTGAAAAAATTATAAAGAAATGGGAAAATTTTTAATATGCAATACTTCCAGGAAATTAAGGCTAATAGCAAATCATTTGTGGATTTGGGAGGAACTTCTAACATATAGAAAATGGTCAAGAAGTTAAAAATAGAGCTACCTTACGACCCAATAGTTACACCACCAGGTATTTACCCCAAAGATACAAATGTAGTGATCCAAGGGGCACCCGCACCCCAATGTTCATTGCAACAATGTCCACAACAGCCAAACTGTGGAAAGAGCCAAGATGTCCATTGACAGATGAATGGATAACGAAGATGTGTATATATACATTTGTATATATGTGTATATGTGTATATATATATATATATATATATATATATATATATATATATATACACACACACAATGGAATATTACTCAGCCATCAGAAAGAATGAATACTTACCATTTACACTGACATGGATGGAACTGGAGGGTATTATGGTGAGTGAAGTAACTCAATCAGAGAAAGACAATTATCATATGGTTTCACTCACATGTGGAATATAGGAAGCAGAGCAGAAGACCCTAGGGGAAGGGAGGGAAAACAGAATAGGAAGTCATCAGAGAGGGGAAAAAAAACATGAGACTCTTAACCACAGGAAACAAACTGAGGGTTGCTGGGGTGGGGGGGGAGGGATGGGGTAACTGGGTGATGAGCATTAAGGAGGGCACGTGATGTGATGAGCCCTGGGTGTTATACACAACTGATAATTTGTTGAACACCACATCTGAAACTAATGATGTACTATAAGTTGGCTAACTAAATTTAAATTTAAAAAAAGAAAAGAAAATGGATAGAGATAGACTCATCAACAAAACTGCCGGCCTCCATATGTGTTGTTCTCTAAAGTAGAACATAATGTCATGCCCAGACAATGGTAGGAAAATACCAAACCTTATACCCACTATCTCACTGCCTGCTTGGAGTTAGAGGATCTGCAAAATCATAAATAAATAAATAGATAAATAGATAAATAAATAAATAAGTGCATCCATTCCCACCCACCTTGCCTCACCCTACCGTGCACACAACCTAGTTTTATGAAAGTTATATCCCCCCATGTGGCTACCACCATATCCTCTACACACATATAAGCATACTCATTTAACAGACACTCTAAGAGACCTAGAATTTCAAAAACCTAATGACCAAGAAGACAGTATCATTTTGGGAAATAGAAGAAGACTGTCAGATGAGAACAGGCAAAGGCTACTTATTTAGAGCTTGCTATAATGAGAGAGGGAGCCACCATCACTTGGGTTTGGCAGAGACTCAAAGGCAAGCAGAGGATGGGAGAGCTTGACAGAGTTCAAAGGGAAGGTTCCAGGGGTGCCCTGATTGGAGGCTGCTGGCCTGAGGAAGCTGGGGACAGGCTAACTAGAACTGGGGTGACGGATGTGATTGGCTAGGGTGCACATTTGGCTTTCTCTGATTGGTCCCAAGTTGGAAGTGAGTTAAAAAATTAAGGAAGCCATCAGTTATTAATTAAGCCCTGGCCATTTGGGGCCAACTGTTACAAAGGTTATTGCATGGTTGCTAGAGATAGTGGTGGAACTTCGGTTAGGTTTGACTTATAGCTAGAATGCTGGCTTCCTGGACTGGATACTCTGGATAATGGATTGCTTTCTTGGGCTGGTTGCTACAGATCTTTTATACATGGTCTGGCCATTTTCTTTTTCTATATTCAGCCTCCCAAATTTATTACATTTTGGGATGTGCACATAAAGGCAGAGACAGGGAAACTCTGGTTTCTGAATATGACAGAAATTCCAATTTTTCATATAAATGTTTCTGATTAGAAAAGAATCATGGACAGCCACAGGTGATCTGGGGATAGAGTTTCTCAATCCCACAGGCAAATCACTTAAGCTGCAGGGGAGGAGAAAATCTCATCCTAGTCTAGGAGAATATTACTGGATAATTTCTGTTTTCAAGATACCAGACCCTGGTTTTGGTCTGAGATAGGTTTTCAACAAGGCAACTAAGTGGACACGGAGCACAGTTAAAGGAAGACTTTGTATTCTATCTGTTGGCAAAAACTGAAACTAGACCTATGTCTCCTAAATCTAGATGAAGACACAATAAATCCTCATTTTCCTTATGAATGATTATTCTATGGCCTAAAGTCTTAAAGACTTCAGAGAATCAAATCTCTGAAAACGATTTGCTTTAATTAAAGGAAGAATTTTTAGAAAAATGTTTTCCTTGTTTGCAGAGATAAGCAAGAAATCATAGATTCCACTGAAAAAATAATGATATAGAATAGACTGCCCTAAAAAGAGACCAAGGTAAGACAAGAAGACAAAGGCTGAGATTTAATCTGAGGTAAGAAAAGTTGTAGACCCTCCCTAAAACCACAAGGGCAGAATTAAAATCCAAAGGCAGCCATCTTTTTCCCCCTTTAAATTTTTTTATTGTTATGTTAATCACCATACATTGCATCATTAGTCTGTGATGTAGTGTTCCATGATTCACTGTTTGGGCATAACACCCAGTGCTCCACGCAGAACATGCCCTCTTTAATACCCATCACCAGGCTAACCCATCCCCCCACCCCCCCAAAGGCAGCCATCTTTAAAAAGAAGAATCTACACATATTTAGCTCCTACTTAAGGAAAAACTAAAGTTACCTAGAATGCAAAGGAAAAGATAAAAAGATTAGGAGTAGGTGATACAATGGAGGGAAAGTGGCAAAAGGAGCAAAAGAAACTAAAATATATATATTTTTTTAGAAATTAAAGAGAAATTCCCTGAGCTGAAAAAAAAAAAAAAACACTACCTCTGTAGATCAAAAGGATTCACCTCATTCCAGGAAGACAATATAAAACTTGAGAAAACTGTTAAATTTCAGAGGTCAAGAACAAAATTCCTGGTTTTCAGCAAGAGAAGAGATACCATATTAGCCTCATATGTCTCCTCCATCAGACTAGATTCCAGGAGAAAATGGATCTAGGTCTATAGAATTGGATAAGAAATCAGAGACTTTCCTACATCAAAATAGCTCATTTATTTACAAATGGAAGGAAACATTTTTTCAGACATATGCTAGGAAAATGAAAAAATAGTTTTCATGTACATTGCCTAAAAAACATATATTATAGATGACCAAGAATTTAATCAAAATGAAAGGGCCAAAAATATTCAGGACAGCATAAAGAAAAATCTGAGAATGAACACTGAAAAAAAATTGAGTAGTTACATGTCTAAGCATTTTTTTTTTTTTTGGTAAATGAGATAAAATTAACATAAAATTTAAAAATTATCTTCTATAAAATAAAGCAAAAAATTTTTTAAAATCCTGTACTTTGCCATTAATAATATGTACCAATAAATTTCAGATTTATTAAGAAAATGGTAAAAAATGTAAAAGTTTGCTGAAAGCATGCTGAGTTTAGCTTTACATAGATCAGAGTAAGAAGTTATTATATTGCTGTTCATTGACAGTTAGAAAAATTGACATTAGAGTGTGTTTTCGAAAAACTTAAAAGATAATCATTACTGACATTAAGAACAGGTTGCACACCTGTTTTCCAAATCATTACAGAACAAAAAAGGAAAATTCAAGAATCTGCAAAGAATAAAAATAACTAATATTAATTTAATTCACTCTATGCCGGGTGCTATACATACTTGCTTTTTTTTCCCTCATTATTCCTTACAACTATTCTATAAAGTAATTCTATTATTTTTGCCATTTTTTAAGGAACGAAATTGAAGGTTAGAAAGCTATAATAATTCATTCAGTGACAAATAGTGATAGAGCCAGTATTTTAACTTAGAGAGTTGGGCTTCAGAGTTAACGTTGACCCATTACTATGTGTTGTCCCCTCTATATGGTTACTGAGAGTTTATGATATGCCAGGAACCATGCCATTAATTCATTTAACATTTCAAGTTCTACAAGATAGACAAGAATGTAAAAAGGAGAAGCAGAAAACAAAGAGTTATCAAGCATATCAGCTTATTAGTGACTTAAAAATTTTATATTAGGGGCACATATGTGGCTCAGTCTGTTGGAGGGTCTGACTCTTGGTTTCAGCTCAGGTCATGATCTCAGGGTCCTGAGATCAAGCCCCATGTCGTGCTCTGCACAGTGTCTTCTTGGGATTCTCTCTTTCCTTCTCCCTCTGCCCCTCCCCCCACTCACACACTCTCTCTCTGAAATAAATAAATAAATCTTTAAAAAAAAAATCATCAATAGAAATTTGGCAAATTGATCTTAAACGTGGCCAAAAAAATCTATCCCGTAGTTTAAAAGGCAGAAGTTATAGAAGCCAGATTTTCTGATTATTAAACTATATTATAAATTAATTTGTTCATGTAATACAAAAAATTCCTTGGGTACTAAAAAACTATTCAAATATTTAACAGACAAAAAAGAGAGAAAAACACTGTAAAATAAAATTATGAGAACACCACAAAATATTTAAAAGCTTAGAATGTTACATTTTTTAAATGAAGAAATTAATATAACTTAAGTAGTTATTAAAATATTAAAATTATGATAACCAGAATATAATATATTTGTGTATCATAGAAAGGAATTTAAAAATAATTGCAGGAAAATTTTATATTAATATGTACTAATATGGAGATTGCTTCTTAGGGAACAAATTAAATAACAGAAATACCCAATTAAGAAAAAAAATCAAAATTAGTAAAGAAAAAGTTAAAATAACTTTTAATATGGAATACTTTGTATCACTTCATGTTAACTATTTGATATATTTCAAAGAAAGGGACATTGCCCTGGAGCAATATGAAATAGTCAAAATCAATTACAAGGAAATAGAAAATGAAAATATATCTATAAACAAAGAATTCATGGGGAAAAGACCACTTCCAAATACATCTCTGGGCACATGGCAAATTATTTCAGAGCTTAACATCCTAAACCATTCTACACATTTATATGCCCTTTCAACACTTAGGAAAAAAAATAAGATGAGCAACTTATGAATCCACTATAATCCTAATCATCAAAGTCTGATAATGAACAAAACAGAGACTAGAGATCATTCTCATATATTTCTGTATGTATATATGAAAGTCCTAACTGAAATACTAGCAAATTTCTAATCCACTATAATCAAGAACAAATGCCTGGATGCTTTAATAAAGGTTTTAGCATTGAAATTATGTTAACTCAAATGCGGGAAACCTTGTGGTTGCCTCAATTTGGGCAAATTAAATAAAAATATTTAATAAAGTTTAGCCATTTTTCTTGATTTTATAAGCTTTAAAAAATCTAGGAATTAAAAACATGAGACCCAGCAACAATTTCATACCGAAAGCCATTGCCATTATTAAGTCAATGAGAGTCAATCTCATTAAAGGAAGGGTATAATCATCACTCTTTTTTAGCATTGTTCTGGATGCTACTGTGAATTTAAAAAAAGATGGCAATAATTAGGAAGAGACAATAATGTCATTATTAATGACAAATGTGGCTGTATATCTAGAAAATCTACATAAATAAGCTGAAAAACCTCTAATTCATTACGAAGTTCAGCAAAGTGGATACACATAAGAGAAATACCAAAAAATCAATAGTTTTTTCAATATAGCAGTAATAACCTTGCAGTAAAATTTGTAGGTTTTTTTTAAGATTTATTTATTTATTTCGGAGAGAGAGAGAGGTGGGGGAGGAGCAGAGGGAGAGGGAGAAAGAATCTCAAACACGGTGAGACTTCTTTGGTGTTTTCTTCTTTATACTTCTCTGTGCTCCTCAAAATTTTTGTAATATGATATACTAATATAATTATTACTTTTAATTAATCTTAAATAGAATGAGAGCTTGAAATAGATCATCTCTAATGGACTTCCAGTTATGAGTAATTCTATTGCCATAACAACATCACCATTCAAGTTCCCACAATTATTGTCTAGGTACAGGGAGCTATATGCACCTAAACCATTTTTAAGGCTAGTGATGGCCTACCGTGAATTTTAAATCTCTGTATCCTTAGTCAAGCTTCATGGTATGTTTTTACTTTTCTTGTTTCAGTAAAGTTGGATATGAAGAAAATTGTCCAGCTTATTCTAAAACTATATTAAGATGTAAAGAATGGGAATAATTGATTGCTTAGACCATATCTGAAAATTCTACAAATTATTTAGACTCTTCAATGAGGAAAGCAAGCCTTACAAATGATCTTTAACAAACAAGTTTGAAATACCTGTGAAGGAAAGTTTCTGCATATAGCCTGACAATGCGGGTAATGTATAACGATGAGTTGAGAAAGACCCGTATCATTTGAGTTTAAAAAAAGAGGGGAGAGGGTAGTGTCTGTGACTTTGCTTAGACCTGAGAGAGACTTCTATCATCTGGATTTAAAAAGGAGAGAAAAGTGCTAAGATGTTGTCATCCCATTCAATTGTTCAGGTGAAGCAAATCCACCAGATAGTTACTCATCAATTCACATCTACTACTGCAGAACATGATCATTGATTTTGCCTCTTTTGAAAAACAAATAAATCAGCTTGTTGTCATTATTTATAGTCTTCAATTACACAGAGAAATAAATTTTTTTAAAGATTTTATTTATTTATTTGACACAGAGAGAGAGAGAGAGAGAGAGAGACAGCGAGAGAGGGAACACAAGCAGGGCGAGTGGGAGAGGGAGAAGCAGGCTTCCCGCTGAGCAGGGAGCCTGATGCGGCGCTCGATCTCAGGACCCTGGGATCATGACCTGAGCTGAAGGCAGACGCTTAATGACTGAGCCACCCAGGCGCCCCGGGAAATAAAATTTTAAGAGGGAGAGTATGCAGAGGATCTGAGTGGCAGTCCAACTAATTTGTGGCCCCCAAACAGGTTTTCAAATATATAGGACTCACACAATCGACTCAATGTATTTTGTTCTCTGTGCCTGGGTAGACACAGGCAAGAAAATCTTCCCTTCCCTTCCCTTCAGTAAAATAAAACTGAAGGTGCCGTTAATGAGTCTGCATTTCATCAAGCCTATTACCCTTATCTCTTCCTTATTTGAGGGTTTAAAACTGAGATTTCTTCATTTTCACGAGTTCACTATTCTTTAGGAATCTAAAGGGAATACCTTCAAAATTTGCTTACCCAGTCCCAGTAAAGGCAAGATTGCTTTGGGGAGAATGTTTCTTAGAATAGAAACTCCATTATTTCCCTCTATTGTCAAGATCATCTTTTACTACAGAGACAAATTCCCAATCTAATTAATCGTTACTCTGACTTTTAGTACCTAAAAATTAGAGGAATTTTGCAGTTTCCTGTGTATTTGTAACACTTGAGCTAGACGTAGCTAGTGAATTCAGTGAAATAGTTTCTGCTACTAACTATTCTCTGTGATAAACTGTTTATGTCAGCCACACATTTGAGTCAGTCAAAATACTGTGACTCGGGCCGCCTGGGCGGCTCAGTCGGCGAAGCGGCTGCCTTCGGCTCAGGTCATGATCCTGGAGTCCTGGGATCGAGTCCCACATCGGGCTCCCTGCTCAGCGGAAGGCCTGCGTCTCCCTCTCTCTCTCTACCTACTTGGGCTCTCTATCTCTCTGTCAAATAAATAAATAAAATCTTTTTAAAAAATACTGTGAATCATTTGTTATTGAAATAATTTGATTAATCACTTTAAGTTTCAAGAATCAATCCGTAAAATCCTTTTCTTATTTTCTTTCTGCCACCATCTGCAGTCTTCCCATTTACCTTATTCTGTGTAAAGCAGGAAGTCTGCAATGTATCTTAAATCATACTATTTTGTTTGGGGCTTCACGTCAACAGATACTTTGAAAGCATTATCCTGTCTTCAACTTCCTTTCTCCAAACTGTGAAATCTTTCAATTTCTTATATAACCTATTCTTCTTAACCCTTAATGCATTTTTTGTTCATGTTGAACACTGTTGATTTCAACCTCTTTCTAAATTCTGAGACTAACATTTTCTCTAATACATTAATTCATCGAGTGTTTCTACACTAATTGAGCATATGACATGTACCGAGTCCCATGGTGGCTGGTGGGGGTGAGTAGGCAAATAGCTTGAATAAGTACCCAAACGGTATGAAAGACCACATTCCCTCTCTCTCACTGGTAGTACCTCCTTACACAGGTCACAGCCATTTGATTTCTGTGCAGTGACAGTGAGTGCCTGGTTTTGACCTGATTATGCACTATCATTTGACTAATCCAGACATATAGTGGCTAGGTAATTTCAATATCCTTTAGCTGAGTTTGATGTTGGTCCCTACATATATACTTTTGGTTTCAAGACACGGTTCTTAATTTATCAAAGCCACTGTGCAGTCGATGTCACAGACCAAAATCTCAGTGTTTACTCCCATTCAGGAACTCGCATGCTGGATCTAGTTTGAAAAATAATCTCTGTTAGTCTTCAGGACTAACCCATTCGATTACTAATTTTATTCTTGAGACACACTATGCTTAGAACCCATATGACAGGTTGTGGGCCTTGAGGAAGTGGTATCTGAGACCTTGGGGAAGCAATTTCACCTACTTGAGATAGCAGGTTTTATCACTTCTTTTGCCTCTTGGTCTTGCCAACCTTGGTTAGAACTCATCGAAATGGAAAGAGGAAATATTAAAACAACTAGAGAAGCCAAAATATAGTTAAAACAGACCAGAGAATGGATGAAGAATCGATACTCCGAAAAAGTATCAGCAGCATCAAATGGGCTTTCTTAGTCCCTAATATTTTCAGAATACAGTTAGAGACTTAGTCAGACCCTCTGTTTACTATGCTTCTCTCCTAATCAACAGTGACACATCCAACTATAATTCAGAATGGGCAATGAATTTGGTTTGAGCTTAAGGAGACAGAAAACACAAAATAACAGTGGCTGAAGCAAGAAGTAATTTACTCTCTCTCAGATAGACAAAGTATGATGGCTCCACAATCCGTGGGATCTCCGCTATTCTTGCCACATGGCAGAGACCCTGTGGATCAAGATGGCTGGCTGCCTCAGCTCTAGCAACGTGTCCAGAAGGGAAAAGAAAAGGGCAGAAGTGTATTCTCCCTCCCTTTAAGGATCCTTACTGGAAGATGCCTATACCACTCTGTTCAAGCACTTTGGCTAGAATTTAATTATATGGCCATACCAGCTGTGAAAGAGATTAGGGAATTTCATCTTTATCCTGGGAAATTATGTTCCCAGCTAGCATTTGGAAGTTCTATGATTAAAGAAGAAGGTAGAATGGATATTGAGGAAAAACTATCATTATCTGCCAAGAACTAATTATTTTTGTTAAATAATGATTTGAATCATTTAATGACACATGAAATCTGACCACCTTTTTTCTACTTATGCTCTCAGTCCACCTTTCCCTCCATAAAGTCTGATTGATTCATTTGCCCTAAAAAGCAGTTATAGCAAACCGTGATTGTAGAAGAGATATCACCAAGCACATTATCTACATTTATCACGGATAACACAAGTCTGTATTCAGATAAATTAGACCAAATAATCTATGCACAGAATTTCACATAGAAAAATAAAATACATATTAAAGGTCATAAAAATTGATTCCTTAAATCTAAGTAATGTTTTGATAACACATGAAAATGTGCATCTCTTCCCTGACTGCACTTTAGCATCACCTGGGGAGTTTGTCTTGTTGTTGTTACTATTTGCTTCATTATCTTCTAATAATTCCAATGCCCAGCACACACTTGAGACTCATTAATCCAGAATCTGAAGGGTGTAGAAAAGGGAAGTAGGACCCAGGTCTCTGTATCTTTGAAAAGCACTTTCTCACGCTTAGGACTCCATCCATAGTAACTGCTAATGAAGTCTTAGAATATAAGCATTAAACAGGGCAGCACCAATGCTTTTAATTGCACTCAAGAGTATAGTGCAATTAAGAAAATCTGTGATGTGATTGATCTCTCTGTATATGGAAGATTTTGCCCTAAATACAGTCACTAAGGTGAATTAAACACATTTCTGACTTTCCTTTGAAACCCAACATCTTTTTTTTTTCCCTTACAAGTTAATTACACAAAGCTACTACAATGATGTAACACACAGTAACAAAATACAGTTTAAGTGCAGAAGGAGGGGAGACTAAGGCGCTAAACATGATAGAAGATATAAGATTTGATTGAGATCCTTTAATGTCTTCACAAAACTGTTTCGATGCTACCTGTTGGTACCTGCTTCTCCTTCAGCTAGTCAGTCTTCTTGGTTGTCCCAGCATTCCTAAGTGGAGGGGACAGGGCAGAAGGACAAAGCCTTTCCCCTAAAAAATAATATAGGGGCAAAGCTCTATGACCAGGCATGAAAACACTTGGGTTCCAAGCTTAGACCTGTCCCGATTACCAATATGACTTCTAATAGCTCATTCTCCCTAAAGCAAGGTGTCCTCATCTGTGAAACATAGGCATTTGACCAGGGGTGTCCAGGTCCCCTTCTACCTCCAGAATCCAAAGTTTCTACTCAGCAGTCATCCTACTTGGAGAGAAAATTACTAATTCAGATTTCCTGTCCAAATGATTGCATCAGCCCTCCCTGACCAAGGTCATACCAGAATAGCAGCAATGACTAGAGGGCAAATCCTCAATCTGAGCCTCTCCCAGGTCCTCCTGACAATTCAAATACATTAAGTTCAGGGCACATGGTTAGAGTGTACTCAGAGTTTATGCACATAATATAGAAAACACTTGGCATGAGTCCCTCCTTTTGTGGTCTCCAGGGAGGACCACTGCTTAAAGCTTTTGAGACTTTCTAAGAGGTATTTATAGGTTATGGGATATATAGCTTTCCAATGGTCCAAAGAACACAGCCAACTTCAGAATGGGTGGTAGAAGGGCTGAGGTTGTAAGGGGCTGGATCCGATAAAAATTCAGATACTGAGGCTCAATATGAAAACATGGACTGGAAAACGAGGAGGCTAATGGGTATGAGACAAGCCTGGAATGTGTCTTGTTCCCAGAATGAAGAACCACAGATAGAGGTGGGGCAATGCACCAACAGCCCCGAAGATGGAGTCCAGATACTGAGGGTCTTGTACCAAATTACAGGCAACCTGTTAAGGAATAGGAGTGAGAAATGGCATAAGGTTAATGAGAAAAACACTGAGAGTCTAGGGAAGCATATATCAGAAACTAGAACACCAAAACTACCCAAAGGCAGGGCCAGATGAAAGAAAGATTGATCATTAGGCTCAGGAGGGGATTAAGTTATGATGGATATCTTGGGCAGATTGTACACCAGTATCCCTCCCATTGCTTCCTAAAGAATCCCAGTTTTGTTCAGGGCAGCAATCTGTGCTGCTGAAAATATTCTCACAGCCTTCCTTGCATGAGTAGGGGGTACAGGGTATGGGAACAGGGTCACAAGATCCTTCTGACCCCATGTGAGGGAGGCAGAAACCCCTGGAGACGCCATCTCCTCCCCAATAAGGACAGATAGAGTCTCTGAAGGAGGCACGCTGCTGGCTCTCCCTCTCCCCCCAGCCTGAAGCATGAATATGAAGCTGGAGCTGGAGCTGGAGCCTCTGTCTTACAACCACGAGGTGATGAGAGGGAAGACAAAAACCGTAAGGTAAGGATGGGAGGAAAATGACGGGAGGAGGCTAAGACAGGGGACATCACAGAAGCACCAGACCATCCTGGACTCATGCTACAAGGGGAAGGAAAACGCTATTTGATGAAGCCGAATTACAGGCAAACTACAACATTCAATAAGCCCAACAGCTCATTAATTACAGTTTAATAATATCCATGACTCCAAAGTGCCAAGGAATCAAAAGCATGAAAACCAGTATAATAGAGCATATCCTGCTCTTCCAACATCTGCTCGTAGGAACCAACTAAACATCTCTTGTCGATAAGGTAATCTCCCTTGAGATTAAAAAGAAAGTTAAAACGTCTTCAAGGAGCCAGATGAACTCAGAACTCCAAGACACATGTGACCAAATGCTTTGCATGCTCCTACCAGAGGGGGGTGGGGGGCATGCTTATGCCATTTCTATAAACAATGCAGGAAAGAGAGAAAGGAACTAAAATTAGAATCACGCCAGAACCGTGACATTTGAGATGATATTAAAACTACAAACTGGCACTTAAAAGTGACGAGAAATTCACAGGAGACAGCACATCTGCCTCGTGTAGCTGATTAAAGTTTGAAAGGCAGCATTAAGACTCAGCAGTTACAGATAATGCCAGAAGAATTTCAGATTAGTTGAAGAGAGACAAATAGGAAAACACTACTTTTCTGGTTCAGGAAGAGGTATTGAGGCCTGAACACCTGGCTGCTGGAATAAATAAACTCCCTCGGGGCTGCATTGTATTTATTGCTTGAAGTGGGTAGCATCTGACTTCGGGATGAGCTAGCCAGAGCACATTGACGATGCAGCTAACAAAGATGAAAAGCACTCCATGGAAGGAAACTTGAATTTTAATTGTGCCTGTACTAGGTAGGTGAAATCACAGCAACACACTTGTCTCTGGAAAAAGGGGCAACGTGTTGTAAAAATGAGACAGACCTGGATTGGAAATCCAACTTTCCTCAAAGCTAGCAGTGTCCCGCAGAACACCAGGCTCTCATTAAAAGGGCATCACCACAACTCCTAGGCAGGGGCTCGGGAAGATTAAATGAGACAGCATCTGCAAAGCGCTTGGCACTTTGGCAGTTAGTAGAATTGTGGCATCGTTATCGACAATCTCTACAATGTGACTAATACTTCCTTCATGAGGAGAATATAGCTTCAAGATTAAATTCTATGATAAACGATAGTTAGTCCACTAAAAGGGGACTTCTGACCCTACATCTGAAAAGTACAAATCACCTCGGCATGGGAAGATCCTGGCTTGCTCCAAGCCACCAGCTAATTGGTAAAGACAAAGGTCTGCTAGCCCAGGAGGGTGCACTGCCCTTGATCCAGGGGGCGAACCCCCACTCAAAGGAGCACCGAAGAGTGTATGTCACCAGACCGGGAGTCACCTGGGGCAGAGGTAATAAGGAGTGAGCTAGGATGGGACAAACCCATGGTGTGATGCAGAGTCGGGGTCCAGGAAGAAGAAGGCGTGGTTGTTCTGGCGCATGCGGGTTCTAAACACCACAGGTATCAGAACAACCATGAGCACTGTCTGCACAAAGATCTGGAGAGGCAAGAGGCACAGTACAAGCTCACGAAGTCATACCCATGACGGTTCCATTACTGAGCGCCCACCCTGAGCCCATCAAGTTATACTCACTCTCTCATTGAACCCTGACAATCAAACTATGAGCTAGACCTCATTCTCTCCACTCTCTATAAAGAAACACGCGTCCCAAGAAGCTCAGCAAAAGGTCAGGCAAAGTGAGCAAAGACAAATCTTTCCTGTCCGGAGTTTCCCTTCCCCTTTCAACTTCGCTGGGAACCTGCTGCCTTCAGGCTGGTTCCTGGCTACTTAGGGTATCTTGACAGTGGCAGATAACTTGGGTCCTTCTATCTTGCTATCTTGGGTCCCATTCATTCTCCAAACCTTTTCTGATTCCAATTTCCTAAACATAACGTGCCTATGTCCTGCCTGGTTCTCTCATGGCAAAGGCAATCTGGTAACTGCATAATCTGATAAACACGGTGGTACTAACGTAAGCAAAGGTCATACTGTTCATTTCCTACTATAGATAAAAATATAAAGGTTCTCCAAGACTATTTTCAGCAACCCTGGAAGTCCCCAAGAACTTTAGCGGTCCATATGACCAAATCAGTTTTATAATAATGCTGAGATATCGTTTGCCTTTCTCACTGTTCATTATTCTCCTTGAAGTGATTAACCTATTGAGCTCAATTTTTTAAGAAAATATCTGCCAAATACCCAAGTCTAAATAAGCCATAGTTTGTCCACCATTTTTTCAAGTCCACCAAAAAAAAAAAAAAAAAAAAAACAACTCACAATTCAAACAACAGCACAAGGTCTTTTCCTGGGGATGACAATCAAATTTTGGTCCATAGCAAAAGTCAATATATGTACTTGTCCTTTCATTACTCAGGAATAGTTTTAAAAACATGTTTACTAAAGGCTGGAGATTTAATAAAAAATAATAATTTTTGCTATTTCATCATGAACCTGTTTAAATGAAAATGACTTTTGTTTCTTTGCTTCCGCTGCGTGGGATGGGGAAGAACGTCCAGTTTGCGGTCACGGCCACGATTCATGGGCAGGCACTGGCACTTTTATTCACTGCTGGTTTTGCACCGTTAGTGCAAGTGCCCACACAGGGGAAAAGGCAGATTTGTTGCCAGTAATAAAATTTGACCTTTCAAGAAAAAAATAGAAATTTAAAAATCTCATATTGTCAATGTGAGCTTTTCAAAACTTAGTTGTTGTGTTTGTTTTTTTTTAATATTGGACCATTTTTTTTAAGATTTTATTTATTTATTAGTCAGAGAGAGAGAGCACAAGCAGGGGGAGCTGCAGGCAGAGGGAGAAGCAAGCTCCCTGCTGAGCAGGGAGCCCAATGCTGGACTCCATCCCAGGACCCCGGGATCATGACCTGAGCTGAAGGCAGACACTTAACTAACTGAGCCACCCAGGTGTCTCTAAAACTTAGTTTTTTTCTGATAAAATTAGCAGTAATATTAACAAGTGTGATTTTTTGACGTACTAAAAATTTGATAGTTGGAAGATCTTCATAACTCTATGAATTAATATTTTCCAAATCATCATGAATGGGATTATAAAATCATGCATGAGTAAAAGATCTAGTCAAAGCGCAAGACCATTGGATATTAGAGTAATAGATTACAAAAAGCTCATTGATATGTTTTCATATTCCACATTGCAATTAACCTTTTAAAAACCACCACCTGTCTCACTTGTCAAATTCTGGTGTAGTATCAAAGAAGTATACCCACAATTATCTATAATTGAAACACCCCCTCCCCCCCCATTTTCCAACTACATATCTGTGTGAGGCTGGATATTACTCAGATACTTCAACCAAAACAGCATATTACAAGAAATTGAAGAATCAAATATGAGACTCAGCTGTCTTTGATCAAATCAGACAAAGAGATTTACAAAAATGTAAAGCAATGCCACTTTTCTCACTAAAATTTTGTTTTAGAAAATATGTTTATTTTTAATTAAAATGTTATTCATATTAACATGCAATACATTTATTATGGACACTTAAAATGAATTAATAAATAAGTGTGTTTAAAATTTTCTGTTTTAATTCCTAATGCAGTACATATCAACAGATAGAGCCCACATAAACTAAAGTTCTTTGGGGGTCCTTAAGAATTTTAAGAATGTAGAAAGGACCCAAGATGAAAAAGTCTGAGAGCTGCTGCCTCAAGTCAAAAAAATTCTAAGTACTCAAAAAAGTAGTGTTTGGGAAAATAGGTCTTTTTGTACCTTCGACAAATTATTCAAGTGCTAGGCAAATAATAACCCCCAAAGACATCCAAGTCTTATTTCCTGGAACCTGGGAATATGTTACTTTATGTAGCATAAGGGGATTGAGGTTGTAGATGGAATTAAGATTGCTAATCAACTGACTTCAACATAGGAAGATTATCCTGGATTATGCAGGTGGAAGAGCAAGGCAGGAAGGTCAGTGTCAAGGTGAGGTAACATGAGGACAACTCTACCAGCCATTGCTGGCTTTGGAGACTGGAAGGAGCCACAATCCAAGGAATGCTGTAGCCTCTAGAAGCTGAAAAAATTCAAGAGAATATATCCTCCCCTGGAGCCTCCAGAAGGGAACACAAGCCTGCCAACACCATGACTTTAATCCAGTGATACCCATGTCAGACTTCCATCTTCCTGAAGGTAAGATAATACATTTGCATTGTTTTAAGACCCTGACAACTTTGAATTTTACCAAAGCCCTGTCATCCTGAAAAACAGCCAATGTTGAAAAACTCGTACTGCTATTTTGTGCTCTGGGAAACAGCAAAGAATCCCCTCTTCCCTGAGTGACTTAGATATGACACAAGGATACCCTTCTTGTTTGCCTGAGACAAGGCCAGACACAGACCCTCCAAATCCCTGTTCTTGGCCTCATACGTGATTGAGTGGACTGTTGGACCACATTGACAATTAGAGCAAAATCCACATTAACCAAACATCAGTTAAGTTTCTCTCCTTCCTCCATGTCCCTGAACTTTGACCCAGCCTCAACCAGACGCCCTCCTTAATGTCCTCTCTTAAGAATAGGCCAACCTCAGGGTAAAACCCTCTCTGATCTATTGTCCTGTCACCCCACTGCACACACCCGGTTCTACCAATAGCCTTATTCACTCTTTCTTAAAAAGAGAAGTCTTCTGCTGCCTGAACTTGGAGATGCTTACAGATCTCAGGGACAGAATGTTCTCCCTATTGCAATAGTCGCTCCACCTCTCTTGTAATAATCCTTTCGAATAGAGTGCCTCCTTACCAAAGTCCACATTTGTTCCTCATTTGACCTCATTAAGTGTGTGGTCATTTGTTATAGCAGCAAGAGGAAACTAACACAACCATCTGGCTCCACTAATGCAGCTTACCAAGGAGAGCCATCTTGGGAGAATGAACAAAGCAGGAGCAGGAGAAAATGACCTCATTTCCCTCTCTGTCATATTTCCCATGGCACTGCTAGTAGGGCAGTGCTCAGAGCAAAGGTGGTGACAATTTGGGATCGAAGGAGGTCACCAAGAGGAGGATCTTTGATCAATCGGATCAATGATCCTTCCATCCAGACTTGCAGGTGGCATAGCAGGAAGTCTCCAAGAACAGGCCTCAGTTCCTCAGTGGCCCAGAGTCCGGAGGATCATCACTATGGGGACTCTAGTCCAAACAACAGGGGTGCACTTGGCCTCTTAGGATGACCCCCTTCTCACCCACGTCTGTATGTGAGAACTCTTATCCCATTTCAAAATTAAAAAGTCCAAGTTGCAGAATTCAGGCAAATCATACCATTCCCCAGGGTAAAAAATGAAAAGAGAATCTTCTCTCAATCATTACACTGTGGAACCCTTGAGGGGTACCTCCAAACCTCATGATGGGTAGTGTTTACAAGGATGTTCTTTCAACAAAAAGGACTTTGTTTTCCTCTGTGCATTTATTTCGAGCGTCAGGAGATACAAGAGGAATTATACTGATCATTGTTGACATTTTGAAGGTGCAAAATGAAACCGTTTCGTTCTTAAGAAAGATATCTTTACCTCCGAAAAGTTACCCTGCTGAACCAGACGTTTGAGTAATATTGGGTGCTATTTTAATGTCTTAAGTTCTCATTCTTTTACTTGAAGACTTAAATGTGATGAACCCTAGCAGCAGAGAGAGCCTGGCAGGGGAACGTGTCACACATGTATGCTTCACACACACGCAGGCACACTTCCTGGAGTCGTATCATTCCAACCACAGACTGCTGGTCAACCCCCCCCCCAAATCCAGAGTTACAAACTTTTATCTACCCAGAATACTGACTACCGTGTAAGGAATCCCCGCTGTGCTAGAGACAACCACCAAACGTCCACCTGAGCTCCGTCCCCATACTTTCCACATGGTAGGTAGAATCTGAGATTTCTGACTTATCATCCTATAAAACTCAGAGCAGGCAATTTAGGATATCTCATAAAATAAAAAGGTTTTCAATGGGGAGGCCTACACACAGCTGCACTCCTGGCCATGTTTTATTACTATTTCGGAGCCCAGAAGCCTGGTTTGCATTTCCCCTGCAGCTTGAAATCTGCAAGAGGCCTTTCCCAGCTGAGTGGCCTGCAGCTGGGGCAATGGCCCCTCTCCAAGGAGCACAGAGGACGACACACGTGCTGTGTCCAACTAGCCACCTGACAAAACTGTGAACTGCCCCCATGTGAAGGTTGCAGGTTATGGAGGGGAGTCAAAAAAGCAAAAGAGAAAAAAGAAACAGCGCTTGTGCTTTAAACGAACTCGACATGTGCGTGGACCATCTCCCATCCCTGGTCTACCTTCAATCCCTGTGTAGGCAAAGTGTTCCCAAACTAAGCTCCCCAAGAGGGTTTTGAGAGAAAGATGGTTTCCTGTTACTAGATGCAAAATTGTGCGGGGGGTGAGAGCAGAGGTGGAAACAGCTTTTATCAAATTCTCAATAAAAGGTTAAAACCCACCTCGGTAAGTTTAAAATTCAATTGAGTCAGAAACATCCTCTTTAAACTCTCCAGCACAGCTCAAACTATTAAAGGTAATCTCTCTCATATCTGTGGGTTTTTTTTAAAGATTTTATTTATTTATTTGAGAGAGAGAGAGAGAATGAGAGATAGCGTGAGAGGGAAGAGGGTCAGAGGGAGAAGCAGACTCCCTGCTGAGCAGGGAGCCCGATGCGGGACTCGATCCCGGGACTCCAGGATCATGACCTGAGCCAAAGGCAGTCGCTTAACCAACTGAGCCACCCAGGCGCCCTCATATCTGTGTTTTAACTTCAGTTGTAACCAAAAGGAAGTTTCTCTTTCTTTTTTATTTTTTTTTCAGTCTCTAAGAAAAGAAAATTAAGGGGAAGAAAGGGAAAAGCAAAGAAGAAGAAGAGAGGGGAAAAAAACAGAACTTGGAGTAGAAGACAAATTAACTTCTAGATAAAGAGAAAAGGTAAAGGTTATTCTTTTATGAAAAATAAGGATCAAGTAAGAAATTGCTACTGTCTGAGGATTTGAGAGCTAAAGGCATCACTTATGGGGCACCTGGCTGACTCAGTCAGAAGAGCATTCGACTCTTAATCTCGGAGTTGTGAGTTTGACCCCTAGGCGGGGTGTTGAGATCACTTTTTTTTTAAATATTTTATTTATTTGACACAGAGAGATAGCGAGAGCAGGAACACAAGCAGGCGGAGTGGGAGAGGGAGAAGCAGGCTTCCTGCTGAGCAGGGAGCCCGATGTGGGACTTGATCCCAGGACTCTGGGATCTTAACCTGAGCCGAAGGTAGACGCTTAATGACTGAGCCACCCAGGCGCCCGAGATCACTTTAAAAAGTTAAAAATATATATATTTAGATGTCTTTGGGGCACCTGGGTGGCTCAGTCTGTTAAGACTCTGACTCCTGGAAGCCTCTGACTCTTGATTTTGGGTCAGGTCATGATCTCAGGGTCGTGAGATAGAGTCCCACGTGGGGCTCTTTGCTCAGCACGGAGTCTGCTTCTCCCTCTCCCTCCTCCTCTGCCCCTCTCCCCGCTCAAGCTCACTCTCTCATGCTCAGTGTCTCTCTCAAATAAATAAGTAAATAATCTTTTTTAAAAAATAAAATAAAGGGATCCCTGATTCCAACACTCTCTTTTAATAAGTAAAAATAATTAGTGATTTATCAGACCATCCAGCTAAACTTTTGCCTGAATACCCCCCCTTCTATCCCCAAACCAGCGGGCCGTGATGAATCCTCACAAAAACATCATCTTCTGGGTCACCAACAGGCTTTTTACCTGAGATATTTCCCTCTGGGTTTGCGTTTAAAGATATTATGAAGGCACAAAAGCATGCAGCGACAACGGGACCAACACTGAGCAAATTCAAGTGCAGATTTTTAAAATTCTATATCCTATTTATTTGGTTTTAATACTTTTCTACTTATCACTATGCCCTAAGAATTAAAAGAACTGGATTCAGTAAACATTTTTGCATTTGCTGAACGGTTGATTTCATTGTTTCATGCACTTCTTTGTGCCTGTGTGCACCTTATCATTTAAAGAGACGTTTCTCAAGAGCATTAAAAGATCTGGTCAGAACACGCTGCGGCGTCAGGGCACGGTTCACGGATCCACGGGTCCTCCACTGTGACCCCTGCACACTTGGTCTCCAGCATTAGCCTTCGCCAGCTCACCTGCTGTGATCACAAGGAATGTTGCCTGGTCAGGCGTCTACACACTGTGGGCAGCAGGCTCACTCCTTCCTGGCTTTGACCCTGTCTGTGACCCTCTCTCCAGAATACCCCTCCTCTAGGTCACCTCTGTGGAAGAAAGCATTTCTAAGTTTATTCTTTCCCTCTGATAATAGTTCAGAGGCTTCATGTTCATGATGAAAAACCTACCCTTTTCTTCTACCTGGGTAAGAATATTCTACCATTCTTAGAGGAACTCCCTTAACCGTATATCACATCTATGCCTAATGAAGGCTTAACAATTTGATATTTTTAAAGTTAAATTCAAGTTAACAGAGGCCTGAAGATATTAGGTTTGGGGAGGGGAAGTACAAGAGAGAAAGGGAGAAAATTAAATATGAGAGCAAGAAAAATAGAAAAGATAATCAAATTTTACAGTAGGAGATTTCCTTCTATTTCTTTGTCTCAAAGTGAAGGCTAAGGAGAATTTCCCTTTATTCTTTAGAAAATCTGCAGCTGGCCCAGGGGGCCAGGCATGTATTCGGTTCCCACCTCCAGACTCCATTTAGAGCATTCTCCTATTTTTAAAAATGGATTTCTATAAAATGTTTCATAATGTGGATTGGTTTCTTTGGGGTCTGCCTCTGCACTATAGCTGCATAAAAAAAGACATTAATAACTTCTCCGTTAATGGGTTTTTCAGAGTCTCAAAAGACTCACCTTGTACATTATAACTTCCTCCCACTTAGCCCCCTGGCTAAATCTTGATTGCCCTTGTAAGACATCTTTAGGACATATTGCTGAAGTTAAAGATTGTCCTTAGGAGAAATAAGTTCTCCTGCGATGCACAACGCACACGCTTACCAACCGGCCCAGCCCAAGCCCCTTCATTTCGTGTGTCAGCCTCCCTTCATCCCATGACACGCTCTGCTCTGGGAGGGCCAACCCTGCCTGGGAAATGACGAGTTTCAACTACAGAGGCTGCAGAGGCTCTCTCCCAGACCTGAGGGGGGACTTTGAACTAGTTAGTTCACATCGCTGTCCTTTGCCGGGACACTCCAGTCAGCTCACCCGACCATTGTTTCACAGGGTGGCAGGGGTGTGCCTGGGAGAAATGGGAGAGAAGCCTAGATGTATTGTATGTGTCCCGCAGTAGTGCTTCTACACACATGCATGGGAAAACCCAGACACTCAGGAATGTGTGTATAATGTGTGTGTGTGTGTGTGTGTGTGTGTGTGTGAGATACGTGTGTGTATATGATGAGTATGGGGATATATATGCTATAGTATATAGTTATATAAAGATAGCAAAGGTAGAATCCTTTTTTAATGGCTTTTAAAGATTTTATTTATTTATTTGGCAGAGAGAGAGAGCACAAGTAGGCAGAGCGGCAGGCAGAGGGAGAGGGAGAAGCAGGCTCCCTGCTGAGCAGGGAGCCCGACACGGGACTCGATCCAAGGACCCTGAGATCATGACCTGAGCTGAAGGTAGACGCTTAACTGACTGAACCACCCAGGTGCCCCACAAAGGTAGAATCTTGCAATGGATCTCGTATTTTGCTCCATAGGGGCTGACAGCCCAAGATGTAAATCATGAGAGGGCAGGAACTCTGCCGGCTTGTGTTTTCACTGCTTCTAGTATTTAAATTTTAGCTTTTTCTGATTCCAACAGGAATGGTGCCTGCATCTCTCTAAATGTCTATCCTTGGGACTAATAATTGCTTTAGTTCAACAAGTAAAACCTGAATTCAGATGTGACAAGATGTGGCTCTTCTTGTTGAAGCAGGAGTCCCTGACTTTATATAAGTTACAGACAACTTTAAAAATTTAAAAAAAAAATGTTTCCAATGGTACTCCATAGGTACATACACACACACGTTTGCATGCGATTTTTGGAAGACCATGGATGCCTAAGCTAACTTCAAGTCTCTACTCTTGAAAACACTTTCAAAAGCAGTTCGCCTCATCGCCTCCTATTTTCTCCCTTTTGTCTCCAGGCGGGCAGCTGTCTGCTTCACTGTGGTCTAGACTGTCTTCGGTGCCCAGAGAACACTCCCTACCTTCGTCGCTACTGACGCTACCAGGTGACCGCCGTGGTGTGTGTCTCAGCCCACGGCCCCTCAATAAGTGACAGTCTGACTAACAAAGCTGGGTTTAGACAGATGACAAAGTGTTGGTGGCACTGCAAGCAGATTCAAAGCCAACGGCTGTCTCACGCTACTCACCACCCCGTCAGGGGACTGTCAGGGGCCGCCTGTGTGTCCCTGGTGTCCCAGGATGCCTGGCCAACTGGTGCTCGGAAGAGATGACATGGATCAACAGCATCAGTCTCCACAGGCCTCCACGTGCTCCACCAGACGTTCAGACACAGAGCAGGATGAAGAAGAGATATGCTGCAGCTGAAAGGCAGATAATGAAATGTTGCTTCCAAAATTCGGATTCGTGGTTGTGATGCGGTATAACGTGGTGGCTCAAAGCACAGGCCTTGGGCTGCAGCAGACCTCCCCTAACATTTACTTGTCCATTAGTTACTGAGCCACCCTGACCCTCGGTTTCTCCTTATAGAAACTGACAGGTATAATAATATCTACATATTATGATATATCTGTATATATTATTATAGCTATTGGATGGGGGAGGATCGCCATTCTACAGAGAGAGAAAGGGAGAAGCGGAGAGCTCTCTGGTGTCTCATCTTATAAGGACAACAATCACATCAGATCAGAGCCACACCCTCATAACTTCACTGAACCTTAATTACTTCCTAAAGGCCCCATCTCCAGGTACAGTCACATTAGGCGTTAGGGCTTCAACATATGAATTTGGAGTGAGAAGGGACACAATGCTGCTCATAGCAAGAGGTAATAGATTTTATGTATTCTGAGCAACTTGGGATAAAGATCTCAAAACTATGATATTACATCTGATTTTGAAATTTTACAAATTTTGAGCTGAGGAAAAAAAATTTGAGAAAAAAAATCCCATATAAAAGATATTTCTTCTCCTTTAGGTTCAGAGGGAGCCAGACTAAGCATGGAAATTCTTCAATATTTGAACCTGCTGTGTGAGAATATTTGTACAAATTGAGCCAGATGTAGGGCACAAGGAACACTCCAGCAAGCACACAGAGAACACGGCCAGTGAAGAAGGTGGCTCTCCCCCACACCAGGCTTGCTGGGCTCAGTGAAGGAATTTGGAAGCCAGAGAGAATATCTAAGGTTCACATCACAGGCGACGCCTGAGTGGCTCAGTCCGTTGAGCGTCTGCCTTTGGCTCAGGTCATGATCCTGGGGTCCTGGGGTCCTGGGATCTTGCCCCAGAGTTGCAAGTTGCATAGGGCTCCCTGCTCAGCAGGGAGTCTGCTTCTCCCTGCTCCCCACCCACCCCGCCACCCCCCTGCTTGTGCTCTCTCTCTCTCTTTCAAATAAATAAATAAAATCTCTTTTTAAAAAAAGTTCACATCACAAAGAGAGTGAGGAAGAAGGAAGGGAATATTTTCTGAGGTGGGTAAAACCCACTTGGTTCTCTACAAAATCTGCACGGTTTTCTAGCTATCTGGGGAAACTAAAATACAAGAAAAAAGGCCTCCTGCATTTTCATGCTTCTTCCTGTGCCTGAATGCCACTCCTTCCTTCTCTGAGGAGCAAAATAGCTCCCCCAGACTCAGGGCAGGCAACACTCACTTCCTCCTGAGGGTCTGTGTTCCCTCCCCCTTGCCCCTACGCCCCAGCATAATCCCTGACCCCACACTTGCAACAGTGTGACCTTTTCCAAATTTCCTCACAGCCTCACGCCTCAGCCTCCTCACCTACAAAATGGGGATAACATGGGTGTATATCTCATAGATTTGTGATAATTACTGAAATCATGGTCTTCTGTGCTTTAGTGCAGACAGTTTGTATGGCTATTTTCAAGGTCTCTGACCTGGATTTCTGCAGGGTCCAATCTGCTAGCAAGCCCATCGAGTTAATTTTGTATTTTGGATATTGTATTTTTTCAGCTTTCTAATTACATTTGGTTCTTTTTCCATCTTTAATTTCTATTCTTGCTGTATTCGTGTTTTCTTTTAAATCTTTGAGCATATTTCTGGTAGCAGCTTTAAAGTTCCTGTCTGTTACTTCCATCATCTCTGTCATTTCTAGACCTATCTCTATGGATTTCTGCCCCCCCTCCCCAATTATGGGTCAGATGTTTTTTGCTTCTTTTCGTATCTAATAATTTTTCATTGGATGGTGGATTTTGTGAATATTATGTTAGAGTATTTGGTTGTCTTCCTTAAGGAGTACTGTGTTTGTTCTGGCAGGTACTAAAATAGCAATTAGATCCTCTAGATACTTGTTTTTAGGCTCTACGACTGTAGATTCAGAATAATCTTAATCCTGGGGCTATTTTAGCTCTAGGGCTGAGGCAGGAACTCGCGGAGTCTCTGCTAAGGCAGGCATGACCTTCTGGAGCCTTGACCGAATGCCCCAGGTATTCCCTTCTGACTTGTCAGAAATTCGATGTCTCCTAGTGCTGTGTCAGCTCTGGGAATTATTCATTCACAGTCTGTACTGGTTGTCCTTGGCCCAGCCTTGTGGAGTTTCATCCTTTGCCTATGCGGTTAGTGGTCAGCCAAAGATCAAGGACAGACCTACGTGCAGACTTCTGGAGCTCTTCCTCCCAGCACTTCCTTCTTCAGCAGTCTGCTCTACAGATTCCAGCTACCCCCTCCTCTGTCTTAGGTCAGCACACCGGGCACGTCCTGGCTGTATTCCTTCTCCCTGCACTGAGGTCCAAATCGCCGTCTCAGGCAGCAAATCTGAGACAACTTTAGGATTCACATTGTTAGCCTTCTTTCTTCCGACTGTGCTGCCTATTGACAAATATCTGAAAACAGTATTTCCCACATATTGACCAGTGTCATAGTTGATTACAGAGGAAGGTGAGTCCCACGTCACTTTTATGCGCACTTGTATAAACAATTATTATACACCTTGTCATTGAAATAGAAGCATGTTTAAAATTACTCTTCAACACCCCACTAGACCACAATGAGGTGGAGAATTTTTGTCTTTCCTATTTGTAGAACCTGAATCTAGCAGGATGCCTGGTATGGAATGAGCATTAGCATGTAATACTTGTTGAATGGATACAAGGTTTCTTCTTCACTCCCCACCCCAGGCTACCAGCTTTCCAGGTGTGATTGGCTGGCAGAATTCAGTTTCTTTTTACTGTCGGTGTTCCCTCATCACTGTCCCTGCTTTCTTCCAATGTAGACCTATGTGGATTAAGGCCGATCTGGGAACTCTACCCTGATTCCTATTTACTTCTTTACTTGGTTTTTGATTTGGGGATTTTTAACTAGACCATATCCCAAGTCCAACTAGATTAGTAATAGAGCATAAAAGATGTGGACTTTCCCCCTTGGCCAGTCTATACAAATCAGCATGCGGAAAGAACTTTCGCAATTCCTGGCACATAGATGGTAGCTAACAAATGTGTTATATTTCTATACTCTCAACCAATCAGTCATCACAGAGTCAGAAAGAGCAGTAAGAATCTACCACATTTGCATTCCCAAATACAAATTAAGAGAAGCATGCAGTGGTTAATTTGCCACTCTAATTACACACATGCCTTCAAATGCAAAATTATTAATCTGGCTTTGATCTCTATTCACTGTAAGGGTTTTTGTCCCCTCACTTACTAGTTTCATGTTTTGTGCTGTTGTCTATCGGTTCTTCAGATGCATGAGCTCCTGGTAGGCAGTAATATCAGGAATAGCCAATGCTTATCTACCACTTACTCTGTGTCACACACTATTGCAAGTATTATATGTCTATGAACTCATTTAAACTTCCTGAGGTGGTGGGTATTATTATTACCTCTATTTTAAAGATAAGAAAACTGAGGTCCACAAAGGTTATACAGTGTATGTAAGGTCACCTAACTAAGAAGCATAGGAGTGATTCAAACTCTAGAAACTAAACTCCTACATGCTGCAAGATACTGCTTCTGCAAGGATCATCTTATATCTTCTGACAATGCTCTAGTCTTCATACACAAATATGGTGTGTCTTTAATTGGATACTAGACCAGTTTGCACATCTCCCATGTCCACTCAGCTCCATCTGCCCCTGGGTCTCAGCTCCTTGCTTCGTCTCCTGGCCAGAGTGGCTCCAGTAAAGACACATTTCTGCAGTCATCTCTAAACACCAACAAGGTTCTCAGCCTCTCCAGAGCACTGGAGTCAGGCCTTGTCATGGCTTCTGTGCCTTCACCATTGTAAGAACTACATAGTCCCAGTACCCAGAGCCAACATGACAAGACCCTTGGAGAGTCTAGCTTTCCCAGTAGTTGTCCAGGGTGACAAAATGATATTACTAAGGAGTGTGAAGAGTTAACGCCCCATGGGAAGTACTTTGACCCAAGACAGACAGGAAGAAACTAGCAGATAAATTCCTCTCCCTTCCTCCCCACTTGATTGCTCTAAGGCACATTGGTATCATATCACCTCCCTGCCCTTCTGGAGACACCTCCTGTGACTGAGCCATCAACCATGTCACCCTGAGAAACTGGGGCCAACTTTGCCAAGCACCACTTGAATTTTTTCCTGTCTTCCTCACCTCACTTTTCTTTTTCCTTCACTCTTGCTTCCTTCAGGTTGTGTCTCCAATATAACAAAGGCATGCAATCTTGACTTTAGGCTCTGTTTTCTCAGGCTAAACCAACTTGTTTCCTTCCAATAATACAGATTAATTGGTGCTGACACATATATCCTCTCTTGGTATATTAATTAGTTTTTGTTGTATAACAAATTATCCAACACTTAGTGGCTTAAAACTATAAACATGTATTATCTCATGGTTTCTGTGGGTAAGGAATTCAGAAGTGACTTAGCTGGCTGGCTCTGGCTCAAGGTGTCTCGTGAGGTTGCAGTCCAGATATGATCCAGGGCTGCAGTCATCTGAAGGCTTGATGGGGGCTGGAAGATCTGCTTTCAAGATGGCACCCTCACATGGCTGTTGGCAGGTGGCCTCGTTTCTCATTGACTCTTGGCCTTAGAATGCCTTAGTTCCTCACCACGTGGATCTCTCCACGGGGCTGCTTAAGTGTCCTCAAAATGTGACCACTGGCTTTCTCTAGTGTGAGTAATCCAAGAGAGAGCACCGAGAAAGAAGCAATCCCTTTCAACACCTAATCTTTGAAGTCACACACCATCATTTTCACCTCACTCACTAGGTCTGGCCCACACTCAAGAGAAGCAAAATTTCATTTTACTTTTTGAAGAAAAAAGTGTCAAAGAATTTGTGGGAAGATTTTTAAATCACCACACCTGGTTTCCTTAGTTGCCAAGAATAAATACTTACAGGACAGATTGCTAGGGATAGAGTCTGTAGGTGAAATAGAGTGAGGCTAATAATCCTACAAAATCATTAAACTAATGACCATCACCAACAAGCCTTCTTATTGTATTATACTATCAAAAATGGCTCACACATGGTTTTAGATTTGAGTATAATGTCAAGGAAAGCACTTTGAAGTCCTCTTATCACCAGCTAGACCCCAAGACCTGACCTTTACTGCCCACCTGCTTGTACTCCCCAACCTTGTTCCCATGTTTTTCCTTAAGCTCTTCTTTCCAGTTTCTCTCTTAACTTGGGCAAATGGAAAATGAAACCGCCTCTCAAGCTATAGCAACTGCCCTGATGAAACCTCCAATGGGCTCAGACCACCCAGACCTGTTTGAGTTTAACCCCTGACTCCTGCAAGTGAAGTAACCTCTAGAGTGACCAGCAACTACCTTGACCTCATTATAATACTAAAATCTCCACCCAAGGAAGAACACAAGCCTCATTTACATAACATACAATGTGTGTACAGGCATGTTTCCATAAGGCATATGTGTGAACTTATGCCCGCCTCAACATACAATGACAAGTCTTCCCTAACTAAATATTCATCCTAACCCAAAATAAAAGAAGCCCGTCCTCCCTTGTCTGGGAAGTCATGGCTTTGGAAGCTATTCCCTGTGATCTCCTTATTTTGCTACAAATAAAATTCACTTTGTGTGATAACTCCACCTGGTGCAGCTTCTGACTCACCAAAAAGCGAACTCACGTCGGTTCAGTTACAATCTTAGTATATTATTTATTTCCTCTGATCTGTATCTCCATATTATAATCAATATCCCAATATCTGGCCAATCTGACTGCATCTACTAAGAACATTGATTACATCTGTTAGTGACTGTTAACAAAAATAAATGTTCTCATTTGTCAGTAATCGCAAGATTATTAGAAGAATCAAATAATTTAGCAGGTGAAAAATCACTTTGGTTTACTACTTGGAACAGTAGATGTTCAATAAATGTTCCTCTCTAGGGGCGCCTGGGTGGCTCAGTCGTTAAGCGTCTGCCTTCGGCTCAGGTCATGATCCCAGGGTCCTGGGATCGAGCCCTGCATTGGGCTCCCTGCTCCGCGGGAAGCCTGCTTCTCCCTCTCCCACTCCCCCTGCTTGTGTTCCTTCTCTCGTTGTGTCTCTCTCTGTCAAATAAATAAATAAAATCTTTAAAAATAAATAAATAAAATAAAATAAAATAAAATAAATGTTCCTCTCTAAATCAAAACAAACAAACAAAAAAATCTATACCAACCACCAATCAGCCAATAGCTCTTGACATTGCCATTTAAGTCACTGCAGCTATGATCACGAAGGCCCTAGATCATATAACCTGATTCTTTCCCCCGAGTCTGGCCCTAACTTGTGTAAGTAACTTGTCTTTTTCATCTGATATTTTATTGGTACAAGATATATAAAAATAATATGTCAATCTGAGCATTTTTCTGCTAACTGCCTTCTTTTCATACTTAGTCTCTCTCTTTGCCTTTAAGCTTGGTGAAACGTGAATCTCTTTTCACACGGTAGTTTTAATGAGGTTATTACCCTGCATATCCAATGAGATAGTGGCTTATGTCATAAATTTCATACTTCAAGGTATATGACTTCAGCTGTTGAATTAACCTTTTAACTGAAAATAAATTTTAATTGTTGATCACAACTAGAACTTTAGATGGATTATTAATAGTATTATTATTGTTTAAAATAAATATTTTACATGCAAGCAAGGTAAGCCTTGTGAGTAGACATTCACTAAAAACGCTTCTGTCTTATTAAGTTCCTATGTACAGCCGACTTAATTATTTGTGATGATAGGTAATAACATAACTGAAATTAATGATCTAATAACTCCATCCTATTTTCCAAAACCCTTTCATTTTCTCTTTACCACAATATCTACCACACTTAAATAACCTAAGTTTGATCCCTTTCTATTTCTACTACCCATGTTTATAGATGAAACGCTAAGAAACAGACAATCTTCGAAATAGGTCAACTAGAAGAAGAAAAGAGATTAGTGTACCCAAAAATGAATATTCATTCCCTAAATAAAGAAGAATGAATTGCACTTCCTGTTATAACGAAGACAACAGGGAGACCTGCCACAGTGATAATAAGTGATATGCCATCAGATCAAGAAACAATGTTGTTCACTAAGCCAATCATTTTCAGCTCATGTCCCAACTGCAACCTAAGGTACATGATGCTAAAGCATTGCACTGGAAAGGTTTCCAGAGCCAAGGACATGCATGGAGGCAGGGTGGTGGCACATCTTACTCTGTCTAGGCTTTTGAGAACAGCCTTATTCATAATAAATTGCTTAAACCATTTCATATCCATCATGCTCACTTCATTTATATAAGCCTCACCTCTGGGCCAACCATACCTTCCATTTCTGGGATGTAGTTTACTGTTTAACATTCACTTCCTGCACCCCATCTCCACTAACCCAACTGCCCCTGTGGATTCTTCATGAATGTCATTCACTCCCGAAGGAGGATGGCAGCCGTGAGAGAAGTTACATGGAAAGTTCCAGCGGGAGAAGGAAGTAGAGAAGAAAAGACAGCCATGCTCCATGAGAACAGAGATTATCACAGCTTTGGAAGGGACCTGTAATTCTTAAGGGGAAAGAAATAATGCAAGTTTGATGTCCCTGGAAATTTGCCTGGTAATTCACTGTCTTAAGGATGGTCCCAGGCTTGCCTTAAGGATCGCTACTCACGGACTGGAGAAGAGGGCAAATGGGCTTCCACAGCCGCCTTAGAGCTAGGCTCCACTGGTCAGTTCTGGAAGACATTTCTTTGTACAAAGCAGTAGCTTTTCCATAAAAGTCAACGTTAAATGAACATGCATTCAACAAGCATGTTTACCCAGTGCCTAGTTTGTGAAGGAACACTGTAGATGTATCGTTATCATGTAATCTCTGCCAGATGACACTCTGGCAAAGAACTTGACACTCCTGGGCCCTTTGGAGGTTAGCGCAAAGTACCAGTCCGGTTTATCAGGGAGAGAGTCCAACCGTTTCTCTCAAAGAACCAGGAAACTACTGCACAGTTACTTCTCTCAGACACGAGGATCCCTTTATAGTCACAGAGGAGCAGTTTCCCTCCCCTGGCTCGGCGCCCCTCCCAAAGCACAGTTATGCCCCAGCTGTCTTTGGCACCCATTTCTTTAATGAGCGCTTCGCCCTCACAGAGCTGACTCACACAGATGCACAAGGGCCCCGTGCTTGATGTGCCTTACATCCTGAATGTCCTTCCAAACAAATGCCCAGTAGCCAAGAGCCCATTTATTGAAGAGACAAATGTATTTGTTCCTGTTACAGAGCTGCAGGCAAAGTCTAGCTGTCTGGAAACAGGAAGAGGAAAAAAATATCTTTGTACTGTTATGGCCTAAGCATGACTTCAATCAAAGTAGCAAGGCCAACAAAGTCGCAGGGTCAAACCCATTTACACGAAAGACCCCCTACACCAATTTTAACAAGCTCATGCATCTAGTTTGATTAAAAGAAAATCTGTTTCCAAGACAGAATCTTAATCTTGCAAATTCCTAATCTAAGTAACTATTCATTTATGATAATACAATGGGTGCTTGATGAGATCCATGTGCAATTTTTACCTGCATTTCTATGACTTTAATATTGAAATGTTGGCTTTGTTATTTTTTAAACTTCCTAGACTACTTACCTACATAATTCCCTTTTTTCCTATAGGGTTCTTCTTTGTAAGCTGAATTCCAACTTGACCACGTCCAGGCTATGACCCTGAGCAAGTGACTTCACCTCCTTCTGCCTCAATCTCTTCACCTATGGAGTGAGCATAAAACAGAAGTGCTGAAAGAACTTAAGTGTCGATACATTGAAAAGCACAGAGAACCGAGGCAGGCATAGACCCATGCCATTTTCAGGTTGAAGAAGGCCTCAGAGAGAGAGAGAAATTCAGGTTACAGTATCTGAGACTTCAATATTGCATAGTGAATATTAAATAAGTCTCAGTTATTATTATTAGCCAAAGGTCCCGTCTCAGTAGGACCATGTCCCAGGTGTCCTGATGCTGGACATTCTTTTTTTTTTTTTTTTTGGTGGTTGTTTTTATTTATTTATTATGTTATGTTAATCACCATACATTACATCATTAGTTTTGGATGTAGTGTTCCACGATGCATTGTTTGCGTATAACACCCAGTGCTCCATGCAGTACGTGCCCTCTTTAATACCCATCACCGGGCTAGATCCTGGACATTCTTATCTCATTACATCATGTTTCATCAGTATCGTCCCCACCATTAGCTGACTCCTGACTTTTAGACTTTCCATCTTCTCTGGTACCCAGGCGTGATGACAAGTTTGACTTCCATGGTCCCCCTTCTCAAACTCTCCATAGATATGGTTTTGTACTTATCCTCTGGCTCAGATCTCTTCTAACTGTCTTGAGTAACTTCATGCGACACCCGTCCTCCAATGCCTCCCTTATAACACCTTTCCCAAAGTCGACTAAACAAAGATGCGCAGGTACCTGTGCACAGGAGGTACCTACTCCAGTGCATCCTGGGAGGGCATCCTGGCCAGGCACGAGGTAAATCAGCACAGATTCATCTTTGGAGCTTGTTTGAACTCAGTCTTTCTTCCATCACTTTGCAGTTTAAAGAATGACAAATAATATTTTTAAATGTTGCGGTCATGACATTCAAGTAGGAAGAAAATTTGCCACCAACTAGATGTGCCACCAACTAGAGCAGCCTTGGTATGTGCTCTACTCCTGTTCTACTTTCTTGCTTCCCAGAGAGCCCAGAACAGAGGAGGCGTTTGGAAGAGAAATGATCATACCCCTAAATCAGAAGCAGCGATGAGTTGACTGGCTGAGTCTAGCCAGGCTTCCTTGAAAGCCAGCAGTGGGCTCCCGCATGGGGAACGCTCTCGGCTCTCCATGGCTACTACCACCAGCCTCCTTTTTGAAGGCCTTCAGAGGTTAGCCTCAATATACCTTTCTGGCCTGATCTCCTTTGATGACCCACACACATAACACACTCCAGCAAGGTTGGAGTATTTGATGTTCCCCAGTGATCTTTCTCAATGACTTGTGATCTTATTTCCACCAGAAAGTTCTTTCCCAATCTCTCCCCCAGCCTTGTTCCTTTTCCATATCAGATTTTACTTCCTCCCTCAGCACAATCGCCATGTCCTCCAACTCTTGCAACAAGATGTAATCTCTCTCTACCTAACCTCTCCTAGCACCGTGGATGTACCTGTCCTTGGGCCCTTATTCCATCCTGCTCTGTATTATAATCATTCACATATTGAATTGTTTCCTTTGCCACCATCAAGCCATATTCACCTTGAGGGTAGAGACTGTGTCATTGTATCCCCTGCCAGGCCTAGAACAGAGCTTGGCATGCCGAAAGCACTGAGTAAATATTTTTCATGTTGAATTAAAGATTGTATTGTGGATAAATATCCTTTGATTTACTTTATATTTATTTAAATTTATTTTATTTTGCAAATATTACTGACTGTATCAACTTAATATTTCTTTTCCCCTGGTTTTGTTCCTGTTACTGGCAATGAACAGTATTCTCAATATGCTGTGTATGTGCCGAAAGCCAAAAAAGCAGAAAGAGCAACAAAAAATGGAGAACCAGGCCTTGTATTTAATCTTCATGTTTTTTACATTTTCAGGGGAAAGTCCAAAAGCACCTCATGTTCTCAGATAACCTGCATACTGCACGAGGCTATGGCTCCATAAGAATAAAATAAAATTTTAAAAGCCAGGTTATATTATTAGACTTTGAGACCATACTTCTCAATTATCCTTTGGTTTATCTCTAGTCTTTCATCCCCACAAAATTCAGCGTTCTCTCCCTTTTTTCATTGTAAACAATTCACTTCACGAATGTAGAATAATAAAATTAGGCTTCATAAGAAGAAGTTCTGGATGCTTGTAGAAAATAAATCATATCTCTTTGTCCTCCCTGAGCCTGGCTTCTCAGTCTCTGTGGTTTCTTCTCTCTGGATCTGTGCCTCTTAAATGCCTTAAGGTCAAAAAGCAGGAAGGTGGATGGGCACCTGGCTCAGTTGATTTAGCATCTGACCCTTGATTTCTGCTCAGCTCATGATCTCAGGGTTGTGGTATGGAGCTCAGCCTTCGGCTCAGCGGGTGGTCTGCTGGAATCCTCTGTCTCCCTCTCCCCCTGCCCTCACCCTGCTTGTGCATGTATGTACTCTCTCTCTCTCTCTCTTTCTCTCTCAAATAAATAAATAAATCTTTTTTAAAAAGTGGGAAGGTGGAAAAGATGAGAATGACTTTAATGAGGCCAGCTGGGTACCGTGACTTAGCAGTCACTATGTTAAGTACAAAGCAAAGGAATGTTCATTTGAGAGCCATCTCAAAGGTGTCATCTTGTTTCTCAACAGGAGCACCTAGAAGGATGTGCTATTTTTGTTTAAATGGATTTTTATAAGGTTCATCAGAGCCCAGCATATTATAATAAACAGATGATAATATAGACAGTGTGATAAAGATAAAAATTGTCAATATTTTTTGTTTCCTGATTCTTTAAAAGACATTGAATCACTGAACTAGTTGGAAAGAAAAAAAAAAGAAAGAATAAAGGCAAGAAGAGAGGGAAGGAGGGAGGGAGGGAGGGAGAAATGCTGACCTTGGGAGAGTGAGCTCAAGCTGTCTCCTATAATAAGTAAATTGAAAAAGCAAAGGGAAGACTTCCATCTGCCTTACAGAGCACCTGTCAAAGTCCAGAGTTGAGTCTATCTAAAAAAAACAATATGGTCGGTTTCTACATTAAAGAGCTCCAGTAAAGCCATCTGAAATGTCTAAATGGATGTTTATTGTAACTTACTTATTTCCTGAACTCATACCCATGTACCTATCTGTGATACAGTCGGTGACATTTAAGGTATACTTCCAGGTTCAATGACCAAAGAGTTAAGTGTCTTAGAAACCCTTTGTCTTCTACCTTAAATGGCACTTCCTTGCTGGCTGGGGGGGGGGGGGGGGGGGGGCAAGGAGGGGCATGTGCAGAGAACCAGGTTAGGTGAAGGGTGTTTAGAAACTGGAATATACATTTTTAAAGAAAATCAGCAAGGAAAAGGGATTATTTCAGGCACTGTCCTCTATCACAATTCTCCTTTCAGATATTCCTACTCGAAGACTCAAATTTTCTTAAAAGCAAAATGCCTCCCTCTTTTTCTCTTGCCATTTCCTTAACTTAAAATTCCTTCTATTCTCTATTCCTCTTATTAGGATTGCCAGATTTTGCAAATAAAATACAGGGCATCCAGTTCAGTTTGAATTTCAGATAAATATTTTTTTTAGTAATAAGCATATTCCATGCAACATTGGGAAATATGTACTAAAAAAGACTCATTGTTTATCTGAAATTCAAATTTAAACAATAAATCATTTTTCAGTATAAGTATATCCCAAATATTGCATGGGACATACTTACACTTGAACTCTTATTTGTGGTTTATCTGAAGTTCAAACTGAACTGGACCTGCTGTATTTTATCTGGCAGCTCTGCTCTTAGGTAAATTCTATTATTCAAGCCCAGATTAAATCCCATTTCTTCCGTGAATGCTCTCCTATCCATCCTATTTTGAAAGGATTCATGCATTTATTCATTACTCCCCAATCCAATATATATTGAACACCTATTTTCCTCCAGGAACTGTGTTAGGTACTGGAGATAAAACAAAACAAACCAAACAAACAAAGTCCATAGCTCACAGGCAAAGGATGACCTTGAAGGCAGGCAATAATGACCCAAGGAATAAGTGTCATGAGAGACAGATGCACAGGGTGCCACGGAAAATCCATAAATAAGCCTCCTTGTAGGACTGCAGGCTATCTGTCCCTTTCATCTCCTCACTCTATCTTATATTAATTAACACTTGGAACTATATCTAGTACTTCTCAGCCTCTCTGCCTGGTGTCACACTTTGCTTATAGTAGGTACTTATATTTCTTTTGTGTAATGAAGCCCTTTTATTTTCCATTCACTTGCTCTTCGTTGGAGTTTTTAGAAAGATAACCACAAGATTGAGTTTGGTTTGTTTCAGTTTAACCACGGTGAGAAATCATGCATTTTCCAGTGTGCTAAATGTGTCAGTCATCACTTTGTGTGCTTTACATAGTCACTGAATCCTCACACCATCCCAATGAGCTATGTGCTCTTTACATCCCATTTTATGGAAGAGGAAACAAAGACACAAAATGGTTCATTAACTTTTCCCCCAACCGCACAAATAATAAAGGTAAGCTGAGATTCAGACACAGCTGACTGGCTTCAGAATGCTGTGTTGCCACTATGATGGAGGTGATTTTAAAAGTTAAAATTAAATAAGCTTCTGGAATTTTCTGTGGACACTTTATTTGTTCTTTTTTTAAATTTTTATTTTTAAAAAGAGTAATCCTTTTTATGTTTCTAAAGAGCCACAAATGAACCACTTAGCCTCAAATACAATTCAAGAGAAGAAATTTCAAGAAGGAAGCTAAAACAGTGCCAACTCACATCATGAAAGCATAAGGTAGTTCATGACCTTTCCCTTCATCATTATCTACCCCAATCCTGGTCTGAGCTATATTATCTACATCCCCAGTTACTACTGGACAACAGCAGATCTGATTGATGTAAGAAAGCAGAGTCATGAAAGCCTGTTCAAGGAACTGTTTAACTGAAGGTTAGTTATCATGTGGTTAGAAAAAGTAAAATCATTCTTCAACAGGTGGTAGAAAATTTAGAGAAAATCAAACATGGTGCCAAGAGACGTACTTAGGATGGAGTATTGTAACTTATTACCTGACTTGTAAAAATACAAACTTAACTGTACTGAATGTTCTAAATCTTATGACTTCCAAAATGTGACCTGGAGAAGCCCACTTGAAGAGTGTTAAAAATATCCATTTTTCTGTTTGCACAAAATGAGGATACTTAAAACATAAGATTAATTTGGAAGCACTCAAACCCCCACTCTCTAAAAAGGAGACTGTCCCTTACCTCTTCTTGATGACTGAGACTTCTAGCAAATATGTCCTGCTTTAAATTTCAGCTACATGCGATACAAAGAGATTTCAGTCTTCAGGAAATCACCTCCCTCTACGAATAACAGAGGCTGTTGTGACCCGGTCTCAGTGTTTATGTCCCACTTAGTTTGGTGCAGTACATCAGGGGAAGGACAGCTCCGTGTAATTGTTGTTAATAAATTATGGTGTTAAAATAAGTAAAATTATTGAGAAGAGCTGTTAGTCCCTACATGGCATTCCGATGCCAAAGCTAAGACTTCATTAATATTTTTTAAGGCTGTGAACTAAAATATCGTCTATGGCCTCTTTCACTTTCTGAGTCAGTAGTGCAGAAATGGGAAGTTATCATAGTAAATTATATTTAATACTTCATATAAATCCAAAAATTCAAAATCTCAAAAATATATGAAATTCTCTTACTTTGGGCAAATTTTCCACCATATAAACTAATGGGAGCTTCATATATAATTGATAATAGTGTGACATTTGGAAAAATATAAAATGTCAGACAGGGACATCTTGAGTAAACATGTCACAGAAGTCTGTGTTTATAACAATAAAAGATAAATCAGTTTGGGGGAATAATAGAATCTCAGAGGTTGAAAGAACTTTAAAGGTTATTGAGTTTACTACCCCAAGTTTTAATATACTCTCCAGCATCTTCTCCCATGTCTAGGCAGTGCTGGCCTGAGTACAAGAGACTATATAGTATTACCCCGGAGTTTGTACCTACATTTCCATCAAAAACCATCACTGAGATTGTCTAACTGACAACAAGAGAACAGGGCTAAGATTGGGCAGGGATTTTGAAAGGGACCTGTTTCCACCTGTCCCACAACAAACAACCCTTTTCATCTTTCTTTTAACTTCCAGCCACTTTGTCCTCCAAGCCTTGGACAGAATTTGGGCCACCGAGGAAGCCCACATGCCTGAACTGAGAACCACAAGCAGGAACATTAGTATGAAAGGAGAGCAAGGTCAACAACAGGTGTGTGTGAGGGTCAGTGGCAACCATGCAGAGTTCTCAAGAGTAGCAGGTGTCTTCACCATCATCTGGAGCTGAGAAAAAGCCATGTGATCAGAGACTTCTTTTTTTTCAGTCATGGTCAAAAAACACATAACGTGATATTTACCATCTTTTCCAGCTTTTAAATGAACAGTGCATTAGTGTTAACTACAGATCTCTAGAAGCTTTTCATTTTGCAAAACTGAAACCCTACACTCATTGAACATCAACGCCCCTCTTCCCTTTTCCTGAGCCTCTGGCAACCCCCATTCAATTTTCCCTTTACAAGGGTTGACTACTTCAGATACCTCGTGTAAGGGGAAATCATCATGCATGGCTTATCTCACTTACCCGAATGACCTCAAGCCTCCTCCATGTTGTAGCATGTGACAGAATTTCTTCCTTTTTTGAGGCTGAATAATATTGCATTGTACACATATGCCATCTTTTCTCTATCTGTTCATTCAATGATGGACATTCAGCTTGATTTCACCTCTTAGCTATTGAGAATAATGTTGTAATGAGCATGAGTGTGCAAATATCTTTTTGAGATCCCGTTCTCAATTCTTTTGGATATATACTCAGAAGTGGGATTGCTGAATTATATGCAGTTCTTTTTTGAATTTTTTGGAAATCTCAAGGCTTCCCTTTTTTAACTATTTGCTCTGTGTTCTTGTCAATTGCCAGTTCTTCCAACTCTGGCTCCTGGGAAGACACTCGGAACACTATGCCGGGACATCTGGAGACAAACTTCCTCTGACCCCGCCTACTCAGATTAGCGCCAATACTGGGAACAAGCCTTTCTGCATGGCTCTACACAGTCCTCCAAAGATAAAACCCAGCCCAGTTATTCTTATTCCTTTAGAATGGGGAATATGCAGATTCCTCTAATAATTGTTTCCCAGTTTTATTGCAAGAAAGCCTATCAGGGACAGAAACACAATTTCTATTTCAAAGTAATGATCTCTTTCCCCTCTTCTTTGGAGAAAGTAACTTAGATATTTTTAGTGAAGAAAAAAGTATTCTTTGGGAATATTTGATAGGAAATGTGTATAAATATGTTATTTATGTAGTATAGTAATTTATGAATGTAACTTACAGAATTAGGTAAAGCCCACCTAAAATCTCAAATTCAGGTGTCCCCTGTGAATTACATTACTGAATAAACACATCAGGGAAAAAGCAAGTTTTGATATTTCTAGGTACAACTCTGAAAAACCAGGGCCTACCAGCCCAATAAAGACTTGATTTGTGTATTAGTCAGGATGTTCCAGAAAAACAGAATCAGGACTGAGAGAAGTTATGAGGAATTAGCTAATGTGATTACAAAGACCAAGAAGTCCCAAGATCTGCCATCCACAAGCGGAGACCCAGGAAAGCCAGTGGTGTAATTCAGTCTGAGTCCAAAGACCTAAGAACCAAGGAATCCAATGGTACTAATCCCAGTTTAAGAGGAGGAGAAGATGGGATGAGATGGACCCAGCTTAATTGCAGAAGGCAGAGAATAAAAGGATGAATTCCTGTTTCCTCTGCCTTTTGTTCTATTCAGGCCCTCAAACAATTAGAGGATGCCCTCCCACACTGGGTGTCAATAGTCCATCTATTCAAATATGAATCCCATCCAGAAACACCTTCACAGATACAGCCGAGATAGTACTTAATCTGGGTACCCAAGCCCCACTCAAACTGACACATAAAATTAACTATCACAACTGGGTATCAAGAAAATTTTGCTTGGGCGCCTGGGTGGCTCAGTTGGTTAAGCGACTGCCTTCGGCTCAGGTCATGATCCTGGAGTCCCGGGATCGAGTCCCACATCGGGCTTCCTGCTCAGCAGGGAGTCTGCTTCTCCCTCTGACCCTCTTCCCTCTCGTGCTTTCTATCTCTCGTTCTCTCTCTCTCTCAAATAAATAAATAAAATCTTAAAAAAAAAAGAAAATTTTGCTTAATTGATGTAATCATTATTCTGCAGGAGAACTGTGAACATCAAGGAGCCAAAGAAAGACAAGTGCAAAGCAGAGAAATTTTCCAGTGTTTGTCAAGAATGATTCAGAAAAAAAGCAATACTGAACCCAAGGTAGGGACATGCTGCTCTTTCTAGAGCTGGAGAATCTGAAAAGCAGGGAGGGCTCCCCGGATTTTCCAGAGCCTGGAAAAAACAGCCCACAAGGTGATCTCTTTCTCTTCATTCAATATCAACAAGCAGAATTTTGAGTACCCTTAAGGTACCCTGATAGTGCAAAGGAGGTATCAGATTGAGATCACTGGAAATAAATTTTCTCCATTGTTAATAATGGTTTGTCATTATGTTCATACATCACTCTCTTGTGAATTGGTTTAAGGTGTCAGTCTCTGGAGCGTTGATAAACTCCAGCCACTCTGCACCAGCAAACCAGAAGACAAGACCCACTTGCAGGGGGCCTCTCCAAAATTCTCCACTAAAGGCATACTCCAGGAGCAGCTGAGACCTAGCACAGGTTTATCTTCGATACCTAACTTCCATGCAGAGGCAAAGGATATCTACCTATCTGCCTGTCTATCTATCCAACCACTATAAAGAATGAAGTGGAGTGGGAAGATCTACTACAGGCTGTAAAGATGAAATTTGTCTCAGCCTGAGATAAAGGACAGAAACCAGACCAGGACAGGATAAAAGCTTAAGTTGGGAAATGAGCACAATAATTAAACCCAGGAAACCCAATAAAAATGAAGAAATAATTTCAACAGTCCCAAGCCATGACAGACAGGGCTGGACAGGCGCAATAGCACCAATCAGGACAGACATGACTTTGACACCCTTCAGCCCTCCTCCTTCGGTGAAAGAATCCTGTTTGCCATCCCTATCCATTATACCTGAATGAGAATCTCTCTTCCTCTCCCTTTTTAGGGGCAACTCTCAGGAATATATACAAAATCAGTCATTCACACCTTAACCCAAATGTAATTCTGCCTAGGGGTTCCTAGAGTGCCTCATATCTTAAGCCTCAACTTCTCTTTTTTTTTTAAGATTATATTTATTTATTTAACAGAGAGAGAGACAGCGAGAGAGAGAGCACAAGCAGGGGGAGCGGGAGAGGGAGAAGCAGGCTTCCCGCCGAGCAGGGAGCCCGACGCGGGGCTCGATCCCAGGACCCTGGGACATGACCCGAGCCGAAGGCAGACGCTTAACAACTGAGCCACCCAGGCGCCCCTTAAACCTCAACTTCTTATTAGGTGCCACGGTGAATTGAGCTTACGGTATAGGTGTTGGAGTGACCAACTGGCAGGGAAACAGATGAGGTCATCAGTAGGTATGCTCAACCGAGGTAGGCTAGGTAAAGTTCAGAATCAAAAACCCAGGCATGTCAGAAGCTCAGATTATAAATAGTTCTGACCTCTCTGGCTGGATTTTGTAACAGACATCTGTCACTCACTCCAGCTTTTATTTCATTTTCTGGGGTTTTGTTAGTTTGCAAATTTTTGTTTGTCCAGTATCTCAGTGGTCACTGGTGGGGAGGGGCAGAGGAAGAGGGTGTGGTATTCACTCTCTGAGATGAACAGAGATAGGAAGCACCAGGATTCTGAATTCTAGTTTTGACCAGGTATCAATATTTACAAGCAACTCCGAAAAGGCTGAAGGAACTCATACACACACAAAACACAAGGACACACAAAATTACACTGTATTTCTTTAACATTTTGGCCCATAGCCCTTAATCTAAACAACTCAGCCCCATTCTGATTTGCACCTAATCTAACCTTTGCTCTCTGTTTCTTCAAAAAACCACAGAAGGATGAGCCCAAGGGGAAAGCAAGCCAAAAGAAAGAAACAGTATAGTCCAAACACCTGCTTTGAGAAAATAAAGTAAAAGGCAAGATCCATAGACAAAAATTGGCCCACAGTTTGTTTCTCAGAGTCCATAGTCTCTCATGGTTCTAGAGGGGAGGGGGGTGGGTTAGCCTGGTGATGGGTATTAAGTAGGGCACGTACTGCATGGAGCACCGGGTGTTATACATGAATAATGAATCATGGAACACTGCATCAAAAACTAATGATGTAATGTATGGTGACTAAATTAACATAATAAAATAAAATTTTTAAAAAATAAAAAATAATAAATAAATTTTTTTAAAAATTGGCCCAGGCCATTTATTTTACCTTTCTCTTGCCATGGCTATCACCCTTGTTTTTACTTAGCATTGCAAGTTCTCTACCACTTCCTGACATATAGAAACCCAAAAAAGTGACCAACTGCTTGGAATAAAGATGGAATTCTTACAGCAAAAACAGCAAAAAATAATATCTCAAAAATTATCCTGCCATGCATGCAACAAAAATTCAAAATGCTCTCCTCAATAATTATCAAATGTTGAGATAATCCTCAGTGGAACAGATGGAATAAATTATAGTCAAATATTTAAACATTTATTGATGCTGCAGCAACTTTCCAGACAGTCCAAAATTCCAGAGTAATATTCTTTAAGATGTGGCATAGATTTCTGGAGTTCTTACCACATGTGAGAAGCTCTGCTCTTTCTGTTAGGTCCTCAGGAACGGGGAAGGGCATTCTGATGGACAACTTCCAAATCGATGACATTTTCTGCTTGTGGAAACAAGATATGCCACAGGAAAATCAAGCCCATGTGTGAGTAAACCATGATGCCTTCACATCTCTTTATGGGAATTGACATCCATTGATTTTTGAAAGTGTACATTTTACCAGAACTCAACAATGTTTTTTAACGAGGCCTTCTTATACCGTATCATCAGCTTCAGTCACTCTGTAATTAGATTCAATTAACATGTCCCAAATGCCAGAGGGGTAGCAACAGTGACAACACTGAGTACAGTTAATGCATAAAAATTAAAATGTTTGCTCTCCATAGCATTAAATTACATATCATATTCCTCTTTGCTTCTCTAATGTTTCTTTGTAGGAAACTTGAGAATTATGGTTTCTCGTGGTGGGTCATTCATATCAACATATTTTATAGACGAGTTTACTGGTGGATTACATAGTAAGAAGACAAGACAGTCAACTCCTAATAAAAGTGAGAAGTTTCCAGTCCCAACCTCTTTCCTGTCAATTGTGGGGCTGAAAATAGTCTTCCTGTATGAGCTCATTTTTGAGGATGAGAGAGGGTAGTTGAAAAGATAAAATGTAATCTTCCTCAAGATATGCACTAGCCACCTCCAATTCTGTCAAATAAGGAGGATACGATAAAATAAAATCTAAATACAGTCATGCCTATAATATTTAGTGACTACATGAGCATGAAGCAAAATACAGTGATAAGACTGAAAGACAGCTGACAGCGATAAAAATAAATCATAGCGTCAGGTCTGAGGTGGGACTTACTAGTACAACAGGCTGCCACAGTATTTTTTTCTAAAGATTTTATTTATTTATTTGACAGAGAGAGACACAGCGAGAGAGGGAATACAAGCAGGGGGAGTGGGAGAGGGAGAGGCAGGCTTCCCACTGAGCAGGGAGCCAGATGCGGGGCTCGATCCCAGGACCCCGGAGTCATGACCTGAGCCGAAGGCAGACACTTAACCGACTGAGCTGCCCAGGCACCCCCAGGCTGCCACAGTATTTTAAAAACAAAGTTTGCACATGAATTCCAATTCCAAATTGACGAATTCATTGACAGAAATAAATTCACATATAAATATCAACCAAAGAGAGAAGAACAAAAAGGAAGACTAAAGAAATATTTACTAATTTATCAACATAAAAGTACCACAGTTACCACAGAGTAAGCAACTTCAACCAACATCCCAGTGAGATTAAAATAGGTGTAAACACCTTTTTAAAAACTGCTTGAAAATATAAAAGCTAATAAGAGAGGAAATATAGAGGTAAAAGAGGTTAAGCAAGTGTGTGTGGGGGGGTGGGGGACAATTTTACCCAAGGTCCTTACAGTTCTGGAGGAGAGTCAAAGGGATTAGCTGCACGATTAACAGCTTTTGAGGGAGGGAACACAGACTGGAGTCCAGCACACACTAAAAACCAAGAATTCAAGGATACAGGACAACCTAAATGAAATCCAGTAGGAGGGGGGAGAAAAGGCAATAGAATCAGATCCATGGTGGCTCCAGATATTAGAAAGTCTATACTTAAAAAAAAAAAAAGTATTACTACTGTTTTCAATAAGATGCAAACAAAACTGATAGTTATCATCAGAAAACTAGACAATCTCAAAATAATGAAAATTCCAGAAATAAAAGGTATGATGACTGAAATTAGAAAGATATGAATGAGTTTAGCCGAATTAAGACAACTAAATGTAAAGAGTATTGGTGAACTGGTAGATAGGCCAGAATATTCAAAATAGAGGATAAAGAAAATACTATGGAAAAAAACATGAGAGAGTGAGCAAGTCAGAAGTCACAGTGAGAAGCCTACAGTACATGTAATTTGTGTCTGAGGAAAAAGATGGGACAGAAGTAACAGTCACCAAAACCATGGCTGATAGTCTGCCAAAATTGAGGAAAGATACGGAACGTATTTAAAAGTACTATGCAGTACTTCTAAATGAATCTTGTTCTCAAAGAAGAAATTAAAACAAAAATTAGAAAAAATGTTTAACTCATTGATACTAGAAATGCAACATATCAGAACTTGTGGAATGTAACTAAAGATGTAAAAATGTGTATGTTAGAAGAGAAGGGTTATATATCCATCTCAAGAGACGAGGAAAAAGCACAGAAGTTAAATGGAGAACCTGACAAAAATTTTACAAAATAAGAAAAGCACAGCCACTTTCATTCTTGCCTCATAAAATGTACTTGGAGAGCATTTCTGTAAGTATTTAAAATAATTCATCAGTGAAACCATTTGGGACTGGAGTTTTCTCTGTGAGAAGATTTTAATTACAAATGCAAATTCTTTAGTAGCTATGAAACTATTAGTATTTTCTGTTTTCCCCTGAGTTAGTTTTGGTAAGCAATGTCGTTTAAGGAATGTGTCCACTTCATCTAAGTTGTCTAATTTATTGGCATGAAATTTTTCATATTTGCTTATTATTATCCCCGTAATGTCCATAGTATTAGTAGTGATATTGTATCCTTCATTCCTGATCTTTATCATCAAGTTTTTTTCTAACTTGATCAGACATTCCAGTCATTTATCAACTTTACTGATCTTTTCAAAACACTAATTTAGCTTTCCCTAACATTTCATTCTCTTTCATAAATATCTTGTTAGTACTTACAGCATTTTGCTTTTTTATCTTCTTAAGATTAAAATTTGGATCATTAATCTTAAACTTTTCCTCTTTATTGCAAATATTTGAAGCTAGTAACATCACTGTTATGTGGAGTTTGATATTGTGTGTTTTCAATTGCATACATTTCAAAATGCTTTAAATATTTCCTGGGGCTTCTTCTTTGACCCATGGATAATTTAGAATTTTTTTTAACTTCTAAATTTTTGAAGTGTTTCCAGTTCTCTCATTGGTAGTTACTTATAATTAATATCCTGTGATTAGATCACATACTACAGAAGGTTTGATCTTCTTACATTTATCAGCACATTTTTTTTTGTCCTGTTACCTGATCTATCTTGTGACTGTTCCATGTGTACTAGGAAATAAAAACGTGTATTCTATTGTTATTGGGTACAGAGTTTTTAAAATGCCAATTAGGTGAATGTGGTTGATAGTATAATTCAGATCTACAACCTTACTTAATTTTTGGCTACATGTACTATCAATTAATTACTGAGAGAGATGTTAAAAATCACCAAGTCTTTATGGATTTCTTCCTTTAGTTCTGTATTTATTTCATACATTCTGAAGTTCTGTTAGGAGGTGTATACACATTCAGGATTGTTACATCTCCAGAATAAATAGAATCTTTACGATTATGAAATATTTCCTTTATTGATAATATTGCTCCTTTCTTGAGTTCAGTTTAAATGATATTAATAGAGCCAATGAGCTTTCTTACACTTGGTAGTCTGATACATCTTCCATCCTTCTACTTTCACCAATCTATGCCTTTGCATTATCATGGACTGAAAATTTTTGTCCCCCCAAAATTCATATATTGATGCCCTAACCCCCAGTATGATGGTATTTGAAGGGGATCCTTTGGGAGGTAATTAAGTGTAGATGAGTTCCTAGGGGGAGGGTGGGCTCTCATAACAGAATTAGAATACATTCCACCACAATTCAGTGGTGAACATTCATAAACTACTGTTCAGGTTAAGAAATACAATATTACCAGCACCCAGGAGCCTGTTTGTGGACCCTGCCAACCACTACTCCCTACCTCTCTGCAAAGCAGAACTTCACTTTCAAGGTAATCACATCCTTGTTTCTCTTTAATATTTTGCCACCCAAGTAAACCTCCTTAAAGACTAGAGTATGGTTTGGTTTTGTTTTTAAATAAATGGACTCACAGACTACTGTTTCTGGTAATGACAGAGGGGCTTATGGTGAATTCATCCTCTTACAGATATCAATTATAAATTCTGGCAAAAATATTAAAAAGAACTACTTGAAGGTAATGAATAACCACCAAAGGCAGAACAAAACTGGAAGGTATTTGATCCTTGATAAAAGAGAACAGCTCTGAGTGAGATCTATGATTACAAAGCTCTTCCCCTCAAGGCAGCCATCAGTCCATGCAGTGTGGTGTGGTAGAATTAAGGCAGAAAGCCACATAAGCTTGAGATGTCAGAGAAAAAAGTCTGCAATTGCCAGAGAATCTAAAAATCAAGGGAGAAATCCCAGGAAGAAGGAAGATATGAGGACATTCCCCAATTTTGCATCTAATTTTCCCTAAATCCTTGGCTGACCCCTGAGCAGCTCGTGTACAAGGGAGACTCCAAAGAGTAAAGCAGAAAGAAAGAGCTGAAATCTGAAAGAGTTGATCATAGATTTCAGCTCCTTCCTACCAGAGAAGACACAACATTGGATTTGAATTCCTACAAATTAGAGAGGTATTGTAAACACCTCAGGCTTTTCATGAAAGAAGGGCCATGCCTCGAGAATAAAATCTATGTCTCAGGACTAAGAATCTAACCATAAAACTAGACTAAGTGCAAAACCAAAAGCCTCAAGCTTACAGAGTGAAAAGCCCATACAAGTTCAGTGTAATAAGCCAGTAATTTAACCGCCCACTGAGTCAGCAGCCATTTGGGTCATCTGCATGAGCTCCCACTCTTCAGAGGAAAATTCCTTAATTAGGGTCTCTGCAATACACCGTGTACAATGTCTGGCATATACCAAAGAAAACAAAACCTAGACATGTGGAGAAACAAGACAATGTCATCCGTACTCATGGGGAAAAGTAATGATGCCTAGGAGTAGACCTCAAAATGCCCCATTTTGCCTCAAAAAATAGTAAGGTCCAGCTCTCCCCCATGAAAAAAAAAAATCATCTGGAAACAAAGAAGTGGAGATACATAACCCAAAGCTAAGATTTCAACATGTAGGACCCAAGGTAAGGAAAAGAAGACTCTAGATTCTGTTGTAGCAGGGCTCCTAAACCTGTTTCCCAACAGCTATCCCTTCTCTGGTAATGAGGCAGCAATATCCTAAAACTGGCCACTAATATTCCAATATATGGAACCAAGCAAGCTGAAGTGATATCCTTACATTTTTACCTTCGGAATTTTTTTAAAGATTTTATTTATTTGAGAGATTGAGAGTGAGCAGGAGTGGGAGAGGAGCAGAGGGAGAGGGAGAAGCAGACTCCATGCTGAGCAGGGAGCCTGACACGGGGCTCGATCCTAGGACCACAGGATCATGACCTGAGCAGAAGGCAGACGCTTAACTGACTGAGCCACCCAGGTGCCCCCAGACTTTTTTAATCAAGAGAAAGGAGTGAATATGAGGATGTGAACCACTTGGGGCGTGTCAGTACGTGCATTTTAGGATATATACTCTAAATATGCTGGAGAACAATCCACAGTTCAAGGGTAGAATACACTTTCCTCAGTAGGTGGAATAAATTCTGGCAAAGATATTTAGCAAAATCTGAAAAGTAAACAGAATTTATTGCACATGAAAATGTTAACAGTGTTGATGAGAGGAAGAAAGAAGACAGGAAAATATAGGAGAAAAAGAAGAGAAAGGAAAAGAACAGTGCATGCAAGGCATACGTAAAGAACCTAATCTGGAAGAAAATCTAACTCAAAGAACAGAAGAACATTCAGTGTGAGCACTTCCCACTTTAGAATAACTAAAAATAAATTCAATGAAATAAAATTTAACAGATTAAATATTAAAAATACAGACTGTGATGACAATGGACATTCCAGAACTAAGTAAACAGTTTAAGGACAAGTATATCATTTCCATGGTAAAAAATAATTTGGAAATGACAAGGAATCAAACAGATATATAAAAGACTGGAGATAATCACCATAAAGGAAAAGAAAGGAGGAAAATATTTTTAAAAATTAGAGAATAGATAACAGAAAGGGAGGATCAACATAGTTATTCCAAATTAAATAACTGATCTTTCCTTAAATATAAAAGCTAACATATGAAACAGGGAAAGTATCCAGAGATAAAATATAAGAAAACTTCCTAATCAAAAAGGAGTATTTGAATCTAAACACACAGAGTATATAGTGTTCTAAGACGTGTCAATATAGTATGACCAACCCAGAGTCACATTCTGATTGGATTCCTGAACTTCAAAGTCAAAGAATAGATTCTTCAAGTATTCAGGCAGGAAAAAAAAAAAAAAAGCTGAAGAAAAAAATAATCTAGTCTGAGACTTCCCTATGGCAATGTTCAGTACCAGAAGACAATATAGTAATGTCCATAAAGATCTAAGAAGTAATGTGAAATAAGAATATTTACCTTCCAAAAGGAAGGCAAAAACTAAACAAAAACAAAAAACCCACATTCATAAATAAGAAAGCACAGGAATGGAAACTCCTAAAGTCTTTCTAGATAAAACTAGTCAGTGGAATACACACAATCAAAAATTAAAATTAAAGTTAAGAAAAAAACATGAGAACTCAAAAAAAATAGAGAAGTCATCTGTGGTGAATTAAAATTGGCTACAATTTTTTTTTCATTTTCTGAAAAGAAAGTTGGGAGTTTTTTCCTTCCACCTGGAATCTTCAGTGGCAATGGTACTGTGCCAGTTCTAGGCTCAGCCTTTAAGGCCTGGCAACCTTTAGGATCATCTGGAAGGGAGCTGTGAGAAGCCTTAGCCACCTGGAGAGAGGCAACATGTAATTGTTCCAGTGGCCGGCCCCAGCTGAGCTTCCGGCCACCGGCCAGCGTGGACTGCCAGCTCGTGAGTGAGCCCTCTGAGAAGTTCTGGTCAGCCCAGAGAATCATGGGAAATAATATCACAGTTGTTTTAAATCACTGAACTCTGGGGTATTTTATTACACAGCATTAGAACACTGAAACACTAACATAGCAGGATTGATATTTAAGCACTAAATTCATTCTAAAAGACTAAACATCTGTGAAGATGATAGTTACAAAGCAGAATGTAAATATTATAATGATTGCAATGAGAAAAAGAACGCTAACTAACGGCTCCCATTTGACTCCTCCTAACGGCCTCTAGGGGATCTCTGTGATCGGGCCTTCCATCCTGGACACTTTCTTTCCCCTAATGCATTGCTCTGCTCTTCATCAACTCTACTCCAGCCGGCCAGCCTCCTGGCATTCATTCCTTAGGCGTTCCTTAGGGATTCACTCTAGCTTTCCTCTACCTAGAATGGTTACCCCAGATACCTGACTGCCTCCACTCACCCTTATCTCCCACTGTGCCTTTCTAATGAATGATTGGACTCCAACTTTCTTCTCTTATTCCCGCACATGACACACTTGGTCTTTCCTATCCTCATTTTTCTATTTCTGCTTACTTTGTATTCCCTAAATTATTATCATATTTGCCTTCATTATTTATTTCCTGTCACCCCCTGACAACACTGTAAGTTCCACAAAGGAAAATACCTGTCCATTTTATTCGCAGATATATCCCAAACACCTAAAACAGTTTCTGGCTCAGAGTAGGTGCTCAACATCTATGAAATCATACAATTTGGAAGCTGGAAGGCAGGCAGGGAAGAAATGTGAGAATGTCCATTTTCCTCCCTTAAATGCTAGGGAGTTAACATTGCATAAAATTCAATATATGTTTTTAAATGCATTCAACATCTTATGCTTTCCATAATACTCTCTCAATATTTATCTGAAGCTATATCATTCCTTTATTTGATATTTTTCTGCTAAATTCTTACACAATAATTTTAACACATCTAATTTTTACCAGAGCATGCAGACGTGATGCCAATGTCGTCAGCTTGTCTCCTTATGCTGACAGAAAGACCTTTTCATTCCCTTCATTTATCTGCAAAGGGACACATTTGGACTGACGCTCACTTAATATTAACAAAATGTCCAATCATCTGGACTTTTTTTTTACTTCTGTCATCGAACCTTTTTGCATTAAGGAAAATTTTTGTAATAAATATTTATCAGTTGTAAAAATTATAAAGTGAAATTTACAAGATAAATTACTTACTTCCCTAATGAGTTAGCTCTACCCCAAATGTCCCAAAAGTAACTCATATTCAACATGTACCAAAATAAGAAAAGAAAAAAAAAAAAAAGGACTGGCCTTAATCCTTTTTACCCCAACTTGATATTTAAATTTATCTTTGACTCCTGTCTTAATAAGGCATCTAGTTATCAAGCTTTCCCTGTTTTTAATTTTAATTAGCATCTCAAATCCAATTCTGCTCCTCAATTCCATTGCCATGCTCAAATACCCTATGCAGGAGAAAATCCAAATTCCTCCACATATCACTCAAATTATCTTGAGAATCTGCCCTTGATCGCCTTTCCTACCTCAGTCCCCATCTCTCCCCAGCCTCGGCACTGGGCTTGCATTCTCAAAAGTCCAGACAACTTGCTCATTAGAGGCTCTCCTGCCTTTTGTTAATTTTGTTTTCTGCTCTCTTCATCTTTACTAAAGTTCCCTTCGAATAGCTCAACCTGTCTCAGAAGTGTGGAGGAAAACGAGGAAAGGCTGTCCGTTTTTGTTTGTTTGTTTTAGTTTTCCCTCGAGCTGGAAGTTTGAAAGGAGGTACAGTACACAGAGATGGTGAAGAGGCAGTGAACGTATGATCCTCGAAGGGGAACCAAAGGGATAAAATCTGAGCAAGGAAACACGACCAAAGGGCATATCCCACTGTTGCTTCATCTGCTTAATCAGCTGTCCTGCCACTTGGAGAGATCTCTTACCAGGATCCCACTGTTGCAGCTGGGGACGACATAGGTTTTATTAAAGAGATTATTACCCTGAACTTTGTTTTACGAAGTGCCATTGAACACGAGCCTTCTGACTTGATTGACATACAACAGGTGCACAGTGGTGGAGCCCTTGATCCCACTCGATGAATGGACAGGTAGTCTGGTCCTGGTCTATTCTCGCCAGGGTATTTTTGCCTCCAAGACGGTCAGTGGAGATTCCACTGTTCAGCGTTCAAGAAGGAATGGGAGAGAGGAGTGAGGGAGTTCATCTCAGCCAGAGGGAACTGTTCAACAGAATCACTCAAATCCCAAATGACTGTTGATCTAAATAGAGCCACAATAGGAAACAGAAAGCTTGTCTTTCACACGTGATCTTCAGGGCAAACACTTTGTTTGGAAAGCTATTAAACCTTTACTACTCCAATGTGATCCACAGACACCAAATGGAAGCCCGAGCAGTCGAACGGACCCACGACCTGCTGTGTCTCCACCCAGGAGGCCAGAAGCAGGAATCTGCTGCCGGTTTCTTAAAGATGGTCTGTACCTGAGCTCAGAGCATGGAGAAAATGAGCAGAAAAGATTGAGGAGGATGACAGTGGAAATCAAGCCCTAGCCTCTGATAGTGCACTCAGGTGGGCATCTGTTCCCTGATTCTGTGTTGTAATTAAAAAGAATGATTTTTACATATTTAGATATTTTCCATTTATCCTGGTCTGATGCCTGAATTTGAATGCAGCTGAAGTTAAGGGTACTAATTATTTGTGAATCACTCCAATACTCGAATATGAGGCCTCTCGAGCCTAATGTGCAAATTTATGTAAAAACAATGTGAAAATTAGAAATGCATTGGCACATTTTTTTTAACCAGAACTGTAGCATTCTGTCTAGTCAAACAGACTGCTCATTTGCAAGTTGTCTATATGCAAAGCGTTCTGCCCCTGGGAGCCTCAAATCTCCTTAGCAAGTCGTCTGAAATTTGAGAACAGCTTTGTTCTGAACCCACCTTCTAGTCTCTTCACTTTCTCTCCTCTGCTTCCAGCAGTGTGGACAAAAGGCTAAGTACAGATTTCACCTGGCAGCCAGCAGCAAGTGGGGCCCAGAACAGGAAGCCCACCCTGGGACCAAGCCAAATCACCGGCCAGTCCGAAAGCCTCAAGTTTCCCCTTGCAGATCAGACCCAGTGAAAGAGGTTGTTTGTGGGTAGGTCCTAGGCCAGCTCTCCGACTTTCTCAGGTCATGGTTGAGGTTAAAGCAGGGCAGGTGCTTTGAAACTCCATCACCATTGCAGTTGCACGCGGCCTCGCCCGGGCTTCGCGGGAAGAGCCCAAGCTGAGAGGTGCCACGGTGCAGCGGAGGGGGGGGTGTTCGGCTCCTCTGCCCTCAGCTGCCTGGCACCGGAGCCAAGAAGTGGGCCAGAGGTCAGTCCCAGAAGATGCTTGCAGGGGGCGGGCAGGGCAGGGCCAAGTCACTCCACGTGTGGGAGTGGCAGGGGAGCCCTTATGGGAATTACCTAGCTAATCATTTAGCTGTGGGAGCAGAAAGGGTAGTGACAGAGATGGGAGGATTTCCCAGGAACTAGCATGCAGCCAGGCAGAGCGAATGGCAACCCACCCATGCCAGCCATGAAGCATGACCCCGAAGAGGGGCACTCCTGGAATAGGAGCTGCACCAACAATGAAGGTGAATCACTGTCACCCCTTAGGGACATTGCACAATGTTTTCCCAGCAGCACAATCCCAGACTAAAGGGAGAGCATCGCTAGGCCCCCAGCGGGGGGAGGGGGGAGGAGCGGGGGAGGGGGGGACATCTGACATAATTGACTCCTCTACTTGGTGTCCACAGCCCATGTTTACTCAAGGTACGGAAAAGGTAATTCCCCATATTGAGTTGCTCTGTAAATGCTGCTCTCAGTTGTAACCAGGAAGCTCAATTTCCACCAGCTTCGGTGCCATGGTCGTCATCCTGACATTGGTATTCTATGGCCTCGATACAGTGTGGTCCCCTGGATCGGCACCGTCCCTCTGAGCTTATCGGAAATGCAAACATCCTAGGGCCCACCCTAGACTTCCAGAATCAGAATCTGCACTGTAACAAGATCCCTGGAGGATTCGTGTGTTTTGAGAAGTTCTGTTCTAAGGTACTTCTAATTTTCACCAAGCCAGACTGAGTTTCGCGGGGTCCAGTTATCAGCTGGGTAACTTTGACTAAAGCACTTCATTTCCTTGACCCTCAAGTCCTCATGTGTAAAATGGGCATGCTCATCCTACTTAATTTAACATGATTAAAGTAAACAACAAATTAGAATGTCCTATAAACTGAGAGTCCTGATCGAAATACTCAATTTTATTCTTATGCCGCATCTTAACTCAATAATTGGATTATAAGCTCCTGAGAACAGGAACAATCTCTCCTCTACCTTTTTTTTTTTAATCTTCCTTACACACCGAGTACAGTTTTCCGCCTATAATGAGGTTGACTATTTGACATTTACAAAAATCAACCTCCCTTGGAACCTCCAACCACCAACCCCCACCACAAAAAAAAAAAAAAAAAAAAAAATCTGATTTCAATTCCTGACTCCAAGCACAAAGAGCTCCTGTCACTCTGACCTAATCCTCTGAGGTTCATCCCTCTAAATAATTGTATTGTCTCTATCTAAAACAGCACTTTGTTACCATGGTGACACACACATAATCGCTTGTATAATTGAGGGTGGCTCTACTAGTCAGGCCCCTTCCCACCAGACAACATAGAAAACATTCTACCCTCCTGCATGTTACTCTCCCATAGGTTTGCAACAAGGCCCTACATGTTTCTCAAACTTACATATACTTCATGAACACTATAGACCAATAGGAGCAGACCGATCATTACGGTAGGAAGATGATTTGGGGGAGGAAATTGGAGGTCTGGGTTCCAGTTCAGAGCCTGACACTATTTTGCAATTTAACTTGGCAGAGGACACTCGACTTTTCAGGACCCAAGCCCTCCCTATTTAAACAGAGGTGAGGGAACAGCGTGCTGGCTTAACCCTCCAATGTTCTGTCATTTTCTGAGTTGTTTCTAAGTGTCACTTAACTGACATTACTTAACAAACCTTCCCAGCATTAAACATTAACACAGCTCTTTTTCTATGGTGCGGTTCATTATCATGCCAATAAATGATTAATTATAATTCTCTGACCGGACCAATAATTTGGCAGGACTTGTATGATTCATAACTTGTACTGTGTTGTAATGTTACCTCTGAAAACTGACTTACTAGCATTTATTGTGTTTTATTGCCTCTCCCAGGTGGCTTTTGAAAGAGAAAACCAAGTGACACATGTTTAAGAAGGGTTTAAAAGTTGGCTGTGGTTGGATTAGGCATTATTAATCTCGTGAGGAGCAGAAGACTGGTACTTCTGTGGACGTCTGTGGCCATCTGAGCAGCAAATCCAGCAATGAATAATTCAACGGGCTGTTCAGCTAATGCAACAGTGTGTAATGGTACATCCTGTGTGGTAACTAAGAAAAATTTCAATGAGATTCTCAGTGTGGTACTGAGTACTGTCCTGACCATCCTCTTGGCTATGGTGATGTTCTCCATGGGATGCAATGTGGAAATCAAGAAATTCCTAGGACACATAAAGCGGCCGTGGGGCATATGCATTGGCTTCCTCTGTCAGTTTGGAATCATGCCCCTCACAGGATTCATCCTGTCAGTGGCCTTTGACATCCTCCCTGTCCAAGCCGTGGTGGTACTCATCATGGGATGCTGCCCCGGAGGAACCGCCTCCAATATCTTGGCCTATTGGGTCGATGGCGACATGGACTTGAGGTAAGATATCTAAACCTCTGCATACTGCAATCACATTGAATTAATCTTTTTTTTAGAAGCCTATGTCACTGTGATATACATCTGATCTGCCACTGTCTAGGGTACAACTGAGGAATTAAACAGAAGAGAAGAAATGGATTCACTCGCCTTCCTGTACAACTGCTTAGCTACTGGAATTTGGGGGTTACACTTTGTATTTGTGCTTTTTAATCTCACTCAGCTAACAGAGAGTTGGATAACTGCTGTTTATCTTTGGGAAAAGATTCAGAGTTTTTCAAAAAAGAAATTCTTTCCGAGCCGCAAGTGTACCCGAGAAAGTTTTCCTTGTTGGTACCAGGAAAAAAAAAAAAAAAAAAAAAAGAACAAAACAAACCAACCTTTCTCTGTGGTGATGAGAAGCTCTGAGTGCAGTCATGAAATCAAATTGTTCATTAAACAGTAGAATCTGTGCTGAGACAATGGTCAACTCCACAAATATAGCCAGTTCTTTGAACAAGCTTTTTCCTGAACAAGCCTAAAGAAGAATTTGTACATTTGCTTCACTTCTACTGGCATCAAAAGGAAAAGAAAAAAAAAACCTACAGCAGCTTTTTAATCATGCTTACCTTACTATAAACAGAAAATGGTTTCTCTGCTTCCCACAGAGTAATCTAAATTGCAATGTTTGCCCAATTCATCCCATGCCAGTCTGAACTAGCACTGAGGAAAAAAAAATTGATGGAAATAAGACGAAGCATTAATGTGATGAGACTGAGAATTTTAATGCTTTGAGTTGAATAGAAAAATGTCTTTTTCCTTACCTGACAATTCCTCATTTCCTGGGAAAGGTATGCATTTCTGCAAAGCCTCCAGGTGTTAATGTAACGAGTGCTTATTAAATACTATACAGGAGGCAATCAGCTCTGTTAATCACCAGCTACTATACTCAGAAGAGAGAAGCTTAAGGTATAGAACGTAACCACCGCAAAATGTAAAACTGTATTCCATGTTGATCCGGTGCCTACTGAGCAATTGGGAGCCTGCCATCTCATCTCAGCTGGTGCTGATCCCCCTAAAGCTTTAGAAAAGCCATACAAACTATGTGTCTGCACTTCACATATTTTTCACTTAAGGAAATACCATATCCTCCTTGTAAGGGATTTTTTTCCCTAAGGAAGTCCTATAATGAACAAAGGATGGCAAGAGTTGTTCAGGTTTAGTTAATCTGTGAACCACCACATAGCAATAAGGTCTTTTTAGACTTCAACCTAGTTTGATCTGGACATAAGCGCTCAGAGGTGACAATTCTCAAAGCCAGCACCCACTACACCAAGGGGAGTGACCTGAATTGAATATGGGACTTTGACACCCGCTGAACAACTTTTATATAATATTTGTAACTTTCCAGCAAAATGGAAGTCTTCTACCTCAAGATGATGCCACACGTGTAATCATTTTGTAAGATGGGAAAAGTATGCGTGACGCTTATTTGGCCGTTGAAACAGATTTCTTCCTGCAGGCTAAAACTGTAGGGCCCTAATCTAAAAGCTGCAACTTACACTTTTCTGTGGTCTTAAGGAAATCTTATTTGTCTTGAAACAGATGACTATGTAATCCTATCCACCTCATAAACAATTCCTGTAAAAAATAAAAATATTAAAAAATAAGAACCAAAGTAGAATTTTGAAACCTTGGTAGAAAATATCCAGATGAATCAGTATATATGAATCGTTCAGCAAGTCAGAATTATCCCCGAATGGGATATATGGCATTGAAATTTTTAATTTTCGTTCTAGAAAGTGTGTACTCCACAGATCCCCCTTGTCTTGCAATAACAAAATAACACCAACGGCTCTCTGGTCCAGCAGTCACCTTGCTAGGATTCCACCTATCCAGAACTCAAACAAGACCCAGTAAAAGACTTTACACAGCACAAATAAATCCTGCTTAATCTCATAAATGTTCCTTACACAGGACCTTCTTGATCTCCTAAGCCTAGAGCTCTGTTGGGCTATTTCCCAGCACCGAGGATGACAATAAGAAGTGGGGGCAGGAAATGAGGCACCAGAGGGGCAGGCCTGTGTCTTACAGCAGCACATGGCCCAGAAAGCCTGGCCTCAAGAGAGAAGACCCAAAGTGCCTACAAAACAAAGAAGGCAACTCACCAGACCAGCAGCCTCTGCATCACTTAGTCTAGAGCCCAACAGCTCTATAAACACAGCCACCCAGAGGACATTGCTGTATTTTAGCAAGTAATAACCCCTATCACAATGGCTCATAATCATTGAAAGGAGTTGAATTAGGCCACTATGTAAGATGATGGCATTATGCATCGCATATGTTAAAGGAAAACTGTTCGAATTATTTCTTTAAAGCAAATTAAGAGATTATCACCTCAGCTATTGGGAAACGGTTTTCCAACCCTTTCTATTCTTCTGGAGTCAGTTCTGTCCTTCTAAGAACTTAACCTTCTCCACTTCCACTGGAACTCCAGAAATGGCAGCCAAGACATGATTGTTTATACCAACAGGTATCTGTACTGCTTACCAGTTGCTCGAACAGATAACCACACAATGCCAGCAAAACTACTCCATCTACATCAACTTTCCTGGATGTGGTTTCTGGGAGAAGAAACTAAATCACCCTCCCCCCGCCCCAGGGCCCCCTTTCCCCCCTCAGCCCCACCCCATCCCCCCTCACCTTTGTCTCCCCCTCTCCCCCTCACCCTACCATTTCTTCTGAACCTGGGAAGCCATTGCAGTTTGCAATCTCTAGTGAAAAACAACAACAACAACAAAGCAGACAGTTTTCCTTAACGAAATTATAGACCTTGCTCATTGAAATATAGCAGGTGATATTTCAGCTCCTTCTCAGATCACTCCAGCCTAGAAAACTGTTGCAGGAATCTGATTAGTGTACAGGTATTTTCACCTGGTCTAGCTGTGCTGTGGGTATCCTGTGCACAAAATGTTTCTGGGAGAAGTGAAGGTGACAACTGTGGCAGGACCCATAGTTCAGGGGACACAGAGAGGTCTGCCTCCTTCGTGTCTGCTGTATTCCCAGAGATCGCCCATTTTCAAACCTCCTTTCTTAGCAAAGACCTCAGCCACACCATGCAAGGACTTTTCCTTATTTTCCTTTCTTTGACTTCTTCTTTGGGGAATACTTGTTTATGCATCCTTCCCTCCACTTCCGCCAATTCCTTCACTACCATCTATTAGCTACAATCCCCTTAACTATTTTCTAGTGTTAATAGTTTCTGGATTTTCCTTCCACGTCCTTTGTTCTCTGGCTAAAGATTGTCGCAGTTTTCATCTTCCAGGTCCGTTTTCATGGTTATTTCAGTTGTTCAAGATCCCCAAATCTCTGGCTTATCACAGATTTGAAGCAATCTCTCCCATTTAAATCACATAAATGTCCAGCTCCTCTCTACTCTAAGAACTAACCTAACAGTATTTTTCTGTTTTTCCCTCTAAGTAACCAAGTTCTGTTTCTCTCATGTTGCATTTATTTTTATTTTATTTACTAGGTAGTATTGACTAGGCACTAGTAGGAGTCATACACAGGACCAGTATTCCACATACACTGGTGTATTTAACCCTCAAGATAATCCTCTTAAGGTCAGTACTATTATTTTCTGCCTTTGACAGATGATAAAATTCAGGCTCATAACCTTCACCAAAGTCACAAAGGCAGTGTATGTCAAAATCAGAATTCAGACCCAGACCTATCCACTTACCCCTATCCAGACTCTTAATCTCTGTTCAACATTGTTTCTATCACTTATCACACCCCCAATTTCTAGCACCACCTGTATACACTTTGTCCTGATCTTTCAAATTTGGTGTTTCACTTCTAATATGAATGTCTTTGCACTCCTCATCACTGATGTCACCAAATTCCTCAACATTTACTGAATTCTCATTTATTGTTTTTATTTCTAAAAAGAAAACAGTTATCCCTGGTGGTTAATAGAGCTAAAGCCAAAAATTGCAGACAAGAGAATTTTTTGCTTTTCTTACGTTTTTCCTCATTCCAATATAAACTCATGGTAGTATTTCTATTGTTGAATGTACACTATTGTTCTATGCTTCTTATAAAATTTCAGATTTCATTCATTTAAAATGTTTTTTCTCTTTTGCTAATCTATTCCCCTACATTACTCCCTAAAATTATTATCTGTGAATTGTTTTTCATCTCATTTTGAGTGGTTTGATATTACTCTCATATTAGTTCAAATGGCAACAACTTCCAGGCCACCTAGTCTCTTGTACTTCTGCAAAGCCTCACGGTCAAGGTGGCCCACTAAAGCTAGACCATTCCCTCCTACAACTGCTGACTTGTCCTTCCTCATGGTCTTCAAGAAACTACTCTTGCTAAACTCAAACCATGACACAACTTCATAAATTGCCTTAGCAATCATTCAAAACTGAAGTTTTCCCAAAGAAATTTGAGAGAAAAAACAAAGAGACAAGCAGACTTCTTCTAAACATTGTTCTCATAGTTTAAAACAAAAAACTCTTGGCCTTCTCTTTGCCGTATGATCCAGCTAGTGAACACTGCTCCCTTCATGCACCCCTCCTTCTGTCCTCTCCCCTCTGGAAAGTACCTCAGACATACTGAAATAAAAGTGATTTCATTATGGTGATAACTTTAAATCCATTCTAATTTATTTTTTAAATAAAAGATAAAAAAGAGAATGTCAAAGGAAGGGAGAGAGTTTACAAACTCCAGTATTTTAATTGTAAGTAGGACTATTTATGAAAAGTATTATTCTGGTTTTGGATTCTGCCTTAGCATCCCTTTTTTGTATCTAAATTAAGATAGACCTGCACAAAGATGGGTATGTGTCTGTGTCCATCCATCAGCCTAGATGCTGCTACCGCTGGAACGTCTTTTGTGGGACTTCCTAATCACGAATTACACCATGAAGCAAGCTCTACCCCTAGAAAGCCCAGGTGGATGAATCAACCTGCCCGTTTCCTTTCAGCATCAGCATGACGACATGCTCCACACTGCTTGCCCTAGGAATGATGCCGCTGTGCCTCTTTATCTATAAGTTAACCTGTCACCATAATAGATGGTACTTCTTGGAAATGTTTTACATACATCTCTAGCATTGGTTGTTATATTATTTCAGCTCCACTAAGACAAGTATTTTTTCCTAAAATCTTTAAACACATTTTAAGTGAAGTCATCCCCAGTTTAAAAAAAAAAAAATGGTTATTAGGGAAGTTTAGTCCCCTGATAAACATTACTGCCCTGACCCTTTTTTTCCCTGCCAAAACTGCACTTAGATTCATTAAAACAAAATTCTCACCTCTAGCTGTTTTCCTTAGCACTGTGTAGTGTGGGTTGTTGGTGTTTGTGGGGGGCAGCTGGAGGGGGTGGGGCACAGGTGATATAAATAATTTCACATTTTCCTTCAAGTCCACATATAATACCTTTAAGAAATTACTACTCTGATAGTCTCCAATGCTACAACTTTTGGAGGAAGACCTTTCAGAAAAATTTCTCCGGTTTCCTGATTCTGTATTATGCCAAACCCCGCCCCCCCACACACACACACACTATGGCTGGATGGCTAATACAGTAACTGACTTTTAATAAGAGCTTTGCATTATTCTAAGTACTGGACTCATTGGGTCATTAGTCCTCACAGCCTATGAGGTGGCAACAATTTTATCTTCATTTCACAGATACGGAAACTGGCAAAAGGAAGTCAAGTAAATTACCCAAAGAACGTAGTACTTATGTAATAAGTGGCCACACTTGCTTCCAATCCAGGCGGTATCTGACTTAAATGTCTGGCCCGAACATTTAACAGCTCAGTTGCCCAGGAGGAGAATGTGCCTTTGTGCACATGTCCTTTAACGGGACCAGGAAGACCCACTACCCAAAAACCTCTCTTCCGTCCACTGTCACACTGTTGAAAATAACACCATTCTGTATAATTTCTTCCACGTCAAAAGCCAAAGTTCACTTACCCAGCCGGGTCTGCTCACTAAAACACAGATGCTCTCAGGAGGAATAGTACCAAACCCTGGTTCTTCTGAACACACATTTGGTAAATTTCTTAGCGAAAATAGAATCCAGGCCTCCCCTGCTGGCTTGCATGTTTTCATTCATTTTTTAAGTCAGCTTCCTCTTTCTTTCTCAAGCCACAGACATTGGGGCAATAATCTGCCTTCAAAAAAGACACTGAGGCCCCCTCCCTTGGACATGTGTTCTCCCCCAAGGGCCCAGGAAGGCCCATCTCAGTACAGACAGATGCGGCATAGCCCCTAAAGTTTTGGCTGGTATAGATGTGTTTGCTCTTCTCTGATTGGAGGTCCACAGGGTGGCGTGTCCAAGCACCTTGTACCTTTTTAAATAATGAATTGAAACAGGCATTAACTATCTTCTCTGATCCTCGAGAACCCTTGGGGAGGGAGGAATGACCCAAGACAAAGTAGAAAAACAAACCCAGATCTCAGCATTTTGCCCAAGGCCAGGACCTGCACAAAGGTGGGCACGTGTCTGTGTCCATCCATCAGCCTAGATGCTGCTGCCGCTGGAACGTCTTTTGTGGGACTTCCTAATCACGAATTATACCATGAAGCAAGCTCTACCCCTAGAAAGCCCAGGTGGATGAATCAACCTGCCCGTTTCCTTTCAGCATCAGCATGACGACATGCTCCACGCTGCTTGCCCTAGGAATGATGCCGCTGTGCCTCTTTATCTATACCAAAATGTGGGTCGACTCTGGGACGATCATCATTCCCTTTGATAGCATAGGTAAGTAAGTCATCCCTCCGCTAGAGTTCTGAATATCCCCCTCCTATTCTCTGTTTATCTTCAGGCCAGGCTCAGACCCAGCTCATATTTACCTCTTGCGCCAGTCCAATTGGGATCTCATTACAAGTCATGCCTGCGTTTCAATGCAGGTTGGCAGAATCTAAATGCCAAACCTTGACCCCAAGGGAAAACTTGCTTTTCCTCCATTGAAATCAGCAGGAAGAGGGGCTGACTTAAAGGAAGCCAAGTTTGCTGGGGCACAAGAGACTCTGTCCTTTCCTCAGTCCACAGTACAATTAGTTCATGGGAACATGAGTTTGCTCCCAGACCCTCAGATGGAAGAAGTATTAAAAAAAAAAAAAAATTCCACTACTGATTTAAAATTAGGGCACCTAGTAAGCAATCATGAGTGTGGCACTGGGAAACTACCAGAGGAAACGTACTGTAGATAACACTCGATTGTGAGCCCCATCTTGATTCAGAAGGTGATTTACTTCCACAGTCTCTATACCGTGCCCTAGGAGTCAAGTCTGCAAGTCGGGACTCTATCTCCACTCATTTTGCTCCCAGATGTTCACCCCCACCCCAGAGGGGCTGTTTTTCTGTTTCTGGGACAACAGATGACAGCGGAAAATTAAGTTGTTTGTGTCACATGGGATCAAGGGTAAGATGAGACAGTTCCTGGCTTTCCCAAACCAGGCATTTCCCACAGGGCTGTAGTCATAAAAGATGAGAGACAGGTGAGATCGTACATATTACCAGGTATGTGGCATGCTGCATAGTCATTATTCAGCTGACAGGCTGCCTCAGGAGGTGTGGGTATCCACTGAAGGGAGCTTAGTGTAAGCGAAGCTAAGCGATGACTCAGAAGGATATTTGTAAAGGAATTCCTGTTGGCATGGGAAGCTGCATCTAAAATCCTTCCCATTTCTATGAAAGATTCTTTCTGTGATAAAAACAGGTTTGGGGTCTACACAACTAAATTTGAGCAAACTTTGAAAACACTAATCGGGGACGACCTGTATCGACACAAATACTCAATATGGGATTTCTCTGCACAAGGCCCTTCTAGTGATCTGGGGAACTCCTTCATACCAGATATAATCTCCTGCAAACAGGTTTTAGGGTGACCCTACAGAATCAATCACCTGCTATGCCTCAGGCTCCTTAACTCTCAGTCTGCTGCCTTGGAGAGCATCTTCCTTCAAGTCAAACAATGTAGACTGCTTGAGTTGTGTGCATTGTAGGTCTCTCAAAGAACCTGTTGAGTCAGGAGTTTAATTCTGTATTACTTATTGTTTTAAAAAATAATTTAAGCTATTGAAATATTCTCCTCTAGATATTCATTCCTGTCTGGAAAACTTTCCATGGCAATATCGAATAATTCGAACTATCGTATGAATGACTTATGGCACATCCTTTAATGTGAATAAGTTCTGAAAGGAAAAGAACATGAGAAAGAGTAGCACCTCAGTGGAGGTAAAGGTCATCAGAAAAGACGTCAGGGCAAAAAAGAAAGAAAATAGAAAAAAAGGGGGGATTAAAAACTTTTTAATGAGTTTGAAAAACAAAGATATTGACTCTGCTTATTCACTATTTTGCCCAGGCTTATTTTCCAACCTAACCTTCTTGCTATTGGTTTGTCTAGCCCTTTAAGAAAACAAACAACCTAATTACTTCACAAGTTGTTCTCACTACTTTTTAGATGGGGAAACTAAGGTCCAGGGTAACGGTTTAATTTGTCCCAGCTGAGCAGTGAGCCGGAAGTGCCCCCCGGGGCTACGCATGCTCTCTGTGGACAGGACTGCCAAGCCCGGGCTCCACACGATGCCCACCTGGCTCTGAAGGGGCAACACTCTCGCTGAGCCCTTCCCATGGGGGCATTTGGGTGGAGGCGGGCGGCCGCAGAGCTGGCGCCGCTGAACACAGCTGCAGCAGGTGGCCGTCCCTGCCCTGCCTCCGCCGTCTCTTGGAGGGTGTCTAGCACCATGAACTGTGCACCTACCTGCCTTATCACCTAATTCCCACGGCAGCAGCGTGAGCTAGACGTAATCTACCCACTTCACAAACGGGGAAACCAGAGAGCAGAGGGGCTGGACAGTTTGCACCGCCCCCACAGTCTGTAAGGTTCCACTCTGAGTTGATCATGGCTCCAAGACCACCCCGTGACTGCCCGCCTCTTGCTTTTATCCACCTTTCCTTCCTCCCATACGTGCTCTGTGAACTTGATTACGGCCAAGTTATGGTTCACATGGTGTAACTGCAAGCAGGTGCTTTCCGGTCTAACTGGACAGGCATTTGAGAAGGGGTGGGGGGCGGCGGGGGGGCGTTTACAGGCACTTAAGGAAGAGGGAAAACAGCCCTGAGAAGGAAAGAGAATCTTTACCTCACTAGGGAGTCAAGATGCACACCAACCCACCTCTCCAGGTGGGAGCCACACACTCTGAGCAGGAGGGAGGGGTAAAGAGTGTCTTTTCCAGTCAAGTTCTAGTCCTGGAAAAACTGTCCCTGGCTTCATCTGGTCAGGAGAGGAAACACAATTTGGGCAGGTGGTCCTGCTTGCATGCTTATCCTGTAGCCTTGGGCTGCGCGGAGGAGATGAAGACTCTTAGCATGAGGGGCCCGACCATGGTGGGGGGGTTAGGGAGGTCGCTCCTTTCATAGAGCCAACACATTAAAAACATATAGTACCCGGGCACCTGGGTGGCTCAGTTGGTTAAGCGTCTGCCTTCGGCTCAGGTCATGATCCCGGCATCCTGGGATCGAGTCCCGCATCGGGCTCCCTGCTCCTTGGGGAGCCTGCTTCTCCCTCTGCCTCTCTCTCTCTCTCTCTCTCATGAATAAATAAAATCTTTAAAAAAATATATATATATAGTACCCAAGCCGAACCACACTGACATCCCAAGCACAGTATTTGCACCGATTTAAGCTACCACACTACAATCAATGCGTATCAAGATGGTTTTAATTTAAGGCCTACAAACTTCACAAAATTTAGGGAATAGTCTGGACACCCTGGGGAGGAAGGCTCCTCCCATAGTAGCAGGATGTAAGGGTACCCAAAGGGGATTTTTCTAGGGGGTCTCACCAGCACGTCCATCAACGACTCTTCCATAGGCGCTGCTCCTCCATTTTCTCCCCATTCTGTCCTCCCATACTTTGTTTTTTTCCTGCTGTAGATATTCCTGGCCATGACTTAATCCCTTCGAGTAATTTCTGGGAAAAAGTAACTGCTGACCTTTATATTGCCAGGAGGACCAGAAGTAATTATGTTTTCATCACTGTTGTGTTCATTTTAAATTCATATTTACAGCCCTGAAATCTAGAATCCATTTTCCAGTCTTCATTGAATCTACTCCAACGCTAAGCAAAAAACACTCTTTCATTATTCAGTTCCACTTTCTCCTACTGCTTTAAAAGGATATTTGAAAAAGAAACAGCCCATCAGAAGTTCAAAGTTGTTGGTACTATATTATATATAAGCAGTGATTGGACCAATGAGTGTTAAGTAACATGGAGAAACAAACCACCTGTCATGGGAACAGCAGTAAATTTAACACAGGGAAATTGAAGTATGACTCTTTTATCTGGCTGGGTGAGCACGTTCTTGCAAAGAATTATAATTACTTGAGAAGTCGCCAAATATATTTATTATCTCACAGAAAATTTAAAGCACGCTTTTTCAACCTCTTCTCTCACCTCTCTGCTCTAGATTTGAATAACCAAGCTCGGTCTGAGCCAGAAGTCATTAGCCCATGGAATGCCTGGAGAATTTTGAACTTTTTGTTTTATTTCTACTACTAGGAAGTAACAGGGAGATGTAAAATATCTGTGTGTACCCCCACAAACATAAACATACACACAAACTTTAAAAAGGTATTTTTACTAGGATATAAAGATCCAAAGACCAAAGCAGCCCAGATTCTGACAAATTGAAACTAAAAAGTGTCAGTATAAAGAACGCTAAAAAGGATTTATATCATCCGTATTAGCAATGCTCTGCCAGTAATACGAAATTATTTACTGGAGTGGGTAAAGATGGAGAGTTTTGTTGTTTTGCTTGAGTCTGTTTTGTGTATTCGAGAAGGGAGACTGATGAAGCTTTTATCGAGCTGCTTACTCTCTTGTTTTCCTCTCTCCTGTGCTCTGTGTTCTGCTGATGAAATGCCTCTTCTGTCATATTTAGGTACATCTTTGGTCGCTCTTGTTGTTCCTATTTCCGTTGGAATGTTTGTTAATCACAAATGGCCCCAAAAAGCCAAGATCATACTTAAGGTAAGTGTCCCATGCCATAGGTTGCAAAGTCAAATGCTCCACAGTGTGAATCCAATAATAGGTCTATTCCAGCTACTAAATTGGTTTTCTCATTATATTATAAACCTCCATCTAGGGGGACTTGATGTTGTTAGATATGCTGTCCATTCTTCTAGAACACCCGTCCCGGTCCCATCTACAGGGCAGAATTCTACGCCCACTTAGAGACACCCAACTCAAACACTGCCTCCTGCTTTTACTCTACCCTGTACCTCCACAGCACTTGGCTCTGATCTCTGTTCTGTGGGTCTGTATTATGAAATAGACCTAGAGAGCTGTTTTTGAAAATAGATCATGTGTTCCTTATCTCTGAATCCATATAGCCAGTTCAGCACCTGGCAACTGGTAGATATTAGTACCCATTAGTAATTGGTAATCATTCATTCCCCTTCGCCAACTGTATTCTAGCGAGGTGAGATGGATATGGATAAAAGTAGTATAGAAAGACACAGAGGATATAAATATCCAGACATTAATACAGATAAAGATATAGATAGATATAGATGTAGACATACATATATCCCACTGATCAGGACACAAAATAAGCCAGCCAGTGTTCTTTGTTCCTCTGGACCAAAAAAAAAAAAAAAAAAAAAAAGAATCTCCATTTTTTTTAATGTGAAAAGGAGAAAACAGTAACAACAGTGTTTTGTTTGCATATGCTTTTTTAAATTTTGTAGAGTTTTATATCTTTTATATACCCTTTTCTCGCTATCATCATTATGAAAGGTGTCTAGGGCAAGATTTTATCCTCAGTTATAGATGAAGAAAGCAGGACTAACAGAAATTGTGTGACTCAAAAAAGAAAGGAGAGCAAGAAGAATTGGATCTGGAGGCCAGGTCTTCCAGTTCTTGCTGATTGGGGTTTTTTTCCTCTCCAACAAGGATAATTTGCAACCTAGAACATCTTCTTCAGGCTAATGGAGCGTGAACGTTAGAGGTCCTGCTATTTTCTTAAAAATGAGAACACAGGACAAGCACCAGAGTTTCTGGTGGGCTGACCACAGTCATCAGGAGAGGAAAACACAGCACGGTGCCTTCATGATCACAACTGTTGGGTCTGCTTCATTCTTCCTTCCAGATCGGATCCATCATGGGCGCAATCCTTATTGTGCTCATAGCTATCGTTGGAGGAATACTATACCAGAGTGCCTGGATCATCACTCCCGAACTGTGGATCATAGGAACGCTATTTCCTTTGGCTGGATACTCTCTAGGGTTTTTACTGGCCAGAATATCTGGTCAGCCCTGGCACAGGTATGGTGCTTTGCTAAATCAGACTGGGAATTTTCTTCCGTAATAGCTGTAGTATGCATTTGTTAGGGCTGCTGTAGGGAAGTACCCCAAACAGGGTGGTTTAAGCAACAGAAATCTATTGTCTTACAGTTCTGGAAATTAGAAGTCCAAAAATCGCATGCCAGCAGTATGGTTCCTTCTGAGGGATGTGAGGGGGAATCTGACCCAGACCTGTCTCCTTGGTTTGAAGATGGCTGTTTTCACATTGTCTTTTTTCTATGTGTGTCTCTGTGTCCAAATTTCCCCTTATGATAAGGACACCAGTCATACTGGATTAGGGCCTACCCTAATCACTTTACCTTAATTAAGTATATTTGCGATGACCCTATTTCCAAATAAGGTCACACATTCCGAGGTCCTGGGCATTAGGACTTTAGCATGTGCATTTGGGAGGACACAATTCAACCCATAACAACTATAAATACTGATAACAAATTCAAAATCTTTCACCTATAATAACATTCACCCCATTTCTGAATGTCATTATATAGACTCATTCATTCCTAAATTATACAAGCCCCCCAGAAAGAAAATACTGACCACCTCTCTGTTGCTCAAATGCTTGGGGACCATTCCCCACACAATGCAGATTGAGCCCTTCCAATGTCTCCCATTCTTATTCTCTAAGCAGAATAACTTCAGCAAGAGCACTTAGGCTGGCCTTGTCACACACAAGGCCTCCTCCAGCCAGCAGCAGGATGGACTCATCATCCCAAGGCACTGATCATAGAACTGGGGTTAGCATGTGTGAGTCTGAGGTTCTGAGTAGAAACTTTTCCTCTTCTACCAGCCCATGCGAATCCATGGGCAGAAAGAAAAGCAGGTGTCAGCACTGGAGTACGTATGAGGTTGGGAAAGAGGTGAGCAGCACCGGGTAGTGGGGAGTGTTATATGTCGTCAGGCCAACCTAGGACTACCACTTACTGATCTTGGGACCTCAGGACAGGTGTTCACTCTTCCTCTGACTTTTCTCATCTGTAGAATGGGGGCAATAACACCTACGTGGCAGATTTTTTATCAAGATTTAGTCGGAAAAACAAATCCAACTTAAAAATAAAGGAACTCTAACAAATACTTTGAGTGTTTTCTCAGCCCCTGCTCTGTGCTCTGCACTGTTACCAAGGGCATAATTGAAAAGAGTGAAATAAGCCCACTTTGAATTTATGGAACACTAACATAAATGATCCTGCTCTTTTCCTATCTGCATTTTTTATTTATAAATATCTGCTTTAAATGTATATGTATTATTCAATATGTAATTTCATTTATATTGAATATATTACTTATTAATAAAGATGACATAATATAAATAAATATTGTCTTTATATATAAGGATATATACATATACACACATATATACATATATATACACATATATAAAGATATACATGAGCATATAATATATATATAGACACACCCATATAGATCTATTCTGCTCAGGGGCCAAATAAGCTAGTCGGTGTTCTTTGTTTCTCTGGACAAAAAAAAATGTTATAATCTCTAAATTTTTTTAATGAGAAAACAGTAACAACAGTGGTTTTGTTTGCATATGCTTTTTAACTTTTGTAGAGTTTTATATCCCTTTTCTCATTATCATAACAATCATAAAAGGTGACTAGGGCGGGCGCCTGGGTGGCTTAGTCGGTTAAGCATCCCACTCTCAATTTCGGTTCAGGTCATGATCTCAGGGTCCTGGGATCGAGCCCACGTCGGGCTCCCTGCTCTGCGGGGAGTCTGCTTGTCTCCGTCTCCCTCTGCCCCTCTCCCACCCACTCTTGCTCTCTCTGTCTCTCTAATGGAAATATATATCTTTAAAAAAAGAAGAAAAGGTAACTAGGGCAAGATTTTATCTATGTATATAGAGAGAATACTTATGTAGTATATAATAATACATACTAAGAAGTTATATATCTATGTAGTTTAAGTAAAAGTACATGTTGAATAAATGTATACATTAAAAGCAGATATAAATATATACACATATATGTGCTTGCTCTCATTATATCCACTTTTTTTTTTGAGAGAGAGAGAGAAAGAGAGAGCTCATGTGCACATGCATGAAGTGAGAAGAGGCGGGAGGAGCAGAGGGAGAGGGAGAGAGAGAATCTTCAGCAGACTCCACAACCAGCACGGAGCCCAACGGGGCTCGATCTCATGACCCTGCGATCATGACCTGAGCCAAAATCAAGAGTCAGATGCTTAACCGACTGAGCCACCCAGGCGCTCCCACATTACATCTGCTTCCAATGTTATACAATAACAAAGCAAAAAATACTGACAATAAAAGCATAAATCATCTTAACATGTCTCGTAGGTGCCGGACAGTTGCTTTGGAAACGGGGATGCAGAACACTCAGCTGTGCTCCACCATCGTGCAGCTCTCCTTCACCCAGGAGGAGCTCAACCTTGTGTTTACCTTCCCGCTCATCTACAGCATCTTCCAGCTTGCCTTTGCAGCAATATTCCTAGGAAGTAAGGAACAATGCTAATCACATGTCGCTGATAATGTTCCTCTTTGAGAAATCCTCGAGTTGCTAAGATGGCATTTTTTTTTTAAATAACCTTTTTGTGGTGGTGAATTATATAAGTTAAATTAGATTCCCTTTTTCTGACAGTAAAATAAATGGGTGGAAAAAGCCACCTATAATGTTATTATGACTTCCCAACTGCTGATGAGAAGATTGCAATTTTATCAGAAGGTTCTAGTAAAGATTATTTATTTTTAGATATTTTATATATTTACATATATTTTATATTTATGTATTTTATATATTTATTATTTTTAAATAAAAAGTAATAGAAGTCGATTCTCTCCACCAACTTTCTTTTTCTCAGTAATTAGGCATATTAACCTGTTAGGACCATTTTATTGTGTGCTTTTCTACATGCTTCCAGGAACCCCAAACTGGTCATTTTTTCCAGATCATCATCTTGATATGCTTTGTAAATATAGGATATTTATCCAAAACAGTGGTATACAAGGGATATTTATCAGGCTAAGTTACACTGGAAGAGACAGATATATGTGCATGTGCATGTGTGCATATACTAACATCCATACAATCGAAACAGTTAAAGCAAACACGTTCCTTATTTCAAGTCCTAGGGATAGCTAACCTGATTTTTAATTTTCCTCTACTGTAGCATACAGCTCTGATCCTCAGCCCCTGCCACCTGCTGGCCTTCACCTAGTTAAAGCTTTCCTTACATTTTGTTCTCCAAGGACTGATATGCTTAACCTCTATTTTTAAACTCTATTTTTTTTTCTAAATAAAGACTGATGTCTTAAGCTCATTGATTTTTAAGGGAGGTTATATAGCGAAGGTGAAAGACACAAATAATGGGAATGGTAAGTTAGAGAATGCCCGGCGGTCCAGTGTTATTTGGGTTTGGTTTTACTTTTGTACTTCGCTCCAGTAGGTATTGCACTTGCCTGTGGGCACTAATCCTTACTGTCTGGAACGCTATTGTCAAAACAAAGTTTTCCTTCTTGTATAAGACTCTCTGGATCTGTTCGAAACTTTCCACTGATTTATCACTCACACAGGAGACGGGGGTCCATGGCCTAATTACCTTTTGTCGTGTATGATAGACATACACCCAATTTGGTACACTTGGAGATTTTTCCAAATAATTAGCCAGTGATGTCTACTAGAAAGCCAGAGAAAGCAGACTGGTTGATAGAACAATTAAGTGAATTTACTAGTTGAATAACTAACTCAAAAGGGACTCATAGATAAGCTGAAGGAATGATGGGAAGGCAGGTACTGGTATTGGTCTTATGCTTTCCCACATTTTTATCAGCAAGAATAAAGATGAGGAAGTCATCCTTATTAATTACATGCAATGCCTGGAAACATATTTTGGTAAAAGGATTGGAAGTCTAAATAATTTGGAACATGGAAAGAAGGACTGGGAAGGGACAGAGGGAGGAAGAGAGGAAGGAAGGAAGGGAGGAAGGGAGGGAGGGAGGAAGGAAGGGAGGGAGGGAGGGAGGAAGGAAGGAAGGGAGGGAGGAAGGAAGGAAGGAAGGGAGGAAGGAAGGAAGGGAGGGAGGGAGGAAGGAAGGAGGGAAAGAAAAGAAGGAAAGAAGAGAATAAAAAATTTGATTAAATAAAATAAGTGGTGTGTGTTGAAGAAATCCCAGCTGAAAACAGTTTATAATAAAACTGTTGGGCTATTTTAATTAACCACAAGCTCAAGTCAATAGATTCAATAGCTCAGTGGCTTCAAAATTAATATGTTGCTAAAGGGACCAACAAAGAGACATGGATCATGACATATCAAGATCTCTGGAGCAGGCCACTGTCTCTCTCAGCTGCCTATCATGAGAGTTAACATTTCCTGAGCTGTAACTATTCTCCCAGGGCCATACTAGGCACCTTACTATTTTATTTCATTTAATGTTCACAATTCCCCTCTGAGATAGACAATATTACTATACCTATTTTAAGTGTGAAGTTCCAATAAATAATACTTTCTCTCCCTCTGTTGACTTTGGAACCAATTGAGAAGTAGAAGAAAAATCAGATATGTAGATAACAAAACAGGACTCTCATCACAGATAAAACTTACGTAGAAAATATGGCTCAAAATTGCGACCCCATGGGCTGATTCATCCCTCTCCACTGCCCCATACATGTACACATAGCACATACATACACACATACACTGCTCATCTCCCATTGCCAGAAAGTCTGCCCAGGTGGGCTGAGCTCACAAAGATGCTGAGAAATGGCTGCCGCCAGAGACTAGCAGCCTCTCAGAAGAGAGGAAGGCTGATCACACATCAGCCAGGTCTCCTGCTTTGTGGGAAGGAACGAGGTCAGGGAGAGACGAAGTGTTATTCCAGCCCAAGTCCCCCACAGAGAGCACTAGACCAAGGTCCTGGATACTATGCCTTAGCATATATCGTATTTACTGAGGACTTCAATGACTGGGACATGGTAGGTACAGATTAGGGGCCAGCTACTATTATTGGTGGGCACCCCCTGTGGGGCTGACGCCTGCCGCAGTCATGTGAGCAAGCACCCCTGCGGTTGTGTGCCCGGTCTTCCTGAAGTACAGCCATCCCTCTCACCATGGCTGGCTGTGAACTAAAGAACACCTTCTGCTTTCTCCAAGCAACCTGCAGCCTACAGAAAGTGCAAGCCGATTTTGAGCTGTAGATTGTAATCACTGTCCAAAGCAAGCTTGCAGCTAATTGTTATGAAAGTCCACTCATCTCCTGTGTATTGCTTTCTAGTGTATGTGGCATACAATAAGTGTTATGGAAAAAACAACGTGGAATTGCCAGAGAGCAAAGACAATGAAAGAGTCTCCGAGTCATCGCTCCATAAGGTGAATGAAGGATTTCAACCAGATGGAAGGTAGACACCAAGTGGACAAAAGAGAAGAATTCTAAAGTCCATGCTTCTGTGATAACAAGATTTGTTTGTTTTGATGGGATATTGGGCAGGAAAAAGTTAAAGTGAACATTTAAATTCCAATTGAATCCATACATTAGTTTTGGTACCAAGTGACTGGTGGTCCAAATCCTAATGTGACAAATATCTATACCTATATCTATATCTATCTATCTATATATATATATATATAGATATAGATATATATACTGTCTTTGTTATCCTGAACCGGATTCTTACTCAGAATCTCATAACCCAGAGATGAGCACCTGACTTTTTATATCTTAATATAGACGCAATGAATTATTATTATTATAAACTGATCAAGATTTTCTTCAGTATTTATGATTGTAAAAATATTGAAATGAACATCTTCCACTGACATATTAATTATTACTTTGAAAATGTTGCAACTTATTTATTTATATAACTTTGTAGTGTAACATGGACAAATATCTGACTTCTTGTATCTAAAAAAAAAAAAAAAAATCAGCCTTCTCCAGTGACAGTCCAAAAGCAAAAATAAGAGAAAAGAGTTACTAAATAGAATTCAATCACCAAACTAGAATCAGGCCCATAACTCATCAGTGACATTATACATTGGTTGCTTTGCCTCAGGAGTCCAATGACGCCACTAGATTTTTTAGGAAAAGCAGAATTCTTTCCTATGGCTTGAATTTGACAAAGAGCTCTTCAAGCCCTAGGGAGGGACTTTCTCAAGGTTTGCCTGCAGGAGGCAGGTCTATTCAGCTCATGGGAAGTCCCTACGGTAGGCATCATGGAGCAGGGAGGTGGGCAGGAGGCTCAAAGACTGCAGAAGGACTGGATAAAATATCCCTACTCTAGTGGGTGAATTCAGTTCCATGGGAGATGATGGGAAATGCAAAGAAAAGCACCAATAATAAAGGCCTCCTTGAAATTCATGATAAGAGTCAGTTAGATGTTATCAAAAAAAGAATGAAGTCAGGGAGCCATGAGGGAAGTGAGTATTAAACAGTATTTGAAGAAGAAGAGGACATGCCCAGGGCCCAGAAGTGGGAAGGGCATTGCCAAGTGAGCTCTCTGCATGCTGTGAGTAGGTGTCACAAGAGGCAGCAGGGAGGATTTGATCAATGGCAGCAGGGTTTAATGTCAAGGGGGAAACAAGTAGCCATGTGTTGGATCTAATTGAATTTCTTTCCCTTCATTCTGTGGCAATAACAGGGCACATTCTTAACTCAGATCATAGTGGTTTAGTTCTGTTTTCCATTTGGACATTTTCCCTGCCTCATAGATTTCCTTTCGAATGTTTGGGCTCCAAAGGGCCTTTTGCATTTGGATGATGTGAGTTCAGATCCTGCTGGTGTTTCTCAGCATTAAAAGAACATGAAGTTCAACTCTTAGCTTTCAACAGAGGGTGAGGGAATCTGCTTTAAAAATTGTAACATTTATGCCTTTTTATATGAGGGTCACATTTACAATTGAATAAAGCTCCTATATTTTTTTTCATCATTAGACAAATATCTTAAAAGGGACTAAAGATTTTTATGAAAGGCCAGTAGGGGAGAGGTGGTACAGATTTTCCATCAGGGAGTTTCAAAGAATACGCTTCCAATGGTGCAAAAGGAAGACTCTGGGTCTGTTAGGTACCTCCTATGCTTTCCTCATCAAACAGAAAACAGGCAGGTGTACTAAATTCACACTGTGAATTCAGATCATCATTTCAACATACCCAGAGTCAAGGGCCTGGATGCCAGCAGCTGAAGCAAGCAGGCTTTTCCTCCCTATGGGATCCAGATATGTGAGACAAAACTTGGCTTTCTTACATAGTATGGTATCTTGTGAGCTGTGGTTTTTTTTCTGTGCTAGAGGGAAGAAAAATAGCTGAGCTTCGTAAAATGACAGCTCTCTATTTTTAAATGAGTTTGAAAAGCCGATTAAATTATGTATTTTATTGCCTCTGTGAGTATCCTATTAAATGAATATTTTATTTTAAAGTCTTGAATAAATGAAAATAATTTTTGTAATGTTTGGTCTATTCGAGTTCTTGTGACAACTGTCAAGGTTTTTTCACTGTTCAGTTGTAGAGATATAAATAAGGTGGAGTTTCTCTAATATTAAATTGTTCTCTGAAAAGTGCCTGAAAGAAACTCTTAATTAAATACTCTAATAATTAGGTCTCCCACTGATACAGATTGAGGTGGTCCCCAAGCAAATCATACTGGGGGAACATTAATCAAAGACTTAAAAACAGTGTGACAATGACAACTGATTTAAAATAATAATAAAAGTATTACATGTACTTATAAATAAGACTACCATCACCTTTTATGAAAAATTTACATATCATAGAGTAACATATAAATATGAAAATGAATATATATGAACATATATATATTCACTATGAAAAAATATATATACACACACATATATATTTAGAGAGACACAGAGAAAGTGACTTCAATTATAGTACCAGTGCATTAAAATCTCACCAACAGGATTGAAGAAATTCTGGATATGAGCCCCATCTAAGACATCACTCTATTGTCCCTCTAGGAAACTTGACTCCATTCCAGCAGGTAACAATTTATCTTTCTTGGAATATTTGACAACCCATTGCCTCTCAAGCATTTACCTCTTCAAAAACCACATTAGTTTAGCACAAGAGTCTTCATACTATGTTATGGATACTCCTGGGAGTTCATGAAATTGTCCAAGGAGTATGCAGGCATGGATAGTGAATCAGTTTCCATTTCTTCAATTTCCATATGTGTACTTTCCCAAAACTCCCCTGCTTGAGATGCCCCAGGGCTCCACTTGCCCTGGGTCGCCCCCCCACCTCCCCTTTCCTGGAAGGGCTCCCCCCTTGAAAAGGAAACCTACTCTAGCCACCCCTTCATCTACCCATGGTGAACAGGTCCAGGGGGAGAGACTTTTGAGCACCAACTAAAGGAATAATTCAGAATATTAGTGTCTGTGAAAGGCTTCTTATTTTTTTAACTGATTACATACATATCTATTTAAGACTTTAGGACCAGGGTATTTTTTACCTGTGTCGGAATAGTTTGAATATAGAAATACCATAGAGTGGGAGTGAAGACAAATTTCCATGAACATGCTAACACTTCCATCTCCAACTTTTTACCCCCCCAAAAATCCTCACTCTTGAAGATAATCCAAACCCATATTGGTATATTTGTAAGTATTGAAAAATGAAGTCAGATTTTTTTTTCTGACAGAAAGTCTGATTCGGCTGATTGGTGTAACAAGGGCCCCTGTTTTGTCCATTATAAAGTATGAAGAACATTTTTCATAAATTAGATGAGCTAAATCTGCAACTCCAAGGTTTTAAAAAATATATGTAAAACATGTGATAATACAAAAAGCATATTTTAAAAATAACCTAGAATATATAAAGACTCTTATAACCCAATAATAGGTAAGTCAGTCAATTTTTCAAATGACCAAAAAAATTTGAACAAATGAGCAAAGAATAGCCATAAAGCAAATAAGCATGTGGCCATGGCAAATGAATACATAAAAAGATGCTCAGCATCATTAATAGTTAGATAAATACAATACCACAATCTGGTACTACTTAAATACCCATAAAATAATTAAAATGAAAAATTACTGATGATAGCAAATATTCATGAGAATATAAACAGTAACTCCCATAGATTGCAGGTGACATGGTCACTTTCAAAACTAATTTGCAGTTTCTTATGAAGTTAAGCATCCACTAACCACATAACAGCAATCTCACTCCTAGATATTTACCCAGTTACTAGAAATAGAGCACAGTAAGAGAAAGCTCAAGGGCCAGGAATTTGCAAAGGGGCTTGACTACAAGAAGCACAAGGGAACATTTTGGGGGTGATGGAAATGTTCTACATCATGACTTTGGTGGTGGTTACACAACTTCAACCACTTGTCAAAATGCATAGAATTGTACACTTTAAATTGGTGCATTTTATTCCATGTAAATTATACCATTAATAAAGCTGGTTGAAAATATTATTGTCCAAGATGTAGCAGGGAAATTCACTACATTTTTCCTGACCCCCTGAGAATATTGAGTTAAATTTGGAGCCTCAAAGTGAAAGAGTAACAGGCTCTAAGAGCTGTCAGACAAGACTACTAAAGCCTTTTGTTCGTATACTTCCTGGAAATTAAAAGCTCAAGTTCCAGAAACATTTTGAAAAACAGTTACTTCCAATTCTTTTCTTGCAACAAAACTGAAAAAGTTTCTCAAGGAGTTGCCAACACTTGCATTTAAAAAAAAATGTTTTGAGGATAGACCACTGTGATTTTTTTTAGCGTATAACTTGGAGGAAGTTCAAATTTGAGGGGCTATAGATACCCAAAGTCCTTCCATTGTCATCTACCTCTTTATGTGAAACAAAGTTGATCAGCACTTAAACCTAGAAAAACAAAAGAGGGGAACAAAATAGACGATGAAACTTAAGCACAGAGAGTTAAAGAAATTTCTCCATATCACACAGCTGGTAAGTGCAAAACTTGGTTTGAACTTGAGAGATTTGGCTCCATATTGTACTGTTGACCACAGTGCTACGCAGATAATATTCATCCACATACATGGAATTTCAAATATTTCATAAATGTGTTACTTTAGAATAAAACTCTACAGTAGAAATGGAATTAAAATATAAATTCAAGTAGAAAGAAAAATAATGTGAAATTCCCAAATATGAAAGCAGAACTTGTCCATGTTTTTTTTTCATTGGACAATGGGTATCATACCCATGAGGTATGCAACTTCCATTAGATACATTTAAAAGTGATGTAACAATTTAATTTAAAATTTTCAGTATTTTTCAGGGGCACCTGGGTGGCTCAGTCGTTAAGTGTCTGCCTTCGGCTCAGGTCATGATCCCAGGGTCCTGGGATCGAGCCCTGTGTCAGGCTCCCTGCTCCGCGGAAAACCTGCTTCTCCCTCTCCCACTCCCTCTGCTTGTGTTCCCTCTCTCACTGTGTCTCTCTCTGTCAAATATATAAATAAAATCTTTAAAAAAATAAAATTTTCAGTATTTTCAAAATTGTATTTGTAACTATTATCAGAGATTGAATTTGCATCTATTTAATCTTATTATGAGAAATGCCAAATGTCACCTAAAAATGTACAAGGTATACATAGGTTTTTTTAAGTTATTTGGAGTGTATGCAATCTAGTTTCCTTTTTTCTTTTTTTTTTTTTAATTCCAGTGTTCTAGCCTTCTCTTAACTTCCTAAGGATTGCTTTTAAAAAGTCTGGTCAGTGTTATAAAGATGGTAGGGGAAGCTAAGGAATGATTGTCATTTCTGGAGATAAAATATACAGACATGCAAACACAACGATATATCTCAACTATAAGCATTCCTAACTTATAGACCTGGTGATTACTATAACTGGAGATGCCTTGGGTAAAAAGTCCCCCACACAAACATCTGAGGAAGTAGTGATGGTGGGCAAGAAGAGGCTAATAGTTGTAGGGAACGTCAAGACAGTTTCTTCATCTAAGTTTTGCTCAGGGCACAAGGTGGCAAGTTCCATAAAAGCAATGACTATAACATTCAATTTGCCATATCTCTTACCACAAAAGCAGCTCAATACATACTTGTGAAATTGGAAACATTGGTCCTGAGTCAGATTATGAAAAATATTGTTCATTTTCAAGCCAAAAGAATCTTCCCCATAAACTTAAATCTGAAAGTAATAAATAGAAGTTGTTGATATAGGGAAAAGGGAATTTTTAAAAATTATTTCCAAATAGTTATTCCTACATTATGCATTATAAAATATTTCACTTTGTACCTGACAGGATCATGATTTTTATCAATTCTCCCTAGATTATTAAAAAATTTTCTTATCTTTTTTGTATCTTTTTTTTAAAATTTTTTTATTAACATATAGTATTATTTGTTCCAGGGATACAGGTCTGTGATTCATCAGTCTTACACAATTCACAGCACTCACTATAGTACCTACCCTCCCCAATGTCCATCACCCAGCCACCCCATCCATCCCACACCCCTCCACTCTAACAACCCTCAGTTTGTTTCCTGAGATTAAGAGTCTCTTATGGTTTGTTTCCTTCTCTGGTTTCATCTTGTTTCATCTTTCCCTCTCTTCCCCTTTGATCCTCTGTCTTGTTTCTCAAATTCCTCATATCAGTGAGATCATATGATACTTGTCTTTCTCTGATGGACTTATTTTGCTTAGCATAATACCCTCTAGTTCCATCCATGTCATTGCAAATGGCAAGATTTCATTTTTTGATGACTGCATAATATTTCATTGTATATACACACCACATCTTCTTTACTCATTCATCTTTTAGATTATTAAAATTTTTAATGGATAATTACACTGTTCACTATTTGCTGTAACAAAAATGAAATCCTGCCATCTAGCAATCAGGTGGAATTGGAAGGATAGAAAACAAAAATTAAAATTACATAATTCTAGCATGGAGTAGTCATTTTTAAAGCTTTTGGATACATATTTATTACATTGGGTTTCCAAATGCACATGGAGTCATCATTCAGACTACTCTTTGACTATTGAGAAAATATGTATTAGGTGTGATTTTTAGCACTCATTATTATTCAGCCAACCAGAACAAACCCATTAAGAGTAAGTCTATCTCAAAATGAAATCTTGCCATTTGCAACGACATGGATGGAACTAGAGGGTATTATGCTAAGCAAAATAAGTCAATCAGAGAAAGACAAGTATCATATGATCTCACTGATATGAGGAATTCTTAATCTCAGGAAACAAACTGAGGATTGCTGGAGTAGTGGGGGGTGGGAGGGATGGGGTGGCTGGGTGATAGACATTGGGGAGGGTATGCGCTATGGTGAGTGCTGTGAATTATGTAAGACTGTTGAATCACAGATCTGTACCTCTGAAACAAATAATACATTATATGTTTAAAAAAAAAAAGAAGAAGATAATAGGAAGGGAAAAATGAAGGGGGGGAAATCAGAGGGGGAGGCGAACCATGAGAGACTATGGACTCTGAGGAACAAACTGAGGGTTTTAGAGGGGAGGGGGGTGGGGGGATGGGTTAGCCCCGTGATGGGTATTAAGGAGGGCATGTATTGAATGGAGCACTGGGTGTTATTCACAAACAATGAATCATGAAACACTACATCAAAAACTAATGATGTAATATATGTTGACTAATATAACATAATAAAATAAAATTTAAAAAAAGAGTAAGTCTATCTGGTTTATCAAGTAGATTCTTAGGAATGTGCTTAAATATTATATTTATTCATCAGACCTCGCTAGAATCCCAAAGTCATGTATTCATTATGTCATAGACTTTAATGTTCTGTGTCAAATGATGTTCTCCAAAATGCTGAAGTGATAAAATAGGATTAACTTTATAACCCAGGTGTTAATTCTCATGACATAAAAGGGCCATGAATGACTCACCAACATTATAAAGAGCTTTGCTATTTTTGGTCTCTAAATGCCCCATACATTGTCTTCCCAAATTTCCAGCTCCCGCCTCTCCATTCACACTAGAAACAGTCCCTTCTTCACGTGGAAATTCTCCTGTTAACCTGAGAAAGTTTCCTCAAACCAAACAGTCATACCTCCTGCAGGCCACTGGACAAAGTCCACTGCTTGAAGCTGCTCTTAAATCCAGCTTCCCTTTGGGAGAATTCTCCATCTACTTAGAGCCTGAGGAGGTGAGAATAAAAGCACTTGTCCACCATGAATTGGCATCTCTAAGGGAATCATTTCATCTTACATAATACTCATCACCTCAACTAAGATGGTGAAAATCATTTAATTTCCAGACTTGGTTATCTCCTTATTCCACTATACTCTCACAGTTCTTATGATCTGCACTATCATTTGGCACTTCCCAAAGACTTGTTTGGTTAGTTTTCTTTCTCCTTCTCCAAGCCACATGAAGAGTTAGGGCTTGATGAATATTCATTGAATAATGGATATTTTAAAGTATTATAGATCTTTAAAAAGATTCAAAGTGACTTCCTTCTCTTTCCATACCACCTGGTCAAAGATTTATTTCGGTTCAAAAACCATTAGTCTTACAACATATTATTTCATGACTCACAAAATATACCCTGGCTCCACACATAGGTATCAGCAGCCCACCTACAGTTATACCTTCTTGCTCAGTGTTTCCTGGCTAAACAAACAAGCATTTATCTACAGCTGATACCTCACACTTAACTGAATTACAAAATCCTTGGAAAGACCTACAAGAAATGACAGTAGCTACCAAAGGGCAAGCTGTGTGACTATGCATTTCATGTGTCTAATTAGTACAAACAGGATCCTGATATTTTTTGGGGAAGATGTCTTCCATGAGAAACAATACTACCTTTGCAAAGGCAAGATACATATTTGCAAAGGAAAGACTTTTTGATTATAACTTTAGTATGTGTTGTTGTCTTCTGAAGCTTGCCTCCCTTTGTTTATTACATTCTGCTCTGACAATTCAGAAAAGGCCATGTCTTGTAGTTAATATCTAGTCAGCAGCTTCCTTCCCAAGGTAATATGCCTTAAGTACCTATTCCCTGCCCCACCTCTTCTACAACTCCCTTTTTCAAGGACTTGAGCATTTTATAGACTTGTAAAGAAATTGTATTATATCTAATGATGATGATGTATATCAGTCATAATCCTAAAGTTCTGCTCATTCCACACTCCATCTTATCTCTTTTTTATGACTCTATTTTATTGTCATTGGGATTACTGAATCATAAACCTAAGGGGGAAAAATGTTCTGTTTAAAAATATCTTTTATACTATTTGGGGGTTGTACCCATATTTTGAATCTTCATAACATACTGCATATCAGTTCTTTAAAATGTCTATGATTGTATCACATGGCATTAGAATATTCAACCTCCCTTTCACTCCTCCCATCAATACGTACCCTCCATGAGGTCAGGGATGTTAATACTCAATACTATGTAGCCTTAGTACCTAAAATAGTGCCTAGCTCATAATAGGTACTCAATGATGTTTGTTAAATAAAAGTTTATGAAAATCTGTTGTTGAAAATATTGACATGTGAAACTTTTTGCTTTTCCCATTTCCTCCAATTACTCTGCTCCTTGTGAGTCTTCTTTTCATCTTTCCATGGTCCCCTATACCAGCTGTGGCCATCTCCAATATGTATTTCTTGACTCTATGATCTTCAACTACAGTAAATAAGTAATATGTCTCATTAAGTTAAATGTAATGGCTTTAACTTTACAGTGTTGACAATTCTAATGCCAGTATTTCCAACCCCTAGCTCTAATTTGAGCTCCAGTCCTATATCTCTAATAGCATGAAGGGCATGACCACTTTATCTATTTTAAAAATTAATTAATTAATTAATTAATTAATTAATTAAAGTGATGTCTGTGCTCTTCCTACTAAAGTTGATCCACTTCCCTAACACCATTCTTTCTGTCAGTGGCATTCTCCAAGTCAGCCCCACTTGAAAATTTACTCTTCCCTTTCCTTTTTCCCCTATAGCCAACTAGTTACAATGACCAGTTCAGTATTAATGCAAAAAGCCTCCTAAATCCAGTCCCTCCTCTTCGGTTCTACCACCATACTTGAACACTGGCCTTTATTTTCTCATATCTGGACAACTACCTTAGCTTCTTGGTTTCCCTTCCTCCAGCTTCTTTTCCCTCCATAATTCTGTACACCCAACACTTGACAGCATGTCCAACAAATATTAAATGGAGTCAAGCACTATTTTTTCAATGAATGGATGAATAGATGGATAATGGATACATTCTCTATCATAAAATTGCCTTAGATATTTAGTTCATTACAGTCACCCCTGTCCTAATATGTCCCAACTCAGACTTCAAATCTATCTACAATCTGACTCCAACCTCTGTCTACTATGTCCAAACTACCGCACTGTCTCCAGTAGCTTTCCAGGGCCAAGTTTCTCTAGCTCTGAAAGCACCCCTCCCTTTTTTCATACATGCAAAGTTTGCCCTATTACCTCCTGAATAGATGTCTAGAATGACTTGTGTCCCCCATTAGCCATCCATCTTCTCTGAATTCCTATAACATTCCCTATACAATAGTAATAAATTTCAGCATTCTAATCTGCATTGACACTTCACTATTTCTTGCACATTTGTCTTTTTCCCTCAGCTAGATTTACATAATCCTGGAAGATGGACACTATGTCTTAAGGTCTTTACTTGACTGACTACAATGATTTAAAGGACAAGGCATTTCTTTAACTCTCTACACATTTCATTTTACCTTTGTATAGTTCCTGTGAAGAATAAAAAGGAAACAAATTTTAAAGCAGAACAAAATCTACACATAACAGGCTCCTGAAAGGAGAGAAAACCACACGTTCTACACCAATTGATTAACATGCACATAACCCAAGAGGACCTTTATAAGTAGAGTTTCCTAAATGCTTACATTTATAGCCAGGAAATAGAGTGGAAAAGCAAAAAAATCAAAATTAGAAGCAGAATATTTTACTTTTTCATTATTACTTCCTGAAAAGCCAAAATTGACTTACTATTTATTAGCAGTCGGGTTGAAATGGGGAAAAATATATGTAAACTTATTCCTGTTCTTGTGTAATACATATGTAGAGAAGTTTATTTAATTTGATGGCTTTCTATGTACTTAAGAACAACAAATCTGTGCAACCTGTTTTTTAAAAGGATTCAGTAATAGTAATGTCAAAAGAAAGACAATAAACAGAGATAGAAATCAGATATCAAAGAAAGCACCATATAATTTTATTAAGGATGCTTGTTCCTGCAACTCAAAAGCTGAAAATGCTCTTATCAGATAAGTTTCAAAGATAAGAAGAATGACTGAAGAATCAAGTTTATTTTTTGACCCTCCAAAGTCTAGTGGGTATTTAGTAAAGTATTAAAAATAATAAAGGAAATAACTCACATTTTTTGGCCTCAGGAAATACCCTGTTGTTTATGGAACTAATTCCCCAATCTTTATCCCCTGTTTTTTCAGATAATTATTTCAGCATTCATTCAGCTTTGTTGCTTAACAATAAAATAAGAGTTTTTGAGAAGGATCCCAACAAAAACATTAATATGTGAACAGAGCCACCCCCAGGCCATCCTGAGAGGTGAACTGTGTATAGCTTCTCCTGCCTCTGCATTCTGCTGCCCTCCTCCTGCCAGGTGCTCCCTGTGGCCATTACAAATTTCTAGTCTTATCTTCCATCACTTTCCCAGCAGAAAACTTATTCTCCAGAAAGGTCAATCCACTCAACATTTCACAATCCCTCCTCATAGCTACGTGACTCCACACCTCCATGTGAACCATTTCTGTCACCTCCAATGTGTTCCTTTGCCTCACTACCTATGCAGATTTCACCCATCCTTCGAGCCCCATTTCTTCTGGGGAGTCTCCACTCCCATCATATTAGAGTCCTTGGTAATGCTGCAGAGCTGTAGCATTCATGCAAATGCTACGTCTTCTCTCAAACAGGTGTGTTTGTCCTGGTGGAACGATACCATGTTTTGTATTTCCGAGGACAAGTGATTTGGGCCAAAAACATGGGCCCACCCTGTTCAAATGCTTACCTATCCCTTTACGTCTCTCCTCCATTTTCCTGTAAGGGGTCCTCCTGTTAAGTCTTCACAGCTTGCTTACAGCCTTTCATTTTGGTTAGTTTGTGTACAGACATTTCTTATGTCCTTGACAATAGAACCAGCTTCTTAAGAACAGGGCTATGTCCTATATTGTGTGACTCAACCACAAAGACGAGCAATATTATACATATGCCGAGAAATAGGAGGGCACTCAGAGATCTGTTTCATAAAGGGAACAGAGGGGTCTAGAGTTCAAAGACCTGGAATCAAATTACCATTGTGTTACTGACTGGCAGCAGCAGTGGGACACTGACTTTGTTGTTTGCTCTCCCCCAACCTTAGTTGGTGCTGTGTTACATGTAGTATCATCAGCTGTTTTCGGTATTGTTTTTGGTATTGTCGGGGTTGTGATGTTGCCAGCAGTCTCCTTTAATCCATAACCCGAAGAATGGCCATGTCTGTGATGAGAGACAACTCTTTATTTAAGAAATCTTGACTGTCCCATTAACCTCTTGGCAGAAATTCACTGACTCTTATCACTGTATTTTTATGAAGTTTTTCTTCCAAAGTCATAAAAGGAAAGTACGGGAAGGCAATAAAAATAAAAGGAAGGAAACATTTATAATATATATGTTCACTCCTAAAAACCCAAACAAATGATACTGCAAAAGTCTTTACTGTCAAATATCACTTTGTGATCGTTGATGGGCATCCGACCTCAGTTATGAAAAATATGCTGGGTTCTGGAGACGATTTTATGGTTTGTTGCAGTCTTGGTCAAAATCTTTAACCTATGACACTTGCTTCAGTGAGGAGGTTCAAAAGCACATTCCATCATTTCAAACCCAACAACATTTGCTTGCTGTTGGAAGGTTTCTGCAGCATAAAGGTATACCCAAAAGGGATGTGGGCAGCCAAGTGGCAGTCCTCTGGGATACTAATATTTGCGTGCCTGAGTGACTCTCTGATTCTCACATGCCAAAACATTTAAAGAAGCAGGAGTGGGCTAAAAATTGTGAGAAATTTTTTTCTTTCTAAGTCATCGCCCACAGTTCCTATGCATAATTTGTTTTCCATTACACAGACTTTAACATCTTGATTACTACCACTCAGATGGAGTGTTTCTATTTGGAAAAGTTTCTGAGTTTCTATGAATTGATTAAGAGTAGGATTACAAAATATAAAGAGTAGTAATTATTCAGTGTGTGTGACAAACGCTCATGCCCAGGAGGTGAACTTACTCCGGAGCTCTCGTTCATCTAAACATTACTTAGGGTTATTGAGTAAATGTGATATCCCAGGCAGTGTGCTAGGCATTGGGAGTAGCTCAGTTTCTCTGCTTCAGGATCCTCCATATTGTCTTTTACATTTGCAGTTCTTAATTAAGATGATCTGATTAACAAATCAAAGAGGAACAAATTGCCACTCATGAAAATCAATCTGAACTGAAGGAAAAGAGTTTAAAATCAACCTTGCAGCAATGCAATATGGTCAAATGAACTTCCTGCCCATGGTCATCGAAGGTGTTCCATAAGCGCGCCTCTCCATCATTCTCTAACCCTCCCCAACTTCCAAGACACCAAGTATATTATCCTCACTAAAGTCAGTCAATTCATAGCCTCTATACCATAAAGGCATACTTGATTTAGCCCTTTAAAACTTTTATTTCACTATTTTTTGCCATCCTCCCCCTCCTTGGAAAACGTTCTTTCTACTCTGTCTCTGCCAAATTGGGACTGCTTTTCTCAAATTCAAGCAACAGATTCCTTTCTCCTATGAAATCCTTTATACGTAGTTTCAGTCACAATGTTCACTTGAATAAAGGACATTCCAATCAATCTCATGCAATAGCTAGATTATTCTAAAATATAAATGTAAATATGCATTTACGATGCACCTTACACAGAGCAGCTATATAATTAATATCTGAAGAATGCATAAAGTTTCCTTGAAATTTTCATCTCTCTACATGAAGATCTTTCCAGTACACTATCATTCTCTATTAGTGTACATTTTGGCACACCAACAGTTTTGCTATGAAGAGAAACCAATTATACAAAGTTATAAGACTTTCAGCAGTACTAGGGGTGCCTGGGTGGCTCAGTCGTTAAGCATCTGCCTTCGGCTCCGGTCATACCCTGGGGTCCTGGGATCGAGCCCCGCATCAGGCTCCTTGCTCAGCAGGAGGCCTGCTTCTCCCTCTCCCACTCCCCTGCTTGTGTTCCCTCTCTCACTATGTCACTCTCTGTCAAATAAATAAATAAAATCTTAAAAAAAAAAAAGACTTTTAGCAGTACTAGAAAAATTGTGTGGGCTATGTGGAAAGAGAAAATAAAAGTTTAGTCATTTAGCAGTGTGAGCCACTTCAAAGGGGTCTTTGATTTTTAGAAGTTAGTCCTGAATAATACAGACTAAGACTAATATAACAGATGCTTAACAAAACTAGCCGCAGCTTCCTAAGGAAAACACACACACACACCACACACACACACACACACAAAACAATGACTGGTCAAGTCATAAATTGGTGTCGTCTAGGAATTTCAGTAGTAGACAGATAGATCCAGGAAAGTCACACAGAGAAAAATAGCTTTCCAAGTTAGTCATCCAACAGACATGGATCAGCAGAGCAGTTACCGTTCTAAACTGGCCTCCCAGAGGTCTCCTTGGCCAGAAATGGTGGAGACTAACAGAAACTTCTCAAATTATGTCAGAATCCTGGGAATGACCTGGAACAGAACCATAGGGAAGCTGGAACAGAAGCTGTTTGTTCATTTGCCAACATTTTCCTCAGCATGAAACTGCCAAATAAAAAGTGCCAACAAATTTTTAAGAGAATTACCCTTAGCTACACAACGTTAAGAAGGCTGAGCAAAGAGTCAAATGCACATATTTATAGCGCCCTCTCCTAAGCATTGAATCTTGCCTAATGTCTGACAGTAAAAATATCATTTCACCAGTTTTGTGTCATAATTCACCCCAGGGTAAGATCTTAAATCAGACCAAGAAAAGCAGCTTGGACTTTTTCTCACATAGGCCCAGCAATGGTGAGAAACATAAATGTTAAAAGGGAAAAGAGCAATTTGCAGGACCTAACCCCAGAAAACAAAAGGGTAAATATATAACTTAACTTAGTAAGCTTTATGTTCCTTTCAACTGAATGTCTTGTTAAAATAATGGTAAAGTATAATGACTTGGTTATTGGCCCAAAAATACCACTTTCTATAAAAATGTATCTCAGTATGAGGTCACTTGGGATAGCAGCTCACAACTGGGTGCTTAAGGGATTTCAGTAAAGATGCCTTCTTTATTGCATTCCAATAAAAATTTACAAGTTAATCAAATGCCATGAAATTTTTCCTTGATAATCTATGCAGCTAACAGCACATTGTCGAGTAGCTATTTAAATTTACAACTTCAAAGCAGAGGAAGTTTGCTGACAGGTATGACACAGAACATCTTGGTCGGAAAACACCCTTGAAAGCATTTTTTTCATCATGTTCTCAACATCCTCATTCCCACCTATGTGTGCAGCCCCAGGAACTGCCAGCTCTTCAGCAATGACATACAATCTGTTAGCTTAGAGCACTGAGGAAGCTGAACAGGAGCCATCTTTGGACTCCACTGCATTATCTGTCTACGGCAGGACTCTTAACATGTGCCTCCTTTTTTTTTTTAATTTTTTATTGTTATGTTAATCACCATACATCATTAGTTTTGGATGTAGTGTTCCATGATTCATTGTTTGCACATAACACCCAGTGCTCCACGCAGAACGTGCCCTCTTTAATACCCATCACCAGGCTAACCCATCCCCCCCACCCCCTCCCCTCTAGAACCCTCAGTTTGTTTTTCAGAGTCCATCGTCTCTCATGGTTCGTCTCCCCCTC
>NW_027397069.1:4064622-4151205 GCF_003265705.2 Callorhinus ursinus
GCAGTGAATCAGTGAGGCTGAGTTCAGGAATTCCCCCAAGTAGCTTCATTGTTGACCTTACCCAATACTATTCTACTCAGCTCTTAACTGTAAAGGAGACCAGAAAAAAACAAACGAAAAAAAAGAGCAGCAGTATGTCCTTGGTAGTCTAATTTCATTGTTATTTCAGCACATTCTGTTCTTTTCCGTATTTGGCTTTTATCTTTCACTCTTATTAAACTTAATAATCTAACACCATATCTGATTTTTAAAATTCTATATATACACACCAAAAAAAGGGGGGAGGTCAGACACATAAAAGTGTGATATCTCCAGACAGAGCCAAATTCCTAAAGGGTTAGCCTACTCAATGGCCAAGCAAAATAAGACACAATCAGCGCTAACTTCATTTTCAAAAGTTCCCACGTGCAGGTTTATAAGTGCCCAGAGGGATGAGTTACCCTCAATTGTGTCTTGTTTAATTTGGCCATTGAAAGGACTAACCCTTTTCTAACTTGGCTCTGGTTGCAGATATCACACCTCTGCATGTCTGAACTTGATTCTTAACTTGGCTTTTTCAGTGCACATTAAATGTTTCTGATTTGGTATCACTCTAAAGGAATTTGTAAGTGGTTTCTTTGCACAAATGTCTGGACGGATTGGGGTCAGGTGTGATTGGTGGGCTTCCACTATTAAATTATTTCACACCCCCTCACCCCCACCTAATGGCTATAACCTCAGAGTTCATCTTCTGTGTGGGAGGCCAAAATATTCTGAGATCATGCACTGGAGAAGTTAGATCTACATGTTGCAATTATAGCAAAACAAAAATGATATATTGCTTTGTTGAATATATGTGCTGTCTTAGCCAAGAGCTTCTCATTAGCACTTTTTACTTGGAAAAAATAATGAGGGATTGCTTAATCCAGTAGATAGTATACAGAGATTAAGTCCTGTTTCTGTCCATTTCTTCATTTATTAAATAGGAAGACTACTATTCATCACAGAAATACCTAGTTTATGATTTAGTGCAAAGAATCTCAGTTGGAATTAACTCTGATGTCTTTCACGGAAATTCATTTTTCCCCCTGAAAAAGAATAAAATTCAGCCTATAGAGATTCATAAACTCAACAAGATAACCTAAGTTAGAATGAGGGAGAAAGAAGAAAACTCAAGCAAAGATTCATAAAATGGAGTAAGGAATGAGTGGATAGACCATGAATCTTAAGAGTCACAAAACAGCATTGCATTCCTGACTTACTGGCTTTCTTGCCAGTGGTAAGCCATTTAACCTCACCGAGCCTCAATCTTCTTACATGTAAAATAGAAATTACAATAATTTCTACCTCCCTGGGTTTTTTAGAGAATCACATAAAACTATAGATATGTAAGTACTTTGTACAGTATAAATCCCAATAAGATATTTCACTACTATTATAAAAGAATTAAAGAATGACTAAGTGCTAAATCATGGTGTGACTATAAGAGTTCAGAGAAAAGGGATATTGTATGAATTGTAGGAGATGAGAAAGTGTTCTTGGAGCAGGTGCAACTTGAGGTAGACCTTGGAGGATGTGTCCAATTTGAGAAAGTACAAAGGAAGTAGAAAGTCTTCTGGATGAGAGAAGTAGGAGAGGGTTGGGGAAGGGAGAGGGCTGAGGGGGCAGCAGACACAGGAGCATACAGATAAAAGCACTGGGTGCCAGGAGTGAGGAAACTGGAGGTGAGGGTACACCTCAGGAGAAGCAGAAGTGAGGCTAAAGAGACTGAAGGAGCCCTACCAAGGACTGAATGTTGGCATCCTCCCAAAATTCACATGTTGAAACCCTAATCCCAGTGTAATGGTATTTGGAGATGGAGTCTTTGGGAGGTAGTTAAGGTCAAATGAGGTCAAGATGGTGGGACTCTGGTCTGATAGGTTTAGTGCCTTTATAAGAAGAGACACAGAGAGTTCATTCTCTGCGCGCATGAACACAGAGAGGTCATGTGAGCACTCAGAGAAAGAGCACCACCTCTAAGCCAACAGAAGAGACCTCAGAACAAAACCTCTTGCCGGAACCTTCACCTTGGACTTCCAGCCTCCAGAACTCTGAACAGAAGCTCTGCTGTTTAAGCTGCCCAGCTTACGGTATTTTGCTGTGGCAACCCATGCTGACTAAAACAAGCTCCAAATATGGAAAGCCTCAAAAATTAGACAGAGAGATCTGGCTGTAGTTTCCTGAGGGTAGTGGCAAAATGAAAGGGCTGTCTTTGGAATATTATCTTGGTAATGGTGTATAGGGTGGGCAGAAAGGAATGAGGCTGAAACAGAGAGGAAAGCCAGGAAACTATTTCTACAATCCATATATAGTGTGATAAAAACAATGACTGGAAACATAGCACTGAGAGGAAAAGAATGAATCCAGTGGGCAATTTCTAAGACATGCACAAAAGTATCCAGTGATAGGGAGTAAAGGGAGGGAAAGAGTCAGCTTGAATCCTAAATTTGGCTCTTGTCTTCGTATTTTTTTGGAATGGATGAGGGCCTTAGAATGAGCAGGTTGAATTGCTCAAAATAAGAAACTCAAGCATTTTTATGATAATCATCTTTTTCTTCATTATTATATAGAGCACTAAATCTTTACTCATGGGCTGGCCAAAGATTAGGAGGCTAGAACTATGCTCAATTTGGCTTAATTCCAAGTCCTATCTCTAACTTCAGAGTTACATGCTACATGCTCCTGTTTCCACATCTAGTAAAATAGGAAAAGTGGAACACTCCCTTCTTCAGCTCATAAGTTTATTTGTAAATGAGTGAAACAGCATTTGTGAATATTGGGAGTCCTGCAAAAATATTATCACACAAACATAAAAATTAGTATGCTGAGACACACAACCATTATGAATTAGTATTCATGGTCAGCAGAGCAATTAACCTTTAAAATTTAAGCATTTTTGATCAGGAACCTTACGAGTCATAACTCAGAATTTCATTTTTGGGCTAAACATCGGTTATTCAAAGAATAAAGACTTTTTTTCTGAGAGTCTGTGTTTTTGTTATAGCCATTCAAATATATCTGAGATGTAAACAGAACAAAATGTTATATTTAACAGAGAAAAGAAATTACATTATCATTTCTTCATTAGTAAAAATTTGGTGAACTATTTATTCTTATGTATGTATACACATATGCATACATATACACATACGCACATACACTCATATATATAGTAGAGATAGATATACAAAATCTAACTCAAGACATTAGAACTAGAAATCATTTTACAGGTCATCTAGTGTAGTGTTTTTATTTGACAGATGAAATAACTGAGACCTAAGCTTACATATTCATATCTCACCAAAGAAAAGAACTGAGGTAAGAGAGTTAAAGGAATTTTGCAAGGCCATCTCTTGGGTAAGCGGCAGAGCTCAGACTAAAGCACAAGTCCAGGTTTCAGAACCTGTCCTTTCTAAAGCCTGAACCCATGATCTTTTCATCATGTCACGCTGTCTGCCAGGTTTTCTTCCCAGCCTATAATTCTGGAGGCAACATTAGGAACCCAAAGCCACCCCAGAAGAACTGGATAAGGCCACTGGGGGCCTAAAAATTCCCAAGAAGCTGCAAGCCAATCACCTGTCTCTTCTCTTGGGTTCCAACTGTGACAACCTAATTGTTACAAAACAGAATTTCCCCAAACTGTGTTTCTCTGAACAAACAAATAAAAAGCTTCTCAAGTTTGAGTAAGTTTTGGAAATTTTGTTGACTGTATTCCTTTCTTGGAGATTCACTCTACATATACTAAAGCTTTTGGGAAATGTATAACTAAGAAAAAGAGAAGAAGAAAGAGAAAGATGTGGAGAAGGAGCGAGTAGAGGAGGAGGAAGAGGAGGAAGGGATGGGTAAAAGGTGGAGGCAGGGGGGGAGGAGAAGCAAGGTAAAAAGAATTTGTTCCTATTTAACCCAGTGTTTGCAAAACTTATCTGACCATAGACTCCTTTGTTTACATATATTTCTCAGAGATAATAGTCTGTAAGATACAAATTTAAAAAATTTTGCATTTAACGTCTTTATACCTGTTGGATTGGTGTGTTGTTTGTCTCTGCTAACATTTTGTAATTTAATTTGAACTTCCTAGAAATATAACTGAACCCAAGGAAACACTCCCTGGGGGAGAATCTTAGGCAACTGTCAGTCCCTTGAGGGAGCAGTGAATGGCAGAACTTTTCCAGCCCCAGAAAATGTCACTAGGAACTACAGCCGGCCTCACACAGGTCTCCTGCAGGCCCTCCATGCCTGGTCCATGGTGAACACCTGTCAGGGAGTTGGGGCTCATAGTGGCAGAGCCTTTTTTAAATCACATTTTTCCACATAAAAGCATATGGATATAAAATCCCTGAGGAGAAAATTGAAATGATACAGTTTATCACACAGTTTTCTTTCTGCAGCGTTTATTGAAAAAGGCATTATCACATGGAATCCTTTTGAATTGCATTTTGATTTTGTAATTTTATTTATTCGTGGTTTTCTGATGTCAAAGTGTTGTGTGAGCTTAAAATTCTATTTCAGATCCATCTAATTGTGTTTGAAAAGATCTATGAAAACAGTCCCTACCATGTGAATTATCTGTGTTGTCTGGGCTCTGGGTAACAGCCCGCACAGCTTCCTGCAGGACTCAGCCCCACGGGCAGCCTTTTTTCTTACCACCACATCCTCCCCACAACTTGCTCAAACTGAGCTACATAAAGCCTGAGCGACACACCTCAGGAGGACCTATTCCCCTTCACTTATGCTCAACTACCTATTTGGAAATGATACCGCTTCTGATGTTTTCTTTATAATCAATGCTGGAGGAAGCAAAGTCCATGCTAACGTGCTCTGTTTCTCCTCCTCCAGTTTATTGTCTACAGTCCTAACCCATCAGTTACTCCATCTATTACTGCGACTACTCCTGCAGCTTCAGTGGTCGATGAGCTGGAGCATAAATAGAGGTGACTTTCCTTTAAAGGTGGCCTCATTTGCAGCAGCAATGGGAGAGGAGAATGACAGTGGCTTGCTGAAGCTTTGGACCAGCTTGTGATATCATCTATTTGCTTCTTTCTAAGTCACCTAACATCCATTCATTCATCAAAAAGAAAAATCAAGAGCTTGCTTGGCGTATGATGAGGGCATATGACAAATCACAACCCATAGTTATTTCTCACACAGACTTTTCAGTGTAGTTGGGTACACAACCTTATCACAAACAAAATGTTAATAATGACACAGTTGCAAAACAACAATGCAAGCATGGTATTTTATTCAATAAATTCACTTTTTAAAAAAGCATTATTTAGCTCCTACTATGTGCCAGACAATAAGCTTGGGGCTAGGGATGAATGAGTTGTCAGGGTGCTCACTGAGACGGGCGCCTGGGTAGCTATGTTGTTAAGCGTCTGCCTTTGGCTCAGGTCATGATCCCGGGGTCCTTGGATAGAGCCCTGCATTGGGCTCCCTGCTCTGCGGGAAGCCTGCTTCTCCTTCTTCTATTCCCCCTGCTTGTGTTCCCTCTTTTGTTGTGTCTCTCTCCCTGTCAAATAAATAAATAAATAATCTTAAAAAAAAAAAAAAGTGCTCACTGAGAATCTAGGGAGAGAGAGAAAAAAATTAACCAGTACCCACAATACAGTGGGGCAGGATGTGAGGGCGATCTGGCTGTGACATCTATCACCACACTGATCACCAGGGTTGATTTGGCTGATCTGGCCAGCTAGGCAGGTGTCCCCTTCCTCCCTCACGGCTCCATGTGCATCCCTCCCAAACCTGCATGCTTGGTCAAAGAGAACAAACTTCTCTGATAGAGGAGGGCCATTCTTTGGTCAAGGATATCTTGAGTAGCTGCACTCCCTTGCTAGAACCTCCAAACAAGCTCTCAAAGACCATTTGTAGGAGAATGTAGGGTAGTCAAGCTTCCAAGACTCCAGATACACCCAAATGATGCGCTGTATGTGGCAGTCTGCCTTTCTTAAAAAAAAAAAAAAAAAAAGGACAGTGGGGCAAATGCTTTGAAAGAAGTATTTCAAGAGTGCGGTAAGAAAATAGGAATTCTAGCCAATGAGAATCTAGGAAACAAGAAAGACACCATGGCGTGATTTTTGAAGACAAGAGGAATTTGGCCAGGGGGGTAAAAGAGAGAAAAGCATTTAAGGCAGAAGGAGCAGGGGGGCAGAAAAAAGCCTCAGAAGTGAGGGGGGAAAATGCTGAGCCCAGGAAACTGGGTTCATTGGCCGTGGACGGAGCCATTTGCTATACACTGGGTATCAGGTCACAATGACAAGAGAGCAGGCAGCAGTCCAACTACAGAGGGTCTGGAATCTGGACTTTGTTCCTAAAGTAAGGGAGGGTCATAGTAACATTTCAGACAAAGAAATCATACCATTTAATCTGAATATTACAAATATTACTGCAGCAGCAATACAGGAGGAATTCGAGAAAGAGTTATTGTGAAAAAAGAGGCAGCCTGAACCAGGACAGAGCAGTGAGGAACGTAGGGTAATTTCCAAACCTGTGGCTTCAGAGAATGGGGATGTTGATGGCTTCATTCACTAGAGAAGAATATGTTTAAGGAGAAATGAATTTGGTGATTGAGTCTGGAATGAATGAATTCAGGTTTCCAGGATATTCGAGTAGAAGTGTCCAGTGGGACACCAAGGTTCTAGAGATAGACTGAAGATAAATTTGAGTGTTTTCTGGATGTAGGTGGCAATGGAAGCCATGGGAACATGAGTTTGTCAAATGGTGCCAGATCATCCAAAGGAGATCATGAAGAAGAAGGGAGCAGAGAGGTGCAGGAGCAACTCTAGGCAACTCTGACGTTGACTAAATGAGTAGGAGACAGGAAATGCAAAGTGGCTGAGGAATATAGTCCAGAAGGAGCTGGAGAACCAAGTTATTAAAAAAAAGGTGTTAGGGAAGCAGCCCCCTCACACTGCTAGCCTAAGTGAAAGGGGGATTCCTCACACGATATAGGCAGCAGGGACCTTCAAAGGACTGCATATATTCTTTTTTTCCTTTTTTTTTTTTTTTTTTTTTTTGCTAGCTTTGTAGTAAATCAGTGTGAAAGCAATCTGATTCATCTTATCTACCTGCAAACAAGGAAACATTTCTATGGTCTCTCTGGCCCACTTAATTACCACTTTCATTTTACAGATAAGGAAGAGGAGACTCAAAGGTTGAGACTTGGCTACAAGTACAGGTAACAAGAGTTAGTGCCAGCCCTAAACCCTAAACTCTCACCTGCCTTCAAATCTAATCATTGTTCACTGGATCCCACTGGTTCTGATGACATTTCCCCATTTGTTCTCTTTTTGTCCTTTCCAATTCTTTCTTCCAAATGAATCAAATTAAAACTAGAGACTCCTTACAAAATTTGACCTTGCTGCCTGCACATAAATGGGAATCTCATTGCATATTCTAAAAAAATGGCTTATAAAAAACATAAATCAGTAAAGAGTTTTAGTTTTCCCCCTGTGTGAATGCTCATTGTTTCTATCCTGTTCCCCTTCTGCTATTTGGGAAAAGCAAAAAAAAAGAATGAATGAATGAATGAAAACTTCGACAAATTTCAGTCAGGAAAATAACTGCCTTAAGAATACCACTGATCAGATTTTAACGTGAAAGGAACCTGAGGGAAAATAAAAATCAATCTAGGTGAACATATATAAATGGTCTGCAAATAATATGCTAATAGAATTTTCATGACTATGTAACATACCCAGCATATCCAGGAATGAGTCCCAGGAAAACTCTAAAAGACAACTGGTCTGAGGTTTAATATTTTGTGAGTCAAGACCACAGTAATCTCAAGTAAAATATACTGAGAATGGGTTGCTGTGTAAGATGAGGTTGGATTAGGAAGGCTATCTTTGTTTAATCCAGGAGAGAATGACTTTTTTAAAAGGTTTCAGAATGTGTCTCCAGTGATTAAATTACTATGCTGCGATGAGGAAAGAAATTAGGTCAAAACTCATTATCAAGTGGCATTTCCACAAGCGGCGAGGGAATACACTGTTTCCTATCAGACATTACATCCAAAGTCTGGGTAGATTTCTTTCCTGAACCTGAGCCTAAAAGACTACTTCATTTCCTCACCTTTTCCCAGCATTTTTAAGTATGCAAGTTCCAAGAGTGACCGTGAATAGTAGACAAACTACTCCAATTCCCTGGGCTATAAAACTTTCTTGAAAAGCAACTTGTAAACTCAGCAACTTGCTTCAGTTTCTTCCTGCCAAACAATATTGGTCAAACATCCCCATTCTTATGGACAGTCAGAGAGAAACTATCACAGTCAAAAATATTTTTTTTAATTTAGAATAAATCATTTTTGGCACAACTTTGCTTCCATTTCTTCCTCTCTGGAGGATTGTTATTGTGGAGTTTAGTACTCCAGACTTGAATTATCAGCTTTGGTTTTTGCTTTAGGGTCATAACTGTAAGTTACTGAGAGCATTAATTGTGGTGTTCTTTGTTCTACTGGCATCTTTCTTCTGAGAACTCCAAGCTATACTGTTCAGTGTTTTATCTCTTGAATCCTCACAGAGGCCCTGGAAAATAGAAATACTACAATGGCTAATCTACTTTTTAAAAATATGTACATCATTCTACCCAACGATGTAAGATGCCTCCCTATTTTTAACTTTATTAATCAAATGAGAATCATAGTCTATTCCTGATATTTAAGGCTTTCCCAGAACAGATATTTTATATTATTTATTGGATGGGTGGGTGGGTGGGTGGATGGATGGATGAACGGATGGATGATTAGTTGGATGGGTGGATGGATAATGTATGAATGGAAGAATGCATAGGGGAGAAGTGAGTGGATAATATATCTTAGAAGAATTGAAATAAATTAGTTCCATTCTTACCAACAACAACAAAGTGAAGAAATAATCTAGGTGAAACAACCCGTATTATTTATATGACACTGTATTTGCTACAACTTGATCTCACTTACTCTATCTTAACCTATATATCCTATTATCAATGAAGCCACCTAATTGATAACTTAGATGATAACTTAATGAGCATATTATGATTTGTTAAAACTTGTTTTGTAAAGACATTTATCTCTTTCTATCCTTATATGACATTCTTAATGGCATCTGATCAAAATATTCCTTCTAGTGGACCCCAACAGTGCAGTCAAATCACTTTTTAAGACTGTGATGTTCAAGATTGTAATTTTCAAAATGAATAATATGTTCCATAACTTCAAGAGAAAAAACAAGGTATATACCCTTCTTTACTGCTATTTTAGGATGATCTCTAAAAGGCCACTTTGAAATGACTACTGCAGAATCACATGGTCATTCATTCCTTCAACAATTACTTTGAGTGCATGCTCTGTGCCAGGCACCATGACAGATAGCTCCTGCTTTCAAATACTTTATAATCTACTAAGGAGACAGACCAACAAATAATGAAAATGTGATGCGTGGGACCATAAGGAAGTGTGCAAAGCATAGTGGAGACATAAAAGAAGGACACCTCGGTCTGCTTCAGGGCGTTAGGAAGAGATTAATCGGAAGAAGCCATGCTTGAAGTAACACTTGAAGAATGAGGAGTTTGCCATTCTCATTAGCAGGGCAAGAGAGTGCTTGAGAGAATAATATGTGCAAATGTGCAAAAGTGCAGAAACATGAGAGATCCTCATGTGTTCAGAGACTGCAGGAACTCAGGTACGGGAGGAGAGAAAAGCGCAAGTGACAGAAGACGAAAATAGGCACATGGGAGAAAGGCAGATGATGCAGACTTGTTTTCCTTGCAAAGAAATTTGGATTTGGTTCCGCAAACTAAGAATTGCGAGAAGAGGTGCACTGTCACTGCATCTGCTTGTGAGGAGCTGCTGCAAGGCCTAGCTCAGGCCCCTGACTGGAGAAAACTGCATCCAATCATCAGAGCCTACAGAATATGTAGTTTTTCTCCATGGAGATGCCAGCTCACCATTACTTCAGTAGCCATATTATCAGCATGGTCACCTTAACTACAAAGGCTGGTTGAAGACCCAAACAATCTGAGGGAAAATCCATCCCAATACTATTCTAGTATGGTTAGCTGGCCCCTGTGGTGTATGAAAACTTGCTCTTGTTTGAACAAATATTATGTGCTAAATAACCTAAGTTCCTCAAACTGGGATACACAGTTGTATATAAGTATGGAGTATTTTCCTGGTATGGCAAGTTTGCTCAAAACTGTGTGGCAAAAATAAACATGTAGGTATTTCTCAAAATCAACATGATATTTAAGATTAAAAACCTGCCATTCAAATTCGTCCCCAACCTCCACTTCCAACACCCACCCCAACCCCCTCTCCAAGGGGACAGTCATTCCTCCATACAGTTCTGGGCAACAATGTGAAAGTCTGAAAATCCAGTTCTCCCTAAATTATGTATGGAAAAGGCTATGCCCCTTAGGAAGAAACATATTTGGGGGAAGGAGGGGATCATACATATTTTATTCTTTGCTATGATTCAACATTAGTCTGTATATAAGTTCACACCAAACATTTAAAGACAGGAATAGTGGCATGTTGGATTTTCTCAACTGTTTAGCCTCTTTTGACAGCCCTGCCTATTTCTCAAGGTTATTTTAAGGATTAAATGAGGAAATGAAAGCACTTTGTAAACTGTAAAGTGCTACCCTGATGTAATGTTTCATTAACAAATTAATTTACAAATGGTTAGAACAAGGTGCCTTCTGAATGATGGTTCTGTTCCCACATGAACTAGAAAAAACTGCTCTAGTGTGGTCTGCTAAGCACAATGAAGGGCTGCGGCATTCCCTGATGTCATGGCACAGATGTGCAGAATTCTGATTGTCTACATCAGACAGTAGCAATCAGGCCGCGTGTGGAAACCCATCTGGTTCTCATATTGTCTGAATGAGGTGGTGAAGTGGAAGATTTTTACTTAGCTGAATTTGAACAAATCCTCTTGAGCTTTTACCAAATGATTAAAGACAGTGCAAACTGTCCTCAGCCTGGTCCCCATTCTTTGATGTACTCTGTCAGCAAACCCTAGGCTATCACATAAGACAAAAGCTGAAGTGGTGGATGTCAGAACAGTAATTCCAGAGTTCCTGAGTGATTTTACTGAATTGTCACTGGTTCATTCAACTCAGAAGTTATACGTGAGACACTGGAGGTGAACCAGACATAAACCAGACCTACCCAATTTTTAATGTTCTCAGCTGTGTATTTGTGGGAAATATATTTCTTGGAGGCTTGCCACTTCTTTGTTGAGTGCCGTGGCTGGGGTTTCTGCTTAATGGTTGGGGGGTGGGGTGCTGCTGGTGACAGAAATGCTAAAGCCAAACATAGAAGCCTAGCTAAAGAAAACAAACTTTCTCTCAAGAAGACGCACATTTAGCTCCATGTGTTAAAAGAAGGAAGTTATTAAATTTTTTAGTTGGGCGTCCATGTCAGATACAACATATTTTACTTTAACCCCTTCTAAGACCACAGTTTGTTCTTATTAACAGATTATTCTGTGGAAGTAAAAAGATGGGACACTGATGACAAATGAAGAGACACATTGACATTTTAAAGGATTAATCCTGGTTCGTGGGTGTTTAGTGGTTTTCACCAGGGTTATCCAAACTGAATCCAGAGATGTAAAAGTAAATTCTTATGCAGACCCTGAAATCTACCTGATCATAATACATATGTCGAGACCTAGTATACATAAAAAAGGGGGTTTCCTTATTTATCCTATTTACCAAAATGTGAGCCTGGTAAGTAGCTGAGGGAGCTAATATGGTCTTTCTAACATGAAATATGGTTGGGGACATCTAATGACATTGAAAATGTTTCTCATTTAAGTAAAGTAGATGTCCTACATGAAGACTGATCATTTGAACCCCAATTGTTGAAATGTCATATCCTCCAAGTTACCTAAACTTCAGACTGAGATCAACCTGAGGACTCATCCAAACCAGGTAGAGATCCCCTTATCTTGGAATTATATACACTTGACAGCAGTTCTGGAATTTGGTTTCACACAGCAGTTTATCTTGACATTAATTTGGACATACCAACTCCTACATTGGAGATCTTTCTTAATTCATATATCTGATTTGTACTGGTTTTTATGTGCATAAATGATCCTGATCAAGATGAATACCTGTGGTTATACTATGCCTGCCTTAAAAGCCCGCTCTTGCACTCACTACACACAATCAGTATGACATCTATATTAAACTGATCTTCGCACAAGCCTGACAAGTGAAGGAGATTAACATCTAAAGAAATAGATGTTGGTGTTTATGTTTGGTCTAAACAAAATAGCAGCCTAAGAGGACACTTCCATTCCTCAGCAAGACTAGGTCTATCTCAAAGATTCTCTTGATCCGCTTTTATCAATATTATTACTGAGAATAAGAATAGCTAACTCTTTAGAAGAGATTCTATTTTACAAAGCACTGTAAAGCACTGTACATGCATATTTATTGCTTTAAAAATCTTGTAAAGTAGACATTATTAAAATCTTCGTTTCACAGAGAAGAAAACTCGGTGCACATGAGGTGATGTGACTTGCCCAAGAACATACAATCAGCAAGTGACAAAAGAGAGATTGACACTCAGATTTTTATTCCCAATCTCAGGGGTTTTTCCACCATGCCCATCTTTCTCTTTTTATGTCACCATATGTCATTCTTCTATAGGTTACAGAGTAGAGGAATACAGGAATGGCCTTTTAAACTCTGAGACTTCAATGAGGAGCTTCAACTGCATGAAGTGTTTTCTTGCTGTAAAGCAGTTGCTGACCCTGGTCTTTCTCATCAGTCAGCTCACTTCTAGTTTGGCTATTTTCCACTGACAAGATCATCATTCCCTTTCTTATCACTCTCAAGAGACCCTAGCAGAAGGGCAGCAGGAGGCAAAGAGGTGAGTGTTGTGGTTTCTGGTCCCTAGATTTTGACCCCATCACTTACATTGCTTCCCACACATTTCATCCCATAGGCACTTAATATATATTCCTCCTTAGGAATGAACACTAGTTGATTAAATTTGCTCACAGGATCATAAATGTTAAACAGGAAGTCCAAATTGAACAATTAAGTTGCCTGCTTATCGGGAAGTCAACATCTTTCGACTAAAGAGTATGGGACAACATGACTCATACACTGAGAATCCCTTTGGCCTCCCATTTCATAAGGAAAGGTGAAGAAAGCAGATGCTGCCTGACATTCTATGGGCTTATCTCTAAGAACAGAGATAAGTAAGGAGGTATAAGGAGAGTGGGAATCCACTCCCAAATTCTTCACCCAGTTCTGCCCCCTCAAGATTGTCTGCAGGTTGGGAACTTCACAGTGGTCTTCAACCAGCATTAGCAGGGGAATAAAGAATGAACCTTGCCAGCTTGGCTGCCTTTAAAACCCAGATCTTCTGAGACCTGTCTACAATGGCCAGAAAGGCCAAGTAAATGTCCCTCATGCAATTGGGGTGCTTCTGTGGCCCATAAGAGCTATTAATGACCCTCATCCTCTTTATATCCAGTATCTATGACTCCAAGTCCTTATGAAGAGACTTTCAGAACTTAAAGAACAGACACAAACAAGCCACCCACAGATTATGTGCTAAATCTTGTACTCATTATAGAGAAAAATGAGCATGAACTCATGAACATTTCCCACATCTCAAAACAGATGCTTTAGAAAACATGTCAATCATGGTGCTAGAGAGAGGCTGGCCACTGGTAGCTTTGGAAATTGTTGGGTCCATTATTCCATGATCAATTGTTTTGTCTCTATTTAATCCAATGTTGCTTTTTTTGGTGTATATTAACACTTAAGTCTATTCATATACTTCACCCAAGGATCCTGGCAGGCTGTTGGACAAAGTGTCCATTTGATACTTAACAACCCTCTTATCTCAGATTTGGTAATTTGGTTTTAAACATCTATACTATTTCAATAGTCACTTGGTATCTGCTCATAAACCATAATGAGAAAAAAGCCTTGCCTTCAAAATTATCAATGGCACTAAAGCCTGGAACACAGTAGCTGTTCAATAAATAATTGTTAAGTATAAGTAAGATGAACTTCCCAGGCGGGATTTAGATCCGAGTAATGATAGAGAGGAGGCATAGACAAGCCTACCAACTATCCGAAGTGGCATGTCAAACCTCTACCTTACCCAGTAGACAAGAGTTGCTCAACATAGGCTCAGATGGGACAGATATTTCTGTCAGAACGCTCAGTATACAAAAACGCTCTCTTTCACCTCAAAATTTCACATTTCAGTTCTCTCCCCAGTAAGGCAGATCTTTCTGGGAAGTATTTATAAAATTTTTTCTCGAATCAGAGGCCTCCTTCAATTATTTGCTTTTCTAACAGAAAGTTTACCCAAGAGAACACCCATACTTTTTTTGGTCTTTCGAAAGACTGGGAAAGTACGTATGCTTTATTAAAAGAAAAAAAATCTCATTTGGGTGAAGGTTGAGGAGGCAGGCTGGGTGTTCTTGCCATCTCAATAAGAAGTATCCTTGTTTTTCTTTCCCTTTTTCTTTTTGGGTTTGAAGTTCTGTGATATTATGAGAAACAACAAAAGGCTTTTACATAAATCATCTAAGTGCTAAGGTGACAGACGCACTGAGGAGAACAGAATTAATGTTTTTGGCTCTCAAGCTTCAACAGAAGGAAACCTTTGTTAACTTTCAGCAAGGATCCTTCTGTAAGCCATTGTCCTACTCTCAAGCACTCTTCTCCAGAAAAATAAATTGTTAACACTGTTTAGACTCTAGATACCTTCTAAAACCAGAGCAAAAATCATGCTTTATGAATATCTTCAAATACTGTTTATATGAGCCTACTCTAGGGTCCATTGAGCATTCCCTCTGGAACCTCAGGAAGACCCAGGGCTCTAGCCTAGGCTGGGGGTCTCAGGAGCTGGACCTGTCTTTGCCAAGGGGAATAAAAGCAGGATAGAGTGGATAACAAGAGCAATTGAAATCTACAGGCCACAGAGATGATCTCCTTCTACTGTTGTCCCAGGAACACCCTAAAGCTTCTGGCATAAGCAGCTGGTGTTGATGTACTGAGAAAAGAACCAGACATGACTCCACGGCCTGGCCCCCTTGGTGTACTAGGTCTTCCCTAATGGTCTTCAAGATCCTTCTAAGACACCTGTATTTCACCCAGGTCCTGGCTGCCCTCCAGGATATTGATAGCGTTATGAAGTAGGAAGAAGGAATGGGGTGTAATGCCAAAACAGTATCTGTATGGATGGGGTGCATCTAACATGTTATTTTGTGGTAAATAGGTCAGCAATTCAAAGGTATTACCATAATAGGGATTTATCAAATACCCATTTTATGTGCTGGTTTGGGCCATTTTTTATGGTTGGGGGATGGTGAACAATAAATACAAATGTGGGAGGCCTCAAAGAGGGTCCTGCACCATCAAGAGACCAATAGGCTTTGCTGTTTGAAACCTGGGCACACAGTCCTGGAGTGTGGAAGCACTCACCGAATGCATCTGCTGTGACGGACACTGCAAATGAAGTGTGTCTTCTGAGTAGGTGTCAACTTCCACCAGAAAAACACACCATGTGGGGGGTATGAATTTCCATCCACAAAATCAATGGTGCAAGAAATGGCACATATCTTAATTCTCTATCAATCAAGTTAATTGCAATTGTGAGCCTACCTTCTTGGAGGAAACCTCAGTCACTCCTGGGGTCCCCCTTGCAGTCCAGGGCTGTACATGGGTCAGTGCCTCACCCAGGAATCCAGCTGAGAAGTGCCCTTCATTTCTGCATGGTTCTCCAACAGACTTCCGCAGCTTCTGTGCCTGCCTGGGGCGGGGACACAGAGGAAGCTGTTTATGAGTTCTCTCTGCCAAGACACCACAGGCAGCCATTTCTTTTAGGAGACATCCTCTAAGTGCTACTCAGGGGATCATGAAAGTTCCTGCTGCCCTTCTCACTCACCAGCTTTAGGAACTTCTTGTAGTCTGGGGAAAATTCTTCTCTGGTCATATTTCTTCCAAGCCACTCAGCTGCATTCTGTCATTCCGTCCCCCTGGGGACTTTGGCTCTTAGAAACAAACAAACAAACAAACAAACAAAAATCCCAGGAATTTTGTAGATAGCTTCTGCTTTCCACCTGCCACAGAATTTTTCTGGGACAAGAAACATAAATGTAGGCAAACTACACTAGGGTGTTAGAACCATGGAGAGAAAATAAATAAACCAATATTTAGCTATACATATAAGAGCGATAGACCAGAGAAAAAATCCAGATTGACAACATTCCAAAGGTGCTTAGGAAATCAGATTTCCTCATTACAGGCCCTTATCCTCGACACAGGTATCAAAGGTGCTATACAATGCAACATCGCCAATTTACCATAATATAGGGCTGACAGAACTCCACATGGCCGTGAATATCCGGTGGCCTTGAATGCATAAGTGGCCACAGTAACTGGCCAGGTTATAATCACCCACCTTGCAGAGCAGGCCTTGCCAGGATTACGCCCCTCTCCAGGGGCTACCTGTGTGAAGCTGGAGCTGATTGTGCCAACCACATGAATGGCTTTTGTTCCCTGCAGTTGAACTGAGTAACCATATTTTTCCAGATAAGCACCTGCTGAGGGAGGCTGTATTAATTTCCTAGGGCTGCCACAACCAAGTGCCACAAGCTGAGTGACTTTAAATGACAGAATTTTTTTCTTCATAGTTCTGGAGGCCAAAATTCTGAAATCAAGCTGTCAGCATGATCATGCTCCCTCTGAAGGCTCTGGAAAAGAATCTTTCCCTGCTTCTTCCAGCTTCTTATGGCTCCTGGCAATCTTTGGTGTTTGTTGATTCGTGAGTGCATCACTTCCAATCTCTGCCTCCACCGCACATGGCATTCTCCCTGTGTGTCTAAATTTCCCTCTTCTTATAAGGGTAACAGTCATATTGGATTTAGTGCCCACCCTCATCAAGAATGGCCTCATTTTAATTTGATTATGTCTGCAAAGATCCATTTCCAAATAGAGTTCCATTCACAGGTTCTAGGTAGACATGAGTTTTGGGGGAATGCTATTCAACCCAGTACAGAGGTTGGAAACTCAAAGCAATAGGAAAGGTTGCCTTCTTTTGTTATTAACTGTGTTGTCCAGTTTGTTGTAGCTCCCTGGGGCTGCAACAGTCTGGGTGCACTGTCACTGAATGTCAGCTGTCCCTGGACTAGCCTCTGAATCTCAAAAGCAGCCTTGAAGGTAAGCAATTTTCTACCGTTCATGGGACTGACTTTTGGGAGAAATTAATACAGGGTTTAGGATTTTCAGACTGGGATCTACCAGCCACTAAGCCTCCTTCCCACCCTTGCATGACAGAGGGGGAAATTAGAAGCCCCCCGAGAAGTGCATGTTACCAGCCACAACTCTGTCCTCCAGTGGTTGGGGGAAGGAATAAGGCTTGGATTCAGAAGCTCAAACTTTCAGTTATAAGTTCTAGGGATCTAATGTATCATGTAGCAATGATAGTTAATAATACCATATTATATACTTGAACTTTGCTAAAAGAGTAAATCTGGTGTTCTCACCACACACACACAAAACATAACTATGTGAAATGATGGACAGGTTAATGAACTTGATTGTAGTGATCCTTTTACAATGTATCCATGTATCAAATCATCATGCTGTGTAACTTTTAAAAAAATGCTGTACAACATAAATATATACAGTTCTTATTTGACAAACATACCTCAGTAAAGCTGGAAAAGAAAATAAATAAATAAATTTTTTAAAAACTCCAAAAGGAGCTCATATCCATTCATGTCACAGAATAGCCTCGAATAATTCCGGGACGGGACCACAGAGGTGGCCATTCCTCTCCAGCACGAGCAACTCTCCAGAAGCCCACATCCCAGATCTCCCATAAAGGTCCAGTTCAAGAAAGTAACCCTAACTGTTGCTCAACACTCTGCAAATCTGGTACATCATACGGACTGACACAAACTCATTTTCAAGAGAGTAGATGCAAAGAATAGGGTCTCTGGGTCTGCAGTGGGACAGTTGATGCAAAGTCTGCTGAGTTCTGATTGATAGCAGCAACTTTGCCTGAAGGCACATGGCAACACACAGTGATCAGTCATTTGGCATGAGTACATGTGGAAAGGGCCAAGATCTGGACCACACTGGGAGCCATTGCTATTTTGCAATTAGCCACATAGAACACAAGAGCAAGGTGTCGGTCGACAAACCTTTGATGAAAAGGGTATCTCCTTTGCCCTTGAACAGTTTGTACCCAGCCCCCCAGGTGTGAATGGGAGTCTAGGCTACAGAGCACCAAAGAAGCAGAGGCAGCCTGATAGCGCCATCTCAGGCCCCAGGACAACCACAAGCCATTAAGAAAACCCAGGCTTCCTTCCCCGTCACCTTGGACAGTGAGACTCAAACAAGAGGTAAGGTCTGAGATGGCAGTGGGCAGGATGGCCCTGAGACTGCAAAGGAAAACCAAAGGCCAAATCCCAGTTAGGGTGGCCTCTGGAAGCAAGAAGCCATTCAAAAGCTAGGAAGAATGTAAGGACCAAATACATGACACAAGGTTCCTAAAGGAATTCGCACTGTTGGGAGAAAAAACTGAGTGGAAGAAGACGTCCTTTCTCGCTGTAGCATTGGCCCAGGAAGGGGAGCTGAGGACAGTTGGTAGGAGGTCCAGACTCAGAGATGTATGGAGAAGCTGAGAGCAAGACAGGGTACCCATAAGAACTTCTCTCAGTTTTATATGGAGTCGTTTCTCAAACGTAAAGGTTATTATGATCAACTAATCAGTAGTAGGGGAAATAATGTATTGATTTTGCCCTATATAGTTATCAAAATATGTGCGTCAGCTTACTCTGCCTACATACTTTATTAAGATGTGGCAAGAAGTAGTGATTCTGGTTCCTCTAAAATGCCATTCCTTCACGTTTAACTAGTACACTGAAGTAAGGAAAAAGAACAGTGATGTGATTGTTTTTCATTGCAAAATACATTTTTTCCCTTCTCTGCTTCTTGATTCTTGGGAATTGGTTCCTTCCTGCCCCCCCCACCCAGTGAATTATAATTCGTTTAAAACTTGAGTCTTCTGTCCAACTTAAGGATTTCTCTCCTCTACGGGAGTTAGTCTTCTGAGACCCCAAATGTAATACCAGCTGGCTCAACAATCCCTCAGTCGTGCACAAAAAATTGATAGAAATCTATTCACTACATATGAAATCATGTTACAGTTTAATCCCTTCCTATCTCTGTGCCAGGTGCTTCACATGGTAAAGCTGGACTCAAGAGCCTCCACACAAGTGAGATGTGATTTTTGGTAAGCCAGGCAAATCGAAAGATATGATAAAGAGTTCTCCCTCTACTCAACGAAGAATATTGATAAGGCAGCAGTTTTCTGTTAATGCTGTCCAAAAGCATGACTTTGTTTAAATTCTCTATAAGTGTCCAAAAGGAAATGCTGATGCAAATGAATATAATGTGTTTCTGTTAAAATCTGCAGTGTAACTTTGTAGGAAATGTAAGCTTCATAACTTAATCAAGTAAAACATCAATATAGCAACAAATATTTATTATGCATTTCTGTGCCCTAAGCACTAAACGAGGCCTGTTTATGGAACAATCCTAGAAAAATTATATACCACCGTGTCCAAACCCTCAAGGAGTAAATTTTTTTTAAGTTGCATGAAAAGATAACTAGCATAAAAGCAATGGAAGAAATCACAAAGGAAAAGATAGACTGAATTAACTGCATGAAAATGCAAACCTTCTATTTTTCAAAATACAAGCTTATCAGATGATACAAAACTAAGTGAAATATTTATATAATCATATTGCACCAAAGATAAGCTCCGTGATATATAATGAGGTTATGTAATAAAATACGCTAAGATCCAATAGATAAATGGTCCACGGACATGACATTCACAAATGAGGACATATAATGGCTTATACATATTTGAAAAAATTAGCCTCAGTAATTAATCAAAGGAATGAAAATTAAAACAGCAACAAAAAACAATTTACCAATTTATCCAAGACATTTTTAACAATTGGGGCGCCTGGGTGGCTCAGGCGTTAAGTGTCCGCCTTCACCTCAGGTCATGATCCCGGGGTCGTGGGATCAAGCCCCAAATCGGGCTCCCTGCTCAGCAGGAGGCCTGCTTCTCCCTTTCCCACTCCCCCTGCTTGTGTTCCCTCTCTTTGCTGTCTCTCTCTGTCAAATAAATAAATAAAATCTTAAAAAACAAAATAAAAAATAATAATTGAGAAAATGCAATCATTCTTGCCTGGATCTTAGAAGTGAGGAAAAGAAACAAATGACCCCTTCTATCTCCCAAGTAGAGCAACAAAATGGGAGGGATAAATCCACATCAATAAGTAAAGGAAGAGAGAATGTCTGAGAAAAAAATAGTTTTTTAACTGAATAGAGTTGGAGAACTGAAGGTATTTGGATGACAGTAGATTGTAACCTGAAAATCTGTTCCATCTACTGAGAAATTAGGGAAAAAAATTTGTCAGTGGGGAGCTGGGAAGAACATGGGGACATGGAAAAGGCTTTGTGTCATGGTGTCATATTAAGCAGGATATTCAACTACATCCTTACTGTTGAAATAATTGTAAGTTTCAAATGGCTTTCTTTTATGTTGGGCATCATGATAGGCTAAGAGTATCATAACAAAATTATAGTAAAGCAATTCTGCAGAGGGCTAGTACTAGGAGGTCTGGGCACCCAGCTTGCAGCTGATGTCACTTAACCTGGTAGATTTTAGAATATCAAAAGGAACAGATGGGCTGCAGAGTCTTCAAAATCCCCCCAGTTGAGTTTCTAAAAAATATCAAGGCAGTCAGTCTGTGTTCCTTAGGTACAAACCCATATGCCTTCCCAATCATGCTGGGGGTAAAGCTGACATTCCTTCTGAAAACAGTGGAGCCTCACAACGATCCATGTTTGACGAGAAAACCATTGCTTCTCTCTGAGATGAGCTGAGGCATAACTGCAGGTAGGACCAAGAGTCTCCTTAAAGGATTATTATGAATCATAAAAATAAATGAGCATCCCAGAACCCAAAGTTCTACTCCCTTCTCCGGCTCACAACATTTCAGGCTAGAAAGCTTTCAGAGTGGGTATAATTCACTGCACTCAAAGAAAAATGTCAACAATGTACCCAGACAACACCTTACTTAGAGCAGTAAGAAGCATCCTCCTAAACAAGCTATAAAGTGAACACTCTAGTGTATGCAATTCTTTTTTTTTTTAAAGATTTTATTTATTTATTTGAGAGAGAGAGAATGAGAGATAGAGAGCACGAGAGGAAGGAGGGTCAGAGGGAGAAGCAGACTCCCCGCCGAGCAGGGAGTCCGATGCGGGACTCAATCCCGGGACTCCAGGATCATGACCTGAGCCGAAGGCAGTCGCTTAACCAACTGAGCCACCCAGGCGCCCTAGTGTATGCAATTCTTGTTGGATTATTTCTTTGTGGGCCAATTAAATGTTGGAAAGCGAGTACTCAAAATCGTAACTTTGGTTTTAGAATATGGATCTGTGGCCCTTCTTTCTAGTGATAATCGGCTTTAGGGTCATTATGTATCTTCCCAGGGCACTCTCATTCAAGATAATAAAAGCCTAAGGCTATGCAAGGCTTTGTCTTCTACAGGGGAAGGGAAATTATCCAACCCATTCAAAAGGAGTATATGCTCTTTAAGAAACTAATTAAAAAGACACCAGAAAGCATTCCTTTTTAACACACATAAAAAAAATTTTTTTACATTTCCATCTGGCAGGATTCCTTAGCCTGTTTGAATACAACTAAGGGTTTATATTCATGCAGTTCATGCTGTTTAGTCCAAAACCAAAACCTACAAAATCAAAGCCTGAGGAAAAGTCAATAAACACCACATATATCCATCATTGATTCCAGATTATTGTTTTCCAAGGAACTGAAGAGGATAAAGGGAGATTAAGATAGAATCAACATATCTTAAATCCATATATTCCTCATGAAAAGCACTGACCCAAGAAAACCAGACTTGTAGTTTTTTAAATAAGCAGCTAGCATACTATTAAACTGAAATGTCCAGTAAGCAAATGAGTCTGTAATCTGACAGGATAAAAAGTATACTGACTTTCTAAATAGGATAAACTGCATTTCAGATAAACAATTTATTGAAAATGGAATCCCACCACTAGGTAATTCCTCAAAAACTCTATCTACAGAACATTAGCTCTTCCTGAGCACATTATTAACTTGATTTTTTTTCAGGAACAGTATCTCACACTTTGCACATTCCAAACAGTGTTCCTTACCTCTTCATTTCTGTCTCCAAATATGCTTCTCCTCCATCTTTCAGATCTCAGGAAATGGTGCCATCAGCCCCACAGTTGCTGGGGCCAAAAACCTGCTCTCTTACCCCTCGAGCTCCACATCCAACCCCTCAGCAAATCCTGTTGGCTCTACCCTCAAGATCTAACCAAAAGCCAACTTTTTATCATTTCTACCATCTTAGTCAAAGATACCAACTCCTCCCTCCTGGACCATGAAATAGTCTCCTAACTAGATTTCCTGCCACTTTTGTCCACCTTCAGACAAAACGATCCAGTGCCCAGAGCAACTTTTTAAAAGCTCAAATAATATTATGTCACTCTTTAGCCCACCAAATCCTCTGTGGTTTTCTATTACTCTAATAATAAAAACCAAACTCTTGACCATGACCAACAACAATATACATGACCCATCCACTGCCCATCTCTGTAATCTCATATCCAACTACTGGCATACTGTACTCCAACTACAATATTCTACTCCCAGCTCTTCACACCCAGCTCACACCCTCACTTCAACCAAGGCTCCACTCAAATGCTCCTTAAAAAGGCCTTTTTCTAGCAACCCTCTCTAAAATACCCACCTGCAACCTCTACTCTGTTCTCTCTCTGCCTTACTACCCTCTCTGCTTTGGATATCCTCATAGCCCTTACATAACACATGTATTTGTTACTGTCATCTGTCATTCCTGCAGGGTGTTAATTCTATGAGTGCAGGATCCTGGTTGTATTCACAGTTATATTCCCAACCTTCCAGGAGGTACCCAAAACACAGTGTCCATTTAACAAATATTCATTGAAAATTCATGCAACTAATGAGGACAATTACAAAAAGTGGGTGAGATCATTGCAAGCCTTACTGTTTTCAGCTAAAATCCATTCCACATATAAGATGTACCTTGATCTAGAAAGAATGTGAAAATAAGTACCAAAAGACTACAATGTTTATTATACCTATCTCATTACATTATGGTCATATATTACAATTTGTGTGTAATGTAATTAATATATACAATGCCAGCTGCATTATATTTTCAATATCCATAGCTATCTCTTTACTTTTTATAATACATTGTGTATGTGCTGGCTCATTTGAGCCAGAAAAACAAATGTTTATTTTCATATTGACATAATGAAATATTTATCCTCCTTAGATTTGGTATTTCAAATTCTGGGAATTTGTCTTAAGGCAACTTTTCAAAACTTGAGCAAAATGTAAGCATAATGGAAAAAATGTATGAACAATTATAAAAGAAAATCTAACAATACCTCAGAGGTTTTAATCTCCATCCTCAATGAGCTAAGATGTCCCAACAGAATATTAGCCATTTTAACTGGTCAGGGCAGTCCCCAAACTGTTAGATCAATCCCTGATCATTCCACTGAACCCAAATCAGAATATCTATGTCTTTCTCCTTTCAAAATGTACATACACATGTGTTTAACAGGAAATGAGAAAATGTTATACCAGGAGTGCATGAGGGAGGAGAATTCTAAAGGGTTTGTTGTTGTTGTTGTTGCTATTAAAAGAAGAAAACAAAAATACACAGAGATATTAGTGCCTATTCAAGAGAAAAAGTCTCACAAATCTTGGGAACAGTTACTAATTGGTAATAACCCAGTTCTGACTAAAGGCTAACATGAAAATATATCCAGAGCAAAGATATGTAAATAGTTCAATGCAACAAAAGTAAGAATACAGAAATAAACCTTTACATTTATGGTCAATTGATTCTTGACAAAGATTCCAACCCAATTCACTGGGGAAAGAATAGTCTTTTCAACAAATAGTACTGGAACTACCATGTGACACATAATAAATTTAGGACTTTAATTCACACCATACACATACACAATTTGCACATTTACCATCTCCTGATCTTCAACAAGGGCAACAAAACCCACAATAGGGAAAGGGCAATCACTTCAATAATGGAACTGGATATCCACACACAGAAGAATGAAATCTTACACCACATACAAAAATTAACTAAAAGTGTATTAAAGACTTAGATGTAAGACCCAAGACTATAAAATTACTAGAAAAAAACATACAGAAAAAGCTTCCTGGCATTGGTCTGGGCAATGATTTCTTTGGATATGATCCCAAAACACAGGCAACAAAAGCAAACATAGACAAGTGAGATTTCCTCAAACTGAAAAGCTTCTGCACAAAAAATGAACTATGGGACTTCACCAAGATAAAAAGCTTTTGCACAGCAAAAGAAACAGTCAACAAAACCAAAAGACAACCGACAGAATGGGAGAAGATATTTGCAAATGACATATCAGATAAAGGGCTAGTATCCAAAATCTATAAAGAACTTATCAAACTCAACACCCAAAGAACAAATGATCCAATCAAGAAATGGGCAGAAGACATGAATAGACATTTTTCCAAAGAAGACATCCAAATGGCCAACAGACACATGAAAAAGTGCTCAACATCGCTCGGCATCAGGGAAATCCAAATCAAAACCTCAATGAGATCCACCTCACACCAGTCAGAATGGCTAAAATTAACAAGGCAGGAAACAACAGATGTTGGCGGGGATGTGGAGAAAGGGGAACCCTCCTACGCTGTTGGTGGGAATGCAAGCTGGTGCAGCCACTCTGGAAAACAGTATGGAGGTTCCTCAAAAAGTTGAAAATAGAGCTACCATATGACCCAGCAATTGCACTACTGGGTATTTACCCCAAAGATACAAATGTAGTGATCTGAAGGGGTATGTGCACCCCAATGTTTATAGCAGCAATGTCCACAATAGCCAAACTATGGAAAGAACCAAGATGTCCATCGACAGATGAGTAGATAAAGAAGATGTGGTATATATATATACAATGGAAGATAATGCAGCCATCAAAAGGCATGAAATCTTGCCATTTTTGCAAAGACATGGATGGAACTAGAGTGTATTATGCTGAGCGAAATAAGTCAATCAGAGAAAGACAAGTATCATATGATCTCACTGACATGAGGAATTCTTAATCTCAGGAAACAAACTGAGGGTTGCTGGAGTGGAGGGGGGTGGGAGGGATGGGGTGGCTGGGTGATAGACATTGGGGAGGGTATGTGCTATGGTGAGCATTGTGAATTGTGTAAGACTGTTGAATCACAGACCTGTACCTCGGAAACTAATAATACATTTTTTGTTAAAAAAAAAAAAAAAGAAGATAGGAAGGGAAAAATGAAGGGGGGGATTCAGAGGGGGAGATGAACAATGAGAGGCTAAGGACTCTGAGAAACAAACTGAGGGTTCTAGAGAGGAGGGGGTGGGGGGATGGGTTAGCCTGGTGATGGGTATTAAAAAGGACATGTACTGAATGGAGCACTGGGTGTTATACGCAAACAATGAATCATGGAACACTACATCAAAAACTAATGATGTAATGTATGGTGATTAACATAACATAAAAAAATTAAATTAAATATTTAAAAAAAAGCTTCTGCACAGCAAAGGAAACAACAGATTCAAGAGACAGCCTACCTTACCGAATGGGAGAAAATATTTACAAATCATACATCTGATAAAGGGTTAATATCCAAACTACAAAAGGAACTCAAACAACTCAACAGAAAAAAAAATTTATTAAAAAATGGATAAAAGATCTGAATAGACAATTCTCTAAAGAAGACATACAAATGGTCAACAGGTATATGAAGGGTGCTCAACATCACTAATCATCAGAAAAATACAAATCAAAATCACATTGAGATATCAACTTACACCTGTTAAATGACTATTATCTAAAAGACAAAAGATAAGTGTTGGCAAGGACACAAAGAAACGTGTTGTGTACTCTTGGTGGGATAGTCATTATGGAAAACAGTATAGAGATTCCTCAAAAAATTACAAATAGAACTACCACGTAATCCAGCAATCCAACTTCGGGTATATGTTCAAAAGAAATGAAATCAGCAGAGCTATATTCACTCCTATGTTCATTGCAGTACTATTCACAATGGCCAGGATATGGAAACAACCTCAGTGTTTGTCAGCAGATGAATGGATAAGGACACTAAATTTTTAATCCAGTCTTAAAAACAAGGATATCCTGCCACTTGGGTTAGCATGGATGAAGCTGGAGAACATTATGCTAAGTGAAATAAGCCAGACACAGAAAGACAAATAGTACATGATTTCACTTATATATAGAATCCAAAAAGTCAAACTCATAATATCAGAGGTAGAACGGTGCTGGCCAAAGGCTGAGGGGAGAGGGAAATGGGGTGATGTGGGTCAAAGAGTACAATGTTTCAGTTATGCAGCATGAATAAGTTCTGAATATCTATTGTCTAGCATTGGGACAGTAGTTAATACTGTACTGTATACCAGAAATTTGCTAAGAGAGTAGATTTTACATATTCTCACCACACACACACACACACACACACACACACACACACACACACAGAAATAACTCTGTGAGGTGATACAAGTGGTAATTAACTTGATTGTGGGGACCACTTCACAATGTACACATGTATCAAATCATCACATGTACACTTTAAACATATACATTTTTGTCAATTATACCTCAATAAAGCTGGGGAAAATAGGAAATGAAATGATCACCAAAAAGTAAAAAAGAAAAAAAATGATAACAAAAATGTTTTCTTCGTGCGAGCCGCCAGAGCACCTCATTTGACTCTCCGAACTTGACTTGGATGTTCCTATCATGTATTTAGTGAAGTAGAGTATAAACTATTCATCTCTGTTTGGCTGGTGCTAAGGAAAGAACTAGGGTCCAGATCCGACCGAGCCTCCTCCAGAGGAGGCTTTGCCGTGTAACTGCTGGCTGGCAGGATGAGGGTGAGGGTAACCCAGCCCTTGAAGACTTGAAGTGATGGAATACATTAATTAGGACCCTGCCAACTCCCTTATCACTTATGTATAATGATAAGGAACCACTCTAATTGTTATGATTATCATTAGTATATCTCAGATATATTTTATGTTTCACTTGCAAATAAAAACTTGTCAATTGGTATAATTTACCCAGTATAGATGCTTCCAGTGGAGAGAGCTCAATGCCCTCACAACAGCCACTCGATCTACATTTAATGAGATAATATCGGTAGAAGCATTACCAATCATGTAGCCATATCATAGAGTGCCATTATTTATACTTACATTACAGACCAACCCCAGCAAGATACAAGAGGATATAGTTTGCTGCTAACATGGCCTGGCTCTTTCCTCATATGGCTGAGTCAGCAGTTCAAAACCTTCTGCAATAGAGAACATGATGTTGAGGGAGTATTCTAGACTGCCTATCGGGGGAACCGACCCAGCTCAAGACAGAATGACGAAGTGATATGTGACAGCCTGATATTCAAGTCAGCACTAGCAAGAATATGAGTTCTGGATCAAAATAAACTATAGAGTCTCCATAAAACTGAGCAAAAGTAGGGACTGGTCCTAGAACCTTTCATGCCCTAAAGAAAGTTAAGAGGATCCTTTTTAATCTCTCTATCTCTTTTTATCTAGAGACAAAGCAGAATGCTCTGATATGGACAATATGACACAGACATTTCAGTGCTTCCATATTTGTGCAGTTGTATAAAAATGGACATGACAAAACGTTAAAAATACTATTTCTTTTTTTTTCACTCAATAATGTAAATAACAGGAATTGAGCTCCACTCCATCCCTGACGCCATCCTCAATCCCCAGCCCAGGGGACAGATTCAGTAACAGGATAAGGATCAGGGATAGAGTAGTGATGTCTGTTTTGCACATTACTTAGAGTAATTTTTTAAGTGGAACATTTCATGAGTTCTTTTAAGGAGGCTGAAAATACCTGCAAACGGTCACACTACAATGTTACATAACCAACCATAGGACACACTTCACAGCCACTCTATCAGAGACTGAATCTCAGAATTTCAGGATGCGATATCAAATCAATATTCACCTTGTAACCTTGTTCCAGCTTCCTTCCTGAGCAAGGGATAAGACATTTGAATTTGGTGGAATGAATCAGCAATGAAGACAACATCACCAGAGACAGATGCTTTGTGATTGGATTAAACAGTATCACCTGCCATAAGCTAAAAAGGCTTATCTGATAAAGCACAGGATTCTGATATTGAAAGATGATTAAGGAAATCAGCAGCACGTTAAATATTAAGCATTTCTTGGAACATGATCACTGTGCTAGAGGTTACCGCTTCATAGGAAATGAATCTTAAAAGGACCTAAGGTCTTTGGCTCTAAGACTCTGCTGAAGTGTAAAAATGTATCTAAATGGGTTCCAGAGCTGGCGCTAGAAGGAAACACAACTGCTTGAGGGTGCTTTACTTCTCAGACTCCCAAATATTTTCTATCCCACCTCCAATGCTGTTGCCCTCAAATACCATCAGCTCTTAGGGAAATATGGGTAAATGCATCATCTTGGCAACCTTCAAATTAAGATACTCTTTTGACTTTGTATATTGTTCCTATTTGAACAATTATGTATTGTTCATATCTGAAAATTTTGCTCTCCCTCCTCCATAATATTTTCAGACTCTCTGGCCTCCCATGATGCTACAACAAATGCTCTATTTATTTTTTAAATACTTCTTGAATACCTACCATGTGCCTAGTTCTGTTTTAGGCATTAGAGAGGTTAATTCATGATTAGCAGGCCTTGTCACCCTTTGTGAAATGATTAGAGCCATGACTTCACCAGTATTCCATTTTTCCTGCTTTAAGTCCATGTGTCTCCTCCATAACATCAGGGACTATCTGTTGCCCACCACTAGTATTCTATAACCCATATTCCTCTCGCCTGCAAGGATCTCCACACACATAGCACCTGATTGCTGCCCCTCCTCAAACAATAATGGTCAAAGTTATCAGTTTCCACTCAGAAATTTCCATTCTCAACTACTAACCAGTGTAACCATCCCCAGTCCTCCAGGCGCAATGTCCAACTTGCTGCCCAACTTCTCAGATGTGCTCATTTCAGCTTTCCACCATTGCAATCACCACATAATCCATGATAGAATAATACTAGTTTAAGGCACAAAGCTCATAAATTATGTTATTTATAATTGACCCTAATAACACTAATAATATGACCATCCACTTGTGGCTCAATTTATAGAAAAATGCTTACCTGCCACTTTTACAATCATTCAAGCGCTCTCTTCTTTTCCTTCTTCTTCCTTTTCCTCTCTTCCTCTTCCTTTTCCCCCTTCTTCTTTTTCCCCTTCCTCTTCTCCTCCTCCTCTGTCGTCGTCGTCTTCTTCTTCTTCTTCTTCTTCTTCCTTCTCCTCCTCCTCTTCCTCTTCCTCTCCTTCTCCTTCTCTCCTCCTCCTTCTTTGAGAACATCCTGAAAGTCTAAATTTTCTATAAAAGTTTTTACACTACATTTAGAATTATTTTTTAAAAAACAGCATTGTTATGGCATCAACACACTCTCCAAAACACTTACATTTTGAAAATATATTTTATGTGTTTATATACCTGAAAGAGATTTCCATGTTTCTGATACTAATTTTAAGTGCTTACATTCATTACTCCACTCCATAATAATTGTAGACAATTTCTTGTAAGATTACGTAGTAAGTGGTAAGTGATATTCATTACTTGAAGCATGATAGCTAAGAAAAGGACGCAAAGGTAGGAGAGGGCAGCTGTCTGCCTATTCTACCACTTCTATGGAACATGATGACTTGGAACATGAAAGAGACTCTCCAGAAGAAAAAGAAAAGAAATTAGCAAGTGAAGATTTCTCATCTTGGTTTCAGTTGGTGTTGGATTGTTGGCTTTAGGGAGAAGGGAGTTGGAGGGATTTTTTGACAAGTGACAGGTTCTTTTATTTCTTCTTATGACCCAGAAAAGTTGGGTTAAGTCATGGATGATCTGCTAGGACTTGGCACCCTTGAGAAACCACTCCGTATCTCCACAACTCAACTCATTTCACATGTGAAGTGAAAGTTGTGCTAGGCGACTCTCTGACCGCCTCAGAATAGGACTGTTATTCATGGTTTCCTGCAAACTGTACAACTTACCTGTATAATGACATAGGCAGAAAGGTCTGCCTACATCATAATCTCATCTCCAGTTGGTACCTACTGATATTCCAGGAGGTGGAAGATGTTCTGAGGCCTTCAGAATACTCCTCCAGTGATAAGCAGTAACAAAAAGCAGTATGAAAAAAGGGGTTTGTTTCATTGCTAAACCTTGGCACATACCTTACGAATCACCTGAGATAATATTGGAAGCTCTACTTAATGGACAATAAATTACATTGCATTACCTCCTAGGTAACATTAACAATGTAGAAAAACCCAAATATTCAGAATCACAGATATTTGCAGAACAGCATGAATCATCATTTAGAATCCATATGTAAGTGGACATTGAGGACATTAAATGTTACTTCAAGTTTTCACCTGGTTATTATATAGGGTCAAAAAGGCAACCAAGACAAAGAAGAGGATGGGCAGGTGCTATAAATTACAATCCTCGCTTTAAAGTGCAATTTGGATTTAGAGATACAAAGGGAGAGAATAAGGTATTTATGTGGAGGATGTATATGTTGAAAAGATAAAGAAAACAGAACCAGTCTCATCTAAGGGTATTCTTCAATTGAGAATTTAGTGAACACCCACCATGTATAGGCACAAACCCTCCACTCCCACATAGAAGAATGCCCAAAATATGAGTCCATACATTCTGTGAGTTTATAGTCAAGTTGGTGAGAAAATGAACTAGTACTCAACCCACAGTTAGGAAAACTACTAAATGCTAAACTCTTGGAGACTCATAAATTCATATAAATCGAGAGAGAGAAAGAGATAGAAAAGTTGCCTACAGTCTGGAATTACTGGATTCCTTAAAGAATAATGGGGTAAATCAAAGCATCAGTATTGGAACTCTGACTCTAATTGTGCACTTCCCTCTTTAGTGCCCTGGGTTGCCTATCTGATAGAATGGACATATTCAAGAAGCCCAGACAATTTCTATATTGCAAGTGAAGCATATTAACATACAAGTTGAGTACATGAACATTTTAAGTGCTTATGAAAGAATAATATAAGTTTTGGTAATATAAATGTTGGTAACCAAATGAGAAAAGGGTAGCCATTTTGCCATGAAGAATTTCAATTTAGGATGGTTTTAGTCTAGCAATAATGTCAGGCTCTTCCCACAGTTAAGAGACAGATTCAATTAAGAATGTGCCCTGTGGGCATTAGGTGCAATTGCCATCCTAGGGACAAGCTGCACTCCATCAGCACAGAAAGAATTGCTGCTGTGCATCAAGCTTACAGCTCAGTTCACTAAACCAGCAAAAGCTCCATAAGGAGCAGCATCTAAAACACAGGCAGATTCCATTAACAGTTGGATCAGACACATTAAAAAGTATTAAACTTCATAGTTATTTGTACTATGCAGAGTCTAAAAGAAGAAGGAGTGTTGCATTTGCTTTAGAACCATCTTCCAACTATCTCCTTCTATGTCCATTCCCCTGAATAACCAGAATGGCCTCCTAATTGGTCTCCTCTTTCCCATCCACTACACGCCCAAACCTTCAGTCTTGCTGCTGTTAGACTAATCTCCCCAAAACATAGCTGTAATTCCGCTTCTTACCCCGCTCAAAAGACTTCCATGATTCCCAGCCCACCCTATGCTATCTAAATTCCCTCCCTCTGCATTTCCTATCTTGTTTCCCAAATAATTTTAGTTTAAAGCTCACGTTCTCTGCACAGATCTCTAAATTTTGGCCTTTGCCTTGCCATGATCTTTTCCCTTCCTCAAGTTGGATGCTCTCTCCTCATCTTCCTCAGTCCCTTTGTGAAGGTTTTAAAAATATGTCCACAAATCTTTGATATTCCTCCCTTTGAGAGGTGGGACCCAATTTCTCTCCTCTTGTATTTAGAATAGACTTAGTGGTTCACTTCTAACAAACAGAATGAAACAGTAGTGATGGTAATGATTCCTGGCCCACCTGCCTAGAAATGTACCTAAAATCATGTAAGGTTGGATCTGTACCTGTCTTGCAGAATTTCATATCTCTATTACAGTGATACATATAACTTGCACAATTTTTCCCTTATTAAAGGTTAAGCTCCTTGAGGAACTGGCTCCAAATTTTTCCTCTTATAACAGAAGTTAGGAACATTAAAAAAAAAAAAAAGACAGTAAATATTTGTTGAGAGAATGAGCAGCTAGATTCTAATCTAAAGCTTCTTTTGTTACTTAAAAACCTATTAGTGTTTATTGTTGTGATTTTCGTAAGGAGTTACGTACAACTGAAGAGGCAAGACACAATATAAGAAATATTTAATTCTTTCGGGGGGTGGGGGGATGGGTTAGCCTGGTGATGGGTATTAAAGAGGGCACATTCTGCGTGGAGCACTGGGTGTTATGCACAAACAATGAATCATGGAACACTACATCAAAAACTAATGATGTAATGTATGGTGATTAACATAACAATAAAAAACTTTAAAAAAAAGAAATACTTAGTTCTTTCATAACTCTGACAAAAGGAGAAAACTGCTCAGAGAGAAATAATTAGCATATTCAAATTTACCAAGCAGATGAGGTAAATGGAATTAAAATATCACCATTTTGATGTTAGTCCTTGTCCAAAGTAAGGTAGGAACTTAGAGGCATGGAAATCAAGAGACGACCATATTCCTGACCAAATAAAGTGCTCACCAATTTTTCTTCCAACTGAACACAGAAACTTTCCTCTTTCACATTGTTTGTGAGCTGACATCATCCCCTAGACCACTTCCAGGCTCCTTGCTGTGGCATCCGATTTGCTTTGTACAATATTAACTAAGAATCAACAGCAACATATGAAAAGTGAATAACCATTTTTGATTGTTTGTATCTAAAATCCAGGCTTCCCCCTTCCTCTGAGTAATGGAAAATGTGAAAACTGATTATGAACTGAGCATAAAATGTTCAGAGCATTTGGCTTTTAAAAATGAAAGCACAAAAATCATTATGCTTTGTTGGAGCTCTCCAGACATAAGTATATAAAGGGAAGGATTCTTCCTGCCAGCCCTTGTCTTTGTCATTGGTAGAACGACATGCTGTCAGAGCCGTCTCTCTGCTTCTCTTGACATATTTCTAAAGTGTCTATTATCAACCAACATTCAGCCATCAGGGAAGCTCAGATTCGGGCAGTAATAGTCTAAGTAGGCAAACCGTACCTATCTCTTATGCAACTAGATTTGATCCTTGATCTGAGGCAACCACAATAAACCTATTGAGACATTTTGTACAGGGATAATTGTTTTTATAGTAAATCAGTATCCATTTACAGATTATTATATATTGTAAAACAAGAAATATGCTGTAGATGTGTGGACTATTATGCATTCCTGACGTGTAAGACATCAATTCAGCTGCCTCCCCTTTCCTAAGCAACAGTGACAACAAAAAAACAGTGAGTTCCTGAGTTTCAGTTGTTCCCAGCTTGCTTTCAAATGCTAAAATAACATTTTTTCGGTTCAAAGGTCTAATAAGGTTTTTAAAAAAAGTGTAATTTTCTTGGTTTCCGAATTTCATCCTAAGGTTTTTGACTACTACTATTCCTACCCTCTGCTCCTGAAGTGGGGGGGAGAATTTTAAAAGACTGGAAACCTTTTGAGTAGCATTATTCCCACTGCCAAGCATCACACTATAGAGCACCTCTGCATTACTTTCTACACTAGATAAATGAAATAAAGATTTAGGCAATAATTCAGAGAATTTAATCAATGTTAGCCGTCCACATGGGTGATTCAAGACAGTATAATTTTAGACCTTGGTAGTAAAAGTTTTCAGCCTGGATTTTCCAGATAAATAACTCTATATTTCTCTTCGTCAGTATGGACAAAGCTTTAAGGTAAAACTTTGCCTTTTCCTTTTTCAGTAGATATACCTGCCATTCAAATTGCCACTCTTAAAGCAGCATATTCTATCCAAACCAAACTAATGGACACTAATGCACTGTTGTTAATTTTCCTTATGGATAGTGAAAATAGGCTCTCCCACATCCAGCATCTTGGTTATTTTAATCAATCTCACCTCAAGCCCTATTGAATTTTAACTGGCCAAAGAACATCAGTAACAGCATAGCTGTAGATTAAAGCCATGCTCATAATACAACTTCCTGAAATGGAAATGTGAAGAGCCAGGACAGCAGAGAAACAACCACACAAAGAGTTTTCAGACAGAAGTCAAGAGGAAGAGAAAAGTCGCAGAGGAAATACAAAGAAACTCAATGCGGTAATACAACGTCCCTGTAGGTGTGTGGAAAACACCAAAGGAAAGCAACCATGTGTACTTCACACACAGAATAACAGATGTGGTTCTCAGACTGGGTTTTTTTTAATCAGGCTTTTTGGAAACAATAAACCTAAAATATTTTCAGGATAAGAAAAACTTCAGCATCCTATTGATCTGTTGATTGCTGCACACATAGATAAGTCGCTATCAGAAGGGAGTATATGTGGCTTGCCTGGGATCATAGCTGCTGTCCTGAATAATAACAGTGTCACCTTTCACCCTCAAAAATTATCTGTTTAGAAAACAAATTATTATCTTTAAAAAGGGGGGGCGCGCCTGGGTGGCTTAGTTGGTTGAGCGACTGCCTTTGGCTCGGGTCATGATCCTGGAGTCCCAGGATCGAGTCCCGCATTGGGCTCCCTGCTCAGCAGAGAGTCTGCTTCTCCCTCTGACCCTCCCCCCTCTCATGCTCTCTCTCTCTCTCTCTCTCATTCTCACTCTCTCAAATAAATAAATAAATAAAATCTTTTAAAAAAGTTAAAAAGAAAACAAATTATTTGATCACTGTAATTTATAGTGAGTTAATATTTAAGGGAAAGAATAATGACATAATAAATACATGTATAGTCTTAAAACCATCTCATGTACCTCCCTCATTCTGATGTTCCATAGACTTGGTGAGAATGACCAGTAAATATACTGTTTCTCAGAAGCCTTCAACCTGACCCTTCTAATCCAGCTAGGACACACACACACACACACACACACACACACCTTTTTTGGTGCTGCCTTTATGGAGTTGTCCAGGCTATTCCTCAAACAAGAATTGGCTCTTTTCTGCCAATCAGTGTATCACTTGAGCCAACACCAAGATTAAGACTCACTGGCTCACTTTGTTTTACTCATCCCACTTCATTCTACCTCAGTAGAGGTAGATCCTACAAGTAGAAGTACATTATTCAATGTTCATTACATCAATTTGCTCAGAAATAGCTGTAAGTTGAATTGAATATAGACAAACAGTGACAGAATACATAGTCCACACCCAGGTGTGCTTGAGAAGACTCTGGCTATTGGCTGGTAGCTCCAGGGCACTGGGCTGCACAAGCTTGGAGAAGACTTCCATCCCAGCGGCTCACAATATCCCCACCCCTCCACCTGAAAGGCACTAGATACTATCAAGTTACAAAGAAAATTTCTTGGCCTCATTTTTCTTATCTATTTTTAATTTCTATTCTTTTTCTATAAACTCCTGTGAGCCTTGTTAAATCCTTCTGCCACAGCATGCGAAACACACGAACAACCAAAGATGTTCTTGCCTGCATAGATCTTAAAATTTAGAATAGGGCAAACAGAAACCATGGAGCTAGAGTACAGAACGTGATCTAATAACCACTATGAAGCAGAGACAAAGTGCTATTACAGTTCAAAAGAAGGAAGAAATCATTTCGCCTGGGGGGGTGAATAGGAGAAGAATTGGTGCTGGATCATGGATAGCGCTGAAACTGGGTTTCGGGAGGTTGTATAATGAGGTTAGAAAATGGCAGAGACATTGAGGAACGGGAATAGGCTGTTGGGTGGGAACAGCGTCAATAAAGGTCTAGGGGTTGAAAAGTGTACAGGAGGATTGGGATAAAACTGTAACTCGAACCAGCAGAACGACTCTTCAGGGGTAAGATCTGTCCCATCTGATACGCCTGTTGTATCTGGGGAGACCAGACTAAGAAAGGGTCCGTAGCATTGGGGGTGGGGGAGGATACCTACAATTTTATCGAAAATGTACATGATTACTAAATGCTCATAAAAGTGCAGGCACTGAATAGCCTACTATTGCATACGTTCGTTCACACAACGGCTGCTTTCTGCTCAGAGAAAATCAGCCAGGAGCTCCAAAGAGACCCCTCTCCATCACAGATGCAAACTGTGTGAGAATCAGAAGACGAGCAGCCCCGCATCCACACTCCTGTAGAAGCCTGTGCTCGTCCAGGCAGCTGTGATCCAGGATCACACGTCCCAGCTCAGACCAGTGGTGTCTGTGGATCCGATGCTTAGGAGAGAAGCGGAGGATGGGACAGAGCATAGGCTCTCCCAGACTCAGTGACAGCCCCATTTTCCCCACTCTAGGTGTCCATTAGTTTGATCGACACACGGGACTGTTCATGTCTCTCCTCCCCAGGGAGCGGAGGGAGGAGAGAGTGCAATATTGTAGAGTGAAGAGTGGTTTTACACGCATCATCTTAATTTTCAGTGATGGAGAAAGAAGAAAAAGAACAAGAATTCTAAGCAGCCGAGAAAGGTTCAAGGTTAATTTGATTGGCAATATATGAAATGCCACTTACCTCAGGCCATTTCAAATTGCCCCTCGTTCTCTCCACAGTGAATGAAATGATTCTTTCCAAAGACAGGGGCATCAACTGGTAATGGCTGCTATTACATATTCATACACCACTTTACATTCTGTAGCTTACTTGGCAGGAATTCTTACAAGTCTCTCTTCACAGATGTCATGTCAGAGGTGAGGTGGGGATGGAGAGCGCTCTCGCAGGCACTTGCTGTGGACAGAGGAACAGAGACTGGACAGCACATGGGGAGGCGAACCACACCTAGCGTGCCGGTGGGCTCTACGGCCCACCCTCCCTCCCCAACACATACTGGGAGATGTATTTTCCAGAGACCTGGGACTTTATACATCAGTAAGGTCCATTTGCAGAACACACTGTTTTAACAATAAGGAGTACTTCTCGGTACTGGGAGAAGGATGAAAAACATCATTTTGTGTCTTGAAGAATTTTCTTTCTACATTACAGATAATTTCCTCATCCTAGAGGAACTGGGTTTTTTAAGGATTAAAAAAAAAGAAGAAGAAGAAGTCATATCGTGTGTTGCTACATACGGTTGAGATCCCCAAGTTGCGATGGAACCAACACACACTTCTCTGGAGCTCGAGCCCAGTGAAATAGAGCTAAGTCAATTCTACCCGCATTTCCTCTCTAGTGAGCAGGAGGCACAATATTGGCAACTTCCATCCCCACACAAGTCAGTTTACCCCACACAAAGATACAGCCACAGAGTTCCTAAATAAGCCCATGGAAAGCTGAAAGGAAAATATGGATGACTCAGCACATGCCCATACCACCTTTGAAAGAAACAAAGCACAGGGGCTATTTACACAGAATCATTAGCGTCACATTTTTAAACCATACTATTTCTCTTTGTCTCTGTCTCTGTCTCTCTGTCTCTCTCTCTCTCTCTCTTTCTCTCTGTCTCTCTCTCTCTCCGCCCCCTCTCAGTTATTTAGTGACACGGCCAATTGCTGAATTGCTTTTCATGATTAACTCTCTTCTTTCAAGGTCAGTGATTGCCCTTAGTGTGATGACAGTGCTCAAGGTTAACACACAATTCAGATAAACCCTGAAATGTTGACCTATCATAAGTTCAGTGTAATTAAAAGGTGTGCCTATGCCTGAGCCAACGGTTTGAAACATGTTTTCTAGAAACCTAATGTCTCTGAACTTACCCAGACATCTGTTCCTGAATTTCCTTCACAGGCCCATTGTTCAGAGCAATTTTCATAAAGCACTAAAAATCTGCATGAAATTAATGACAGCAAACGAGCTTGAGCTTACTTTTTTTTAACTAACTTTAAATAACAATTTCTGATCTAAAATTAGGAGGAAAGGACTTTCTATTTACATATGGCCAGAAGATAAAAGGTAGATTTGAATACTTTAGAGTAAATGACTGCCCTGTTAGTAGATTCTGTGTTTTGACATGCAGTGGCATTTCTTGAAGGATTGTTCCTTAGAGTTATTCTGACCACAGCTGTTTTGAGTGTGACTGATTTTTTTATTACTAATGGGACTGGTGCTCCCAGATATATAACCTAGAGAGAGATGATAAGAGAGAAAGAGCTATTCCCACTGAAACTATTCTAGAATAGTCTTTCCTCCCTGCCTCTGAGCATCATTCCAGGATGCCAGGATGCATTTTGGCCATGTATGGGTCAGGAGGTGCTCAGGGGCATTGCTAAGGAACAAGAGGCAAAATCCTTATGCCAAGAGAACAGTTGATTCATCCAAGTTCAGCAGTACATCAGTGTGGAATGGTTGAAATTGAATAAGGAAACATGCTTATGAGAACATTTTCATGAGAAAAGTGTCTGGATAAACTAAATTCATTTTGAAAAACAGCTATCAGATTGTAATTTCAAATATAGAAATACCTAAAATAACCAAGTCATCCAGAGGAAGGCCAGGAACTAGTGGCCAAATAGACCTAAGTTCTGAGAGAAAAGCCCACCCAGGTAGTGACTATGGCAATCTATCCTATGTCCATCAGACCCAGGGGCAAGGAAGGAAGCGTAATGACAGTTACCAAACCCATTCTGGAACCTCCAATGCATGAACTCGATGGCAGAAACAATGTTATCTTTCTGGCTGTTTGCCAATTTTTAAAATACTGTTACCCATCTATAAAATGAAAATCGTCAGGCCTACCTGCTATGGTCACCGTGGGAATTACATGAATAGAAAGCTTAGTGCCAGGCCGGACATGCCATGAGCTGTCAACAGATGTGGTTGCCATTGTTGCCACACGTCTCACTTCTCACTCTTCAGCATTTAACCATGAATGGATTTTATTGGAAAAGACATGTTTGATCATAGTCCTTTTTCCCCATTCACCCAAAGAGTATGTGTTGAGTGCCTTCTCTATTCTAGGCCCTGGGCAAGGCAGAGGGACTGAAGTTCCAGGTGATCAGAGTCAGGCAGGTGCGCGGTTCACCTGGCCAACCAGTGTCAACTTACAGGTTGGGAGGCCCTGCCGGCCCAACCTTTAGACAAAAGTGAGTTATTTCGGCAAAATGTAAATAAATAAAACTTTGATTTTAGTAACCTAAGTATAAAGTCTCTCTCAAAAGGATCTAGGTGTACTCCAAGGAAGTATGTGCCGAACAGGAATGTAATCAGTCAGTTTGGGAGAACCTATAAGCATCTGAAAGTCAGGAAAATGAAAAATATAAACTCACATAATGGAAAGAGAGCCTCAGGCAACACTAAGCCATTAGGACCGATAGTTATTCCAGTGCCAAAGACTCAAATGATGAGAACGTCATCTTCCAGCCCCATCCTGGGTTCAGTCACATTGGCCCACACCCACACCCCCTATTCACACTGGTTGGACTCCCAGGCTGTCCTGCAATGCACATTTGGCTCAAATGGTGATCCATATGTTGCCTCATCAAGGCCTTCAAGTACATGTGCGGGTTCTCAATGATAAGCAAGTGCTTGCATTAGCTTTAGCTAACACGTTAAGCCTTAAAGAAAAAAAAAAATGCATGACTAGCTTTTGTGGTCTTTAATCCTGACAATGTTTTTCCTGCCTTTAAAACATTCTTTTGATATCACTCCCTAAAAGAGCCCAATTTTATTCACAATAAAAATTTGCTATACACAATACCCTTGTCTCCTTATAATTATTCACAACATTTTGGAATAATTTTTGTTACTTTTATCACGATGCTAGCCTTCCCAACTTCTCATTTTTACATTTTGAATATTGGTACAAATTTTAAACTTATTGAACCACTCATGTCTGACCACAGCATCGCATTAAAAAGCTTGCACCTTCCCTTTACATCAGTTTACAATTCTTTGTTTTGTCATTTGAATGTATCCCATACCTTTTTAAATCTCATCCTTCATCTGCATTAGTACTAATTTTTCCACTTAGATTCTGCTTTTGTAAGTACTCAAGGAAAAAAAGCAAAACTCCATAGTAACACCAGGGCAGGAGCTCTCTGTGAAATGGAATGTTACCAATAATGTGGATGAAAAATGGAATTTAATAGTGAATTGTAGGACTTTGTAAGTACCAGGTAGGAAGGGAAGCACTTTACACATATTATCTCGTTTAATCTCTAAGACAATCTGATAAAGTGCTGGTGTCATTACACCCATTTTATAGATGAGAAACTGAGGCTGGGAGACACTAAGCCATTTGACAAACGTCACAAAACTAAGAAGAGACAAAATTCAGAGTCCCATCTGTCTAGCTCCAGGACCTAGCCTTTTAAGCATTATACCACGTGTAGAGAATTTTATGTGCACTTTTATGCATGTGTTTTCATGCAAAATAATTTTCATTGTTGAGACAGCCAAAGGAAATCCCTACACAATGGATTAAAGGCTTTGGCACTTTTCAGCCTCTTTCAACTTTCATTTTTTGCCTCCTAATGGACCCCTTGCTATTGCTTGGTTTCCATTCAATCACAGTTAGAATGTCATAAAAGAGGTAATAATACAAATGATACTGAAGGGACACATGCAGGCCTAGCAAAAATCCATGGGGAAAACAGAACAACAGGAAAGTCCAGTCAAAAAGCCCTCACCTCGTGCTGGCTGCCACCTGCCCGGCACCCTGGCTTTGCAGCCATCCGCCGCACATGGCAGAACGAAAATTTCCATCTCGAAGATGTCATTATGAGCCTCCTAGAACAATCTGTGTAAGGTCATATTTGCATAAGTCAAGTGTTCCACAGTCTGTACAGTGTCTTTACCTAATGCAGGATTAAATCACTGGCGTGGACCATAATTAACCCTCCAGATTGCCTTAAATGCCAGCCAGCTTTCACTTAGAGAAGTGGCCAGAACACCGAAGGCATGAGGTGGAGAACTGTAGTCAACACACAAAAGCCACCAGAGCTCAGAAGCCATTCAAGAAATACCCTTCTATGCACCCATGCCCTTTTATTCAGTAAGTTAGTACAAACAAGGGAAAAGTTAGTGTGTGAGTTGGCAACAGTGAGGACTTCAGAGGACCAGGCATGAAATTGCCAGATTGTCATCAATGCAACACAGACATCCTTTAGGCCAGTGGCTTCCAAACTAAATTTCCAGAAGCCCTGGCTTCCTGCCTCACAGCTGCTTTAGGAATGAGAGTAAAAGGCCCAATCCGGGGGGGTGGGGGAGGGGACAGGTCTTCAATGCCTCCCTCAACCAGTGTGAGTTCACTTCTATCTGTTGGGCATACTGAGGTTTCATGCATGACCTGACTGGAAAGAGTATCTAATGCTAAATATGAAGTTGGAACACCGCTAATTCAGGGCAACTTCTACCTCACCTACATGCAGATGGTACTGGTGAAAGATTTATTACCCTGCCCATTGAGTGAAGGCTGGAGAGTGGCAAAACCTAGACTGGAAACTAAGGATTTGAATTCCTGCTCCAGTGCTCAACTCACCACACCTTGAATCCTCTTTCATGACTTCTGTTCTTTCTACTCCCTCCCTGGGACATCCATAGTTATCTTTTCCAATTGGGGTAAATGCATAAATGTGAGAGGAACACAAGGTGGTTCCTTCATCAAACCTTTAAAAAATGGACAGACCTATGACCCATGTAAAGGACATGATCTTTGGAGCAGGCGTACCTTTGGTGAACCTTGCGTGCTTGCAAATCCTATGTTATATGTCTGAGCACATGCATATGAATCTATCTAGCCTTATTCCTTCGGCCATTACACTGTATAGTGTGCTAAGCTTTACCAAGCACATGTGCATATTTCATCTCTATGTAGAAATTTGCCCTTTTGCAGAGAAGTGGGGAATTATTTATCCTACTGGGAATGTTGAAATGTACAGTTAGATAGGGCTTTACAGATGACTTGATCCAACTCTTTCAGTCTATGAGGAGAAAACTGAAACCCAGAGATGTTAAATGTTAAATCAAATGATGCCATTAAGTCAACACTGAAGACCAGATCAACTGATTCCTAGCACCCTTCCCACTGTACATTTCAGTTGTGTGCAGTCATACCTAGAGATTTCAATGGGCCTTAGAATTCCTTGAGATTTTGTGGTCCTACTTATAGCTGAACACATTACCTGGCATACGGATACTTGATTGCTCAAAGCAAAGTTATTTGCCTCATTGTATGAGTACCTCTAAGGACCTGTAGGGACCTTTCCTATAAATTTTCATAAATCCTCATGATTTCCTCCATAGTACTTATCACAGTTTTGTGATATTCATTCATCCATTCATTCATTATTTAAATGCATTTATTTTTTTAATTCTTTAATTTCTTAGTACATATTAGGTATTTTTCTAATTAGTACCAAGGTACTACTAGTCCTGTTTCTTTTTTTTTTAAAGATTTTATTTATTTATTTTACAGAGAGAGACACAGTGAGAGAGGGAACACAAGCAGGGGGAGTAGAAGAGGGAGAAGCAGGCTTCCTGCAGAGCAGGGAGCCCGATGCAGGGCTCGATCCCAGGACTCTGGAATCATGACCTAAGCCGAAGGCAGACACTTAACGACTGAGCCACCCAGGTGCCCCGCATTTATTTATTTAATGCATATCTACCTTTCTTCCTTCCTTCTTTCCTTTCTTGTTTCCTTCCTTCCTTCTTTCCTTTCTTGTTTGTTTCCTTCCTTCCTTCCTTCCTTCCTTCCTTTCTTCCATGCCTTTCTCTCACATGAAAATATAAGTTCCGTGAGGGCAGTTGCTAGTTCTGTCTTGTTTATCATTTTTTTCCAGACACTAGCACAATGGCTAGAATACTGCAGAAGTTGAATGAGTGAGTGAATGATTAAATGAATGAATTTCCCAATACCCTAAGAATATTTGTATTGCTACACTTCTAATATAGTATTTAAGCCATGCATGCATGGTTTTAATAAACTAGGAGCTTCTTGATGGTAACATTTGTGCCCTGTTGTGTTGGCAATCCCTAGCTTATGTCTTATCAAAACAAAAAAAGATGTCAATAAATATTTGCCAGATAAATAAATTTATTCATTCATCAATAAAATCTAACAATCTTAGGTATATAATAGCTACTCAAACACATTTGTTGATTGCTTAACTGATTAGTTGGTTGGCTGATTGATTGATAAATCTCCATAAAAATCACATGTTTTCAGTGTAGTGTCTTTAGGGAGCCATCTTACCATCACAAAAAAACCTAGTGTTTTCATGAGAACAAAAACATGTTTATTTGAAATATGATTCCTCTGAATTTTATTCTTCTACCCTCCCCTTTACTCTCTACTAGTTAAAACAGAAATATATCCATTTTGTGGAATAAGTTTTTACTCCTATTCAGGACACTGTACAAAGGTAAATCATTCAAGAGCAGGTTAGAGCAGTTTTCCTCATATAGACGTCACTTCAAGTTCATTGAATCATTACTTCAAAAACCAAAAAGGGGCCAAAGTTCAAGGTAACCACTTATGACTGTGAGCATCACAGCATGTAATAAAACAGTCATAGAGCTACTGTTTATTGGATTGGAGAAGGTCATTCTGAGTAGGACTCAAGGCTAAGTGCCTAAGTGTATCATGGGTAATGCCTTGGATTTGTCAGTATCTTTTTTTTAAAAGATTTTATTTATTTATTCATGAAAGACAGAGAGAGAGAGAGAGAGAGAGAGAGGCAGAGGAAGAAGCAGTTTCCCAAGGAGCAGGGAGCCCGACGTGGGACTCGATCCCAGGACCCTGGGATCATGACCTGAGCTAAAGGCAGATGCTTAACCATCTGAGCCACCCAGTACCTTTTAAGAACATCTTTGCAAAGCAGATGATAGCCATGGAAAACAGAACACACACACACACACACACACATTTACATAGATCTTTCCACTAACATTTTGGCTTTTCTTTTGAAATTTTACGTCTATTCTACAAAATGCAAACATAACAGAGACAGTTTCTCAGCAGCTATTGAGGAATGAAGAAACAACAGGAGTTGGTCTTTGATCTCTCCACCATATTCCAGGTGGAATGAAAAGAACATGCTCTACGTGGCAATTGGTGTGTATGTGGACACACAAGCTCATACATTATTGCATCTGCTGTTAGCCCTGCGCTCAGGGGAAACCAGGGATCAATTGGTAATTGAGATCTGCCACTGATTTCAAACATTTCATTTCACGTAATCATTTTACCCTCTTCCTTCACTATAAGCCTTGTTAAAATGTTATTTAAGCTGCTTTCTCTCCCTGTTTCTCCCCATCTATTGATAAAGGAGTTTTAAAAGCAGGAACTCACCAAAAGGCAGGCTCCATGACATAATAACAGCAAAGGTTAAATAAAGGTCTACATACTACACAAACCGTCCTTCAAAGCCTGCATCATCAAAGGCTACTCTTATCATGGCTAGGTCACCTACTAGATGGTTCCTACATGAAGGGTACAATATCCAGCATGCTCAATACTCCATATATTTGGGGTCCCAGCAGGAACCTAAGGTAATAGACAAATGTGTCTGGGCATGTTCAGTGAACTGGTATGGTAAGCCCATCAGGAGCTTATTTGGAAGAGCCACTAAGGCACTGCCTGTTAGAAACCTCACCAAAGAGAAGAGGAAGCAGGCAGAATGAACATGACCTGAAGGAAAGCCTCAGCATCAGAGCGTTCTCAGTTGGACTGAGGCCTGCAGAAAGAAGGCACTTTTTGCGGGGGAGGAATGAATGGAAAAAAGCTGTTTCACTAAAACCACACTGCTTAGGAAAATACCCCTCTTCCTCCTCTCAGAAATGATGATGATGATGATGATGATGATGATGGTGATGATAAAGATGGGGAAGAATTGATCCACAAGCCAAAGGACAGCTGTCATTCTCTACTTCATATAAAATGCAATGTAGCTCCCATCACCACAGAACTCTGATCTGTAAATATAGCAAAGCCCAAAGGCTGCCTTATTAAAGCGGATGGGTCAAGTTGGCATCTGGCAGCAATAGACACACCTATAAGCACATCTGGGGAATTTCTGAAGTATTCAAAGTCCTGTGTGAGCATCTTGGGACAAGTGAAATTTGGGTCCATGTTCACATTAAAGTGCTCCCATTTGTACCCACAACACAGGAAGGCTGGAGGAGTCTCAGGACATAATATATCTCCCTTTGTAACAGCGTAGAAACTTAAATGACCATCAGATATATGTGAGTTGGGATCTATAATCCACATGATCAAGTGCAGATTGCATTTTCACAAAATTTATTAGCTGTCCACTACATATGAAGACACCGTGCTAAGTGCTCTAAAGAATTTAAAAGATTTATAAAATATGGTAGTTTCTGATACTGAGCATGATATATTACTGATTGTATATTTGCATGCAGTCATATATAAAAACCTCACCTCCCCAACTTCTATTTTGATGTCTGGAAACTCTAGACCTTCAAGTCACTTCCACCAACCAAATAAGTCAGTTACAAAGGAAATTGTTGTCAATAAGCCCATGCACTTTACTCTCAAGAGGAAGAAATGAAGTCACCCTCAAGGGAGAACTGCAGGCTTAGTGTGATGTACAAATTTGGGGTCATTGATTTCAAGTTTAACTACCTGCCTTCCGCTGGTAACCAACAGTATAAGAAGTGACAACTGACAGCAAGGGGGGACCAGGCTGAGAAACTGAACACTATGACAGTCCCATGTCCTTGTTTGAGGGGATGGGCTGAGGTACCTCCAGGACCCCAAGGGCACATACATGCCAAAACATGTCAGCACAATGTCCCACGTTCGACTAACATCTCTAAATCATGCCAAGGAGGTGGGGTGCCTTCTGTCTCTTTTGGTGACCTGGGTGACATATGGATATACTACCTTTAAGATTCTTATCATTTCTCTAAAAAGGTGTCCAACTAACTACTTACAGGCTAAAACCCAGGATATCCCTCACAAAAGTACAGTGACATGCAGAGAAATGAAGACCAAGACCACCTGGCCTGAGTTAAACAGCAAGTTAGAGATAACACCAAATGAGAATCCAGGATCTGATACCTGAGTGGGATGTGAATGGCAGTGACAGAGCTTAGAACCTACACAAGATTTTTATCTGCAGCCTCACATCTGGCAAATGAAATAACTGAAATCTAGAGAGAGAAGCGACTTGCTCAAGGTCACAATTCACTGAACGACAGAACTGGGACAAGAGCACAGGTCTTTTCATTCTTTTCATCAAAATATGCTCACTCTTCTAAGATAGTTTAATAGAACTTCCATCCCACAGGCGAAAAGCTGTCATTCAGGCTCCCTCTCACAATTGGCATACTATTTGAAGTACCTACTGCTCCTGCTTGCCTTCATCTAAGTAAAACCAGAGTAAGGAAATTGGCTGGATTAACTCACTATAAGCAAATGTGGAGTTTTCAATACCTGAAGCAGATATTTGAAACAAATGCTGCCACATATGTCTCGATTTGAGAGATTTAATGAGGAGAAATTATGCCCTACCCACAACCTATGAAAACAAGAGTCTTAAAGGAAATGGGAGACAAGCATATACACATCTTCCTTTTCCAGTGTTCAAACATTTATTAAGAACCTACTACGTATCAGGGCTCTGCCTAGAGTTCAAATAAGCTAAGATCTTAAATGGAAATGGCTCAGAGTCTCAAAGGGTGACCCCAAGTCTTCTAACAGAGCCTGTGAAATTTAATAATTGGGAGGCCATCACCAAATCTCGTTTATTGCTGCTTTAAATGAAATAGATCACAGTTAATAAAGAGCCTGCAAATTAAAGTAACCCAGCAGTCTTAACTAGCAATTAAAATGACTTTTTTTTTTCCTATCAAAGGTGAAACCATATGCTGGAGCAGATTTTGTCACGTACAAGATAAATGAGCAGTTTGGCTCAGCAGGGAATAATTCCAGTTCCATATTGAAGGATCACTTTCAGTATCAAAATCTTGTTCTCTCAATGTCAGGATCCTGATACTGATTGCCTGAAGACACAGGGGCTCAAGAGCTTTCCCTGTGAGGATACAAGCACAGGTATGCACCCCCTCATTCTTCCTCACACCCTCAGAGTAGTAAAGTAAGAAATGGAAGTCTGATATCATCTGGGTTGTGTTCAGAACCTAAATGCCAGGAAAAGCTTCACCTTCCTCACTGCTACTTATGGGAGCACCCAAAACCATTACAGAAGTACGTAGGAATGAGGAGCAGCCTGGGAGGGAAAAATGCCTGCCAACATCTAATCCAGATAAATGCCCATTTTATTCAGCCAAAAGATCCCTAAGAACATGATGGAAGGAATAAGATGAGCTCTGGGATGTGCCAATCATCTTCTAGGAGAGAAGAAGATAGAGGCCTATGAAGCTGGACATAATGCACACATAATATTAATACAACAGCATGCAATACGTTGTGAACTCAGCTGTTTGGAACATTTCTTCCCAAGAACCTGACTTGCCTGTATGTCTTCACTTTTCCCAGGTAGGAAAGAAAGTAGAAATAGTGGAGGTGGCCTGCCTGATGGAAAGACAGGAAATGATTACTGATAGAAGAGAAAAAGAAGAGTTATGTAGAAGAAGAAAAAAGATGATAGATGGACAGATGGATGGATGGATATACAGACAGATTTATACACAGGTACACATAATGGGGATGGGATGGATGGATGGATGGACCAGTGAACAATCAGTACAAAAGAAGAAGACATCCTTGTTAGACTCCTACTTGGTTCTCGTCACTGAACATGGAGCTTCCTGTGCATCATTTCATGTAAACCATCTGTGATGGCATGGCTATTTTGCCTGTTTCACACATAAAGGAACTATCAACACAATCAATAACACTGTCAGGGTTAGAGTTAAAGTCTGGTTCTATGTAGCCACAAAACCTTTGGGTTTTCTACTACCCACATTGCTTCTCATTCAAGGTCATGCTGAAATTCGGAAGACACTATATTAGAGAAAAGAATGCAAGCCATATAGACTTGTTCTGTGAGTGCACAATCATAAACTACACTGTCAAATCGACACAATTATTGAACACATGCATTCTACTGAACGTCAAGATAAAAACGCAAGAGAACACATGGGATTCCTCACAAACCTCTCCCTACTTGATGGCTAGCGGGTGAGAAGCACATTTCTGTCCAACATTGTCTTTCACCACCTCTATCCTCCATGCCCTCACAGTGCCCACACCCCACCTCCCCCATTTTTCACTCCAGCAGTTTTCACACTTTGATGTATAGGCAAATTGCCCCGGGGTTTTGTTAAAATGCAGATTCTGGTTCAGAAGATCTAGAATCTGAGACCCAGCAGTACTGACAAGTTCCCAGGTGATGTCAATGCTTCTCGTCTGAGGACCACACTTCCAGTAATTAACCTCCACTCTATACCCCATCATTAGAGAAAGGCAACAAGGTAACTATAAAAGGATATTCAGCATCATTCTCTGGGCACTAACAATATTTAATACATGTAATAATAAGAAATGTGATGTGGATGGAGATTCGGGCTATCCATATATTTAAAGGAAGAGCATCTGTAAGTCGTAGAATCCCTCCAACTATTCCCTCAGATTAACCAGCTGCAAGTTTATAGTAGTAAAACCAAGAAATGCACAGTAGAGAAAAGACATCATCTTGATGTTATTTAAATACATATTTACTTCTTATTTACGATCTTTCACCCATTTAATTTTCTCTGAGAGATTATTCAGGTCACTTTTCAAATGGGTTTCAATGTTTCCAGGGCTGCAGCTCATTATAAAAATGTTCACAGCAGATAGAATCTTGCTTCAGCACAGCACTATTTTCAAGCTGGCAGACACAGAAATCGGTATGCAGATATTGTACCATAAACATTAATTTAGTATTATGTGGAAGGTTGATTGATTATTAAATACATAAGCCAGGAAGCCTAATTTAACTCTTAATTCCCTTTTTTTTTATTTCACAGAGAGGGAAAAATTAATCTAGAAGTGTTGATTGATTGAGAGTTTTAGTCTCGTCTAGACAGCAATGGAAAATGACTATGAACCTGGGACTTTGCAAACTGCATCATTTGCAAAATAAACCCAATCAACAAATTTCATCACACGGTGATTGATGGTCAGAAAGGAAAGGCTGTAGTGATCATAGAGGAGAAGAATATGTAATCATCCGAAGAAGCAGCTCGCTGTACAGAGTGGATAAAGGACAAAGAATTAGCAAATATTTTCAGCTCAGAGGTGGACACAAATGAAAGAAAATACACTTGAAGTTTTTTTTAATTAATGAGCATTAGAACATTCCAGTAGGCTGGGAAATTAGAATTAGTACACTGCATTCTTAAGAATGTACAGAATGTAAACGTGTTTTAGCTGTGTGGTCCCACAGCAAAGACTGCATGATGTAAAGAACTGACTTACACTCTTGCTATGATCAAAAGGTCACATTTAGAACTAAATGTTCTATATTGAGATTTGAATAGTGCTGAATTTTTTCTAAAAACAAGGGAAGCATGTTCATTGTTCTCTTTTTGAAGAGTAGCAATTAAGCTGAGCAAGGCAATCGCTTATAAATTAGACCTGCATCTCCTTCCCGTGATTCTGGTTTTCCTTTCCAGCTCCTATTCACACAGTGACAATCAAGGTCAAGTTCCAAGCCCTAAGCCTCAGAAAGCTGACATCAGAATCATCAATACTGTTTGCATTTAGTGTGTCCATGGAAGGAAGGAAACAAGGTAACATCGGAGGACCTACTATAATAAGAACTGTTAAATATTCTACCAGAAATTCTGATCAAAGTTCTCACATCAACATTTTGTTTTGTTAACCCCATTTTACAAATGAGGAAACAAGATCAGGGATGTTAGGAAGATTGGCCAACAACGCAACCATTTAGGTTGGGTTTTCTACATGCTCTAAAGTATGCTCTTTCTAGTGCATGCATCAGAATGACCTGCAGAGCTTGTTAAAACAGATTGTTGGGCCCTATGCTCAGAATTCCTGATTTGGTCAATGTATTTGTTTCCTATTGCCACTGTAACAAATTACCACAAAACTAGTGACTTTAAAACACAAATCTGTTAGTCACAGATCTAGGAGTCAGCACAGCTCAAGTGGGTCCCCTGCTTAGGGTCTCCGGGGGCTGAAATTGAGGTGCTGGCAGGACTAAATTCTCTCTTGGAGCCTCGGGAAAGAATCTGCTGCAAAGGTCATTGAGGTTATGGGCCAAATTCAGTTCCTTGTGGTGGTAGGACTGAGGTCCTCATGGCCTTGCTAGCAGTCCGTCAAGGGCCAAGCCTGCCTCTAGAGGCTGCCTGCATTCCTTCCCGTGCTTTCCTCACAGCCCCCTCCAGCAAGGCCAGTCCCTCTCACACTCTGAACCTCTCTGACTTTCCTTTCTACTGAATCTCTCTGACTTCAGCCAGAGAAAGCTCTCTAATTTTAAGGACTCATTGTGATTAGACTGGGCCCACTGGATAATCCAGAATAATCTCCCTATCTTAAAAGTTCACAAACCTCATTTGCAACTGCAAAGTTCCTCTTGTATATGATATACTCATAGGATCCATGGATTAGAGGGTGGACATCTTTGGTGATCCATTCCACCTATTGTAGTCAGTCTGGGCTAGGGTCCCAGAATTTCCATTTCTAATACATTTCTAGCTGATGCTGATGCTGTTGGTCCAAGACCATGCTTCGAGAACCCCTGCCCTAGCTTCTTCTACTCCAAGCATGGCCCATAACACCAGCATCATCTAGGAGTTTTTGAGAAATGCAGAATCCTGGGCCTCATCCCAGACTTCATGGATAAGAAGTTGCAGTTTAACAAGATCCCCAGGTAACTGTGTGCACATGGAAGTTCAAGAAGCACTGCTGGAGGGAAGTAAAAGACAGGGCAAAACATGGGAGTAAAGTATATGTTTTATTTATTCCTAAAACATTTTGGAAAGATACAACTCCTCCCTTGCCCAGTTATTGCCCTTTATGTTTTCTGGGCAGGAATGGAGTAAGGTATCTTATCTATGAAGTTATACTTGTAGCGAAATCCTGCACTTTCTCTCTGAGTGACTTTAATTTGCCTGCCCCTACTCCCAATTTTAATTCAACAGAGGAAAAAATATCTGCCTGTGAACTGAATCCCAGGAATATTTGGCAGCCTGGAAAAATTACAGGTTGGATTCAATTCTTCATCGGGCAGCTTTGACAGGGACATCTGTCCTTTGGTCATATCCAGGGTTTGATGGGAATAGATTTCCAATGGCAATCAGATGGGGTCCAGGAGGAAACATGGTACTGACCATCACCCATGACCAGAGACAGGGTGAGCACCGATAGGCACAGCGTACTCTACTTTTACTTTGCCATTAATAGGAGTTCCTCAGTCTTGGAAAAAGATTCAGCAAAATCTCAGTGCCCCAGAGGAGAAGGAAATATCATTAATCCTTTTATTGAGGACGTTATTGGTTTTCTGTGAGTTACCATTAGAGGAAAGTGACTGCAGTTAGAATATATTGAAGAAGACGCAGAGTGATGCAGACAGCCTGGGACAAAACACTCAGCTAACTTCTATCTCTGGCTCAAAATGCCTTAATGTAATTACTGAAATCTAATCATTAGACAGCCAGAGAATAGTGGAATATGTTTCAAGAGGTAGACATTAACTGAAAATTAATTATCTCAAACTCTCCTGCTTTTTCTTAATTTAAGGTGAGATAAAGAGAACACAACAAAAATGGACAGATGTTTGGGAGTGAAAATAAGAATATATGAGTACAGGGAAGTGCTCTGAAGTTAACTCCATTGGCAAACCACAAACTGACAACCTCTCTCCCTCCCCCATCTCTCTCTCTCTCCCTCTCTCTCTCATTCACACACAGTGCTGTTTCTTTTTTAGTGTGCCAAGATCCAGGTAATAGAGACCCATATTGTACACTTAAATTGGCCCTTTATTCCAGAATGAGCGTGAAGAATCATGTAAACCATCTCTCGTTCCCAGTGCACTCTCTATCCTTGCACACACTCCTTTTTGATCAGATAAGGAGACTGTGGCAGCATTTCCAACATTAAACCAATCCTCTAAAACATTACTAAATTCTCTGTGGGTACTCAATAATAAAAGTGTCATGTATTGACAAAGGATGTCAGCAGCCCAGAAATGCTTAATGAGGTACCTGAAAATGTATGCAAATTACACCAGCCAAGAGTCGATAAGGCAACAGGCCATTCAGGCAAGATATGGGACAAAAGCCAAAGAGATGATAGAAACCTTGAAGGGAAAAACAGTTCCCACCTCCCTGATCAATGCCATTCCCCCACCTCCATTTCTGGAAACTATTTACCTCAAGAAGCATTTACAGAAAAAAAAAATCAGTTTCCTGAAATCTGAAGAGTGTTTACCTTTGAAAACCACCTGGCAAAATAGCTTAGCTTTCAACCCTTCGATGATGTGCTAGGGTTCTTTTTGATCTGTGTTTAATAGGATTGGGAGAAGAAATAGGAGAGAATCCAGATCAAAGGTGGGATCTCTCTGGGGCCACCGCGGGAACACAAGATGCCCCTACCCTGGATTTCTGACCCGACAGGCAGTCATCAGGGGTTGGAATACAGCCAACAAACCTCATGATTTTTGCCCTGTATTTGAGTTTGGGCAATATCCTAATTCTGTTTGACAAAAGGTTAGTCTAATGTATCTCTTCTTTAAAGCCTAGGACATAATATTTGCATTTGTTTTGAATATTGCTATTCAAAATGCTACTATTAGCAAGTCTCTTCTGGATCTTCATCTGTGGGCTTCACTGCAGTGGAGGTCAGCACTGCACTCTTCCATATAAGCACCATCATGGAAAGGATTTTCCAATCCTATCGTGACCATTCCTCCATTCCTTCCAGCTTTCCATCAGCCTAATTGTTTTTTCTCTTCCCCTTCGCATCCCAAGCAGTTCATTCCAGAAGTCATTCACTGGGGCAGAGCAAGGTGAGAAACTACAAAGATGGGGATGAAACAGGACCTCAGTAGCCTGAAGTGAACTGTCCGAGCCCCAGCAGGGTCAGGAGAGTGCTTACCCAGGTGGGGTGAGTTAGCACAGATGTGGGAGTGGAGCAGGGGGAGGGAAACTACAGTGGTGATAGAGATCATTTCATACTGAGGGATCAATCAATACATTGATGTAGTAAGAGTAAGAGGAGCCAGGTTTCCCACTATTTGAGAAGGGGATTACAAACACACAAAGGGAGAAAACTAAAATGAACACTAAGTGTGGCATTGGAAGTGGAAATATTCATGTTAATTCATGTTTTCCATATATAAAGATGGATTTTACAACATAGATGAAAATGTATAGGGATGTGTGTGTGTATGTGTGCGTGTGTGTGCATGTGTGTATATGTGGGTGTGCATCTGTGTGTGTACATATGCATTCCCTAGTTCTAACCATTGAGATAGCTCACAAGGAGTAAGATTCCAGCAGCAATGAGCCCACTTGGCACCCAGATCCTGACTTCTAAATACCACTCTCCAGCGGCACTTAGGTGGCTCAGTTGGCTAAGCGTCTGACTCTTCATTTCAGCTCAGGTCATGATGACTCTTCATTTCAGCTCAGGTCATGATCTCAGGGTCATGAGATCGAGCCCTGTGTTGGGCTCTGCACTCAGCGGGAAGTCTGCTTGTGATTCTCTCTCTCCTTGTCCTTCTGCCCCTCCCCCACTTATGCTCTTGCTCTTTCTCTCTCTAAAATAAATAAATAAATCTTTAAATAAATTAATTAAATAAATACCATTTCTCCACCAAAAAAAAAAAAAAAAAAATAGGGCTCCTTGAAGAAATGACTAATTCTAGGGCAGGGCCCAGGAAATTCCAAGGTGAGCCTGTGCTATCTCATTAGATTAGTGAGCAATGGAGCACTCAAAGAATGCTGGGGCCAGATCAAAAGAATACAAGGAAGCTTGCCTGAGCTATTACCAGCCAAATCAGAGACAGTTTGAGCATCAAAATAAATAATCATAATAACAGATTATAACTCTCTGAATAAAAGAGGAAACCCATGAGTTCATACTGATATAAAGTAAAAAAATGAGAAAAAGTTTGGCAAGGAATGGGTTATTTCCATGATTTCCAAGTACCTGCCCAAAGTACTTATTCTTTACAAACGGCAAAATGGTAACTTGACAGTAGGGAAGTTTGGCAGACACCACCTTAATCAACTGACCACTGTGAATATTATCAGTAATGGAATAAGTACGAATCATTCATAGTCTTGTAACACGAAATGAAAAGACAGCACCACTTCCATGATCCACTTCCCTGCAATGTGCAATCTGAGTCTAAGGATAAGCACGGGACAAGCTCACATAGAGGGACATATGACAAAATAGTTGCCTTACAATCTTCAAAAGAGTCAAGGCTACCGAAGTCAAAGAAAGGGTGAAAACTCCAAAATGAAGGAGAGAACAGAGCCAAGACAACTAAAGGCAACATGTGATTCTGAACTGGACAACTTTTCTCTAACAGACATTATGGGGAAAACTGGAAAACTTGAATAGGATCTAAAGATTTGATGGTTAAAAAAAAAAAAAAAAAAGGAGGAAGAGATTCCTTTGTACCATCCTTGCAACTTTTCTGGGAGTTCGGGTTCTTTTCAAGTAAATAAAAATATCTATGAAACAATAAAATAAACCATTTGAATCTTAATAATTCTCTTCTTTGGTGATTTCGTTCACTCTGACGTCTGCACAGTCTTCCCCTACCCCATTTACAAGATGACTTTCTGCATTAGTGACCTGTTGGTATGTGACAAACCACCCCAAAACATTATTGCTCAAAACCACCATCTACCTAGGTCAGTACTCTGTGGTTCAGAAATTTCAGATGGGGTTAGCTGGGATTCTGCAGGGAGACGGGGCTGGGCTTACTCACATGTTTGCAGTGCCCCTGCTTCTGGAGTTAGTGGGTGTCAGCTGAGACCACAAAGGCAAGCACACACTTGTTGGTCAGCATCTAGCCAGCTGGGCTGGACCTGTTCCATGGCTGCTCCGGGCTCCAAGAGGAATAAGACAACAAGGATGATTTCCTCCTGTTTGCAATAAAAATAAGAATAAATATTTTGCAGGATTTTTATGGAGATTAAACAAGATAATGTACTGTTAACCCTTAACACACAGTAGGCATTCAATAATTTTTTTCATACTCTCTACCCCTTCCCTAAGCAAAACCTACTCCCCTCTTAGGATTTCTCTCTTGACATGCTCCCAATGGTCCTGACTCATGGAAACATTGTGATCATTTTCAAATGCTCCTTTTGCTTTATCCATTCATATTCAGCCTGCCCACCTAAAGCAAAGGGCTTAAATCACAGTCTTCTATAGCTTTTATAATTTTTAAAAGGTTTTTAATAATCAAATTCAGTTCATTCCATTTCTGCCATCTTATTCAGCACACTGTGGATGAACATCTCACCTTTCCGGCCTTTTGCCAGAGCTGCACGTCTTCCTCCATCCCCTGCATTGGGCTTGTCAGCACCCACAACCGGGTGAGTCAGATCATACACCTGAGCCCTCCTCCTCAGTGTGTCCAGCCATTTCGCTCAGACAATTCACCTCTTGGTGGTATAACATAGGGCTCAAGTTAACTGGACTACATGGATTCAAGTTTCATCTACAGCACTTACTAACCATGTGGCCATATACCAGGTCCTTAGTTTCTCTTAGTTTCCCCATCTGTAAAATGGGAATGATGACCACAGTCCTGCCTTATGAAGTGTTGAAGGATTAAATGAGAAAACCTACAGAAAGCACTTAGTCTATGCCTGGTATCTACCAGGGCTTTAATAAGGATTAGCCATTCTTATCGCCTCCTGGGCCCAATCCTTTTCTCATCAACTCTGCTTGCTGCTCCCTTGGTCCAGACCCTCACCATCCTCTGGGGCACAAGCACCATCAGCACCTAACTGAAACCTAGCCTCTAGCATGGCCTCCTCGAATCAGTCCTCCCCTATCTGCCACCAGAGAAACCAGTGCAAGGGGAAAAGGCCCGATCACTTCTCTCTACTAAAAGCCTCACGTATAGCTGTCTTCCCAAACTATTTGGGATTAAGAATCAGTGCATTTCACAACCAAAGATTAACAAAGAACGTATCTTTGTAAAACACAATAAAAATTAATTATTGGAAAATATTCATGTAAGAAACAAACACAAAATACAAGCCCAAGATTTCTATTATTAGATCTATTTGTTAGATTAATAGGCATAAATGCTCCCTCAAATTACTTTGACAGTTTCTAAACATTTATTCCCAATTTCATTCATCTCTCTTTGGGCTCATAACAAATAGTTGCTGAACTCAGAACAATACTTTCTCCCTTCAGAAGTACTGTCAAGTGTCCTACACTACTTAGGCTCTGGCTAGTCTCCTGTTGAATTACCCCAACTCTTAATATGTACATATACATATGTTTTATATAAATATATATATAATCCTTGGGGTTTCCCCAACATACAACATTTCTATCTCTACGCTTTCCTGCATGCAATTCCCCTTCCCATCTTTGTATCCAGAAAACTCCTAAACATCTTTTGAGATTCTATGAAGGTGTTGCCTGGCCTGAAGTCTTGCATATCTGCTGTTGGTATTGAGGCTCTGTCCCTGGCGCCGTGGCTGATTGTCACCACTGTCCTGACCTGCTTCTTGTTTGAGTGCCAGCACTCCAGTCGCTATGGTCCCACTCCGTCTTTGATAGTCATTGATTCCTAAGTCCTACTACCTCCCTCAAAGGTTCTGCAGTACTAGTGCTTATGTATTAAAAGAAAACTTCCCCCTGAGTGACTAAAGCCATTTGAGACTTTTAGTGAATCCTGCTTATTCCATTTTTCTGTCCCTTCTCCTAGGATAGCTGGGGCAATAAACTTGAAGACCTATTCAGAAAATATTTCAAGGACACCTGCATGTATATCAAAAGCTTTGCCAAATGCCTACTCTGTACCTGATACCCAGCCGGATGCAGTAAATACAGAAGTAAAGACAAGTTCCCTTCAGAAAAGTAATGTGTAGATCAGTTCAAGAAGTGCTATAATCACAGAATGTACAAGTGGTTACAGTAATTCAAGGAACAGCACATACGTGGTGATAAAGATTTTAGTGCTGGGTCTGCATGAGTCTCATTTCTGCACATATTCTGCACAGAGGTACTGACAACCTTTTCTCTCTTTTCAAAGGTGTTTGCACAGTGAACAGCCTTGGAAGATAGAAATAATGTCTCCTTCTAGAGCAGAGGGAAGAAATTGTTTGTTGTGCAATATAACAAAAATAGTTTCTCCCTCCTGGGCAAAAGTTAGGCAGGTTTTCTGGCATCCCATTTATTGAAAAGAGGTTTCCTAAGGTCAGGTGTCCTCAGGTTGAAGTAAACCCAATACATACACAGCGTCCAGGACCATGTGTTGCCCCATGGTGCTTGGGTGGCAGGGGTGGAGGGGGGGCAAAAGTAACTGACATGAGCATGAAGTGAATACTGCTTTCTCTGTGGGAAGTAATAAAGTCCTTGGTCTCTTACCTGGGAGTGTCATGCCTTCTATCAGATCCATGAAGCTGCGGTGGACTAACATGTTAGCTTGAAAGTAGGATAAAATCAGAGTCTTCAGAGTTCTTGATATTTAGATGGGGTCAGGGAATTATTTCAGTGTCCTAATACCTACTTGAGCTAAACATGTAGGTTTTGTGTAAGTTAGCCTCCAGTGCATTCTAGAACACAAAGTAAAGACCATATAGAAGGGCAAAAGGGTATAACCACACAGTGCATTTAGGAAAATTCAAGCAGAACAGTTTGACCAGATCACCATCAAGGGTTTTACAAGCAGTCATGAAACTAAATCAGAATATTCAATTTAGCCTTAAGGTCCATTTTGAGATAAAACTTTTAATAATATTAACCAGAGTCTTTGAATTAGCTAATCCTGTACTTCCCAACCAAACTGATGAAGAAAAACTATTCTGTGTCATGTTAATTGCTGTGCCAATAAAAATAGACTTTCCCTACACAATTTAGTTCCTTAACTGCAAGCAAAGTTCAATAGGTTTTGGTGTTTTTGTTTTTGTTTTCATTTTTCACTGAAGCCCTCCTCAATACTTCAATATGGAAAAACTTTTTTGAATCACCAAAGGGGAAAGTTAGCATACGGGGTAGGCCAAGCTAATCTGATCAGATATCCTTTGTTTGAGAAACTCTGATTAACATTTCCCAGAATCATTATTCTGCTCTTCCTGATATGAGTAATGTCCGTATAATCCGTTTTAAAATCACTATGGCATTATAAGCAACAAATGAAATGATAATTGAATAAAATTAATCTTTGGCTAGATTTGCTTTAAAATGTGTCTATGGGGGGTTCCTGGGTGGCTCAGTCATTAAGCGTCTGCCTTCAGCTCAGGTCATGATCCCAGGGTCCTGGGATCAAGCCCCGCATCGGGCTCCCTGCTCAGCCTGGAGCCTGCTTCTCCCTCTTCCACACCCCCTGCTTGTGTTCCCTCTCTAGCTGTCTCTCCTTCTGTGTCAAATAAATAAATAAAATATTTTTTTAAAAAAATGTGTGTATGGGATTAGGATTCTGTGGTCCTAAACCTCCATAACCTAAAAAAAAAGTGAAATTCCATAAAGGCTTGTGTGCATCTGTTCTCTGCTCCAATAGCCTACAAATTAATAAATCATTCTATTAATTACACAGGAATATTTAAATATTTCAGTCATACATCCTCATCTCTAGTTGACTAAACTATTCCAAGATCAATTCACACCATATATATATATATATATATATATATATATATATAGGAAATCTACCCTATATAATTCAGACATTATTTACTTTGCCAAAAGAATGCACTTGGATTTTTATTATGCTCCAGGTCACTGAAAATGGAGCATAGCATACTCACATTATTTCAATGTTGAAAGATATATAATATGTATATATATAATATATATCATACTATGTATATTATATATGAATGTATATATATCATATATATACATTTCAGAAACACCTATGCAAATTCTTTCAACTTAAAAGGATTAGGAAACCAAGTAAGACAAAGTTGATAACCCTTTAACTGTTGACCACTTTATAGCTGAAACAATGCTTTAACCATTGCTACAAGCACACATTTCCTTAAAGTTGTAGGGAAAATTGCTATTTTTCACATTGAAAATGGCCAAATATGTTTGGAAGATTTGTCATCATCTATCAAATGGCAAAGATTCAACATTTTGGCTCTCTGCTGTCTATAAATTCACCCTTGAATTACCCCTAGCATGGAGCTATCATACAGAGGATAGTCAATCAATATTTATTAAATAAGTAAATGAACTTTTCACCTTTTAGTTGATATAACTAATATTATACAATTTTAAGTACATTTGCTGATTTCTATGAAATTCTCTACCATCAATCCATTTCATCCAAATGGATTAAAAAGTTCACTAGAAATGAAGGGGGGGAAATTGGAGGGGGAGATGAACCATGAGAGACTATGGACCTTGAGAAACAAACTGAGGGTTTTAGAGGGGTGAGGGGTGGGGGGATGGGTTAACCTGATGATGGGTATTAAAGAGGGCATGTATTGAATGGAGCACTGGGTGTTATACGCAAACAATGAATCATGGAATTCTACATCAAAAACTAATGACGTAATGTATGGTGACTAACATAACATAATAAAATAAAATTTAAAAAAATTAAGCAATAAAAAAGTTCACTAGAAAAACAGATATGCAAAAGAAATGTTTAAATGGTTTATCAGAATAATAACTAAATTACTAAAATTCTGAGAATTACATGAAAAATTAAACAAAACAATATAGTGAACATAGATAATACCTGCTTATATAAGGTATACATTTAAGTTGAAATGTAAATATGTTTGTCACCGTAGTTTTTTAGTGAAATCATTAATAGAGCTTTACAGTGTTCATTTATTTCCATTTATTGAGCTTCTTATGGTAAGTAGCATTTATTTCATATAATCTTCTGGATTTTATGAAGTTTGGGGGGAGTTGTGGGTTTTTTAAGATTTGATTTATTTATTTTGAGAGAGAGAGAGAGTGAGCAACCATGAGTGGGGGGAGACACAGAGTGAGAGGGACAAGCAGACTCCGCACTGAACACGGAGCCTGACACAGGGTTCAATACCAAGGCCCTGCAGTCATGACCTGAGCAGAAATCAAGAGTCAAATGCCCAACCAACTGAGCCACCCTGGTGCCCCTAATCCTCTGGATTTTAACAAAGTAATATTTTATTATTTAAATGTCATGCCAGGACACCTGGGTGGCTCAGTCGTTAAGCGTCTGCCTTTGGCTCAGGTCATTATCCCAGGGTCCTGGGATCGAGCCCCGCATTGGGCTCCCTGCTCAGCAGGAAGCCTGTTTCTCCCTCTCCTACTCCCCCGCTTGTGTTCCTTCTCTTGTTATCTCTCTCTCTCTGTCAGATTAAAAAAAAAAAATCCTTAAAAAAATGTCATGCCAAGAAGTTAGAAATTTATGCTAAAATCAATAAAAGACTTTAAACCACATAGGTGACTTTTCTGTCCCTATCTCCAAATGACTTCCATGTCTCTCTGGTTCATGGGCCTAGGTTCTTCATGTGTGTGAGTGTTAGTTTTGGTGTAGCCAGGATAATTTTCAATGGCAAAGCCCTCTTCACAAGTGTCCATGTATGAGGACTCACTGCCACACATATCCCTAAAATAGTTGTGCTTATTAGGCTCACATCTGTCCTACAGAAAGATGAAAATCAACAATACCCAACTTCAATGAATATATGATCTCTATGAGAAGACAGTCATACACAAAATTAACTGTTCTAGATTCTGGGGAAGATGGCAGAGTAGGAGCACTCTAAGCTCACCTTGTCCCACAGACACAAGTAGCTGACACCCACATCAGTGTAAATAATCCAGAGAAAAACCCAAGGACTAGCAGAACAAACTCTCCAGAGCTAAATGTAGAGAACAACCCACATTGATGTGGAGCATTTTTTCACATGTCTGTTGGCCTGTATGTCTGTATGTCTTCTTTGGAGAAATGTCTGTTCATGTCATCTGCCCATTTCTTGACTGGATCATTGATGAACCCCTACCATTTACATCCATGTGGATGGAACTGAAGGGTATTATGCTAAGTGAAATAAGCCAATCAGAGAAAGACAATTATCATATGGTTTCACTCATGTGTGGAATGTAAGAAATAGCACAGAGGATCATAGGGGAAGGAAGGGAAAACAGAATGGGAAGAAATCAGAGAAGGAAACAAACCATGAGAGACTCTTGACCTGGGAAACAAACTGAGGGTTGCTGGAGGGGAGTGGGTGAGGGGATGGGGTAACTGGGGGTGATGGGCATTAAGGAGGGCACATGATGTGATGAGTACTGGGTGTTGTATGCAACTAATGAATCACTGAACACTACAACTGAAACTAATGATGTACTATATGTTGGCTAATTGAATTTAAATCTTTTTAAAAAGGCACACACAAAAAAGAAGAAGAACAGGCACATTGAAAAGGGTAGGAAGGATGGAGGCACAATTGGGAGCTAAATGGCCTCACAGGACTGTTTGCAGGAGGAAGAAATGCCAGGATGGAGAGGGGAAAGAAACAGACACCCAGGCACCCCAGGCACAGGGAAAACAAACCCTATAACATTTGGCTTTGAAAACCAGAGGGGCTGGAATTTCAAGAGTTCTTATAATCAGCAGGGCTTAACACCTGGAACTTTAAAAATCAGCAGCCTCCTGGAAGAGCCAGGAGGGTGAGAAGAAACAGAGTCCCCACCCTTAAAGAGACAGTACAACAAAGAGCCCTACAGAGAAACAGCATAGAAGCAGCAGTTTGAAAAACGCCTGGGGTATACAAGAAGGAGATTTGTTGACTAATCTCAGAGCATGTGCTGGAGGGGCAGGGATCTTGGGAGACTTCTCCAGGAACAAAGGAGCTGGTGGGAGCCATTTCCCTTCCCTATACCCCAGCATTGACACAGAGACACAGCCAGAACTAGTCAGCACTTATACTCACTACATAATTTGCTAATAGCCCACCTGATACCCACATTCTCCTACAGACATGTCCCCTCCAGCCAAGTCTCTGCTCCAGGTCCCCTCCCACAGCAGACCCACACAAACTTTGCTAACACCACGTGTCCCACCCCCCACATAGCTTCTGCAGATCTACCCCCGCCAACCTGGCCTGTCTCAGCCCCTAGCAGTCTCCCTCCCACAAGCCCAGACCTTGCTGGTACCACAGGCCCCAGCCCAGGTTCTCCTACAGACCTGCCCCCTCCAATATGCACTTGGCCAAAACCTATCCAAAACAGTGCCACAAGCTTGGCAGTGTGTAAGCAACCCCAACAGGGGCCAGCACCACTCCAAAGTGACCCCCACCCTGGAGGAGGGAAAGATAACCACACACACAGGTCTGACTGAGGGCCCACCAGTGGGCTGTGAGACCGACATCTGATCTAACTGCAGGCCCCGCCTCCCAGTGAAAGCTTCTCAGGGGGCAACACAGGGAAAGTACCTTGCAGTTCAGTGCTACTGCATCTCTGGCAAACACCTGGCCTGACTCAACTCAAACCCAACATGACCCCAGACTGGCCCACAAACAACACAGGCAAAGACAGCCATTGCAGAGGACTGGGTTGAAGAGGAAAGCAGCTCAGCCACAACAGCAGGGCACAAGCAACACACACAGGAGACAATCCTAAAGCACCAGCTTCTGGATAACAGAGGATATCACACTGCAGGGTGTAAGAGAACCTCTTCTTCATAAGGCCATTACTTTCAAGAGCAGAAGATATAGCTGATTTTCCTAACACAGAGAAACAGACACAGAGACTTAGACAAAATGAGGAGACAGTGGAATATGTCACAGATGAAAGAACAGGACAAAATCAGAGCAACACAGAAATAAATAATATTCTTGATAGAAAATTTAAAGTAATGGTTATAAAGATACTCTTAGATTTGAGAAAAGAATGGAGGACCTCAGTGAGACCCCTAAGAAAGAGATAGAAAACATAAAAAAGAACCAATCAGGGATGAATAATTCAATAAATGAAATTAAAAATACACTAGATGGAATAAATAATCGACTAGAAGAAGCAGAAGAAAAGATCAGTGACCTGGAGAACAGAGTAATGGAAAACAATCAAGCTGAACAAGAGAGGAAAAAAATAAGAAGAAAAAATAAAAATACACTTAGGGATCTCAGTGACAACATCAAGGATAATAACATTCACATTATAGCAATCCCAGAAGAAGGGGGGGCAAAAAATGTATTTGAAGAAATAATAGCTAAAAACTTCCTAAATTTGAAGAAGGAAACAGAAATCCAGATCCAGGAAGCACAGAAAGGCCCCAAAAAGTAATCCAAGGAGGACCACACCAAGACACATAGTAATTAAAATGGCAAAAATTAGTGATAAGGAGAGAATTTTAAAAGCAGCAAAACAAAAGAAAACAGTTACATACAAGGGAAACCCCATAAGGCTATCAACTGATTCTTCAGCAGAAATTTTCTAGGCCAGAAGGCATGATATATTCAAAGTGCTGGGGGTGGGGGAGCCCTGCAACCAAGAACACTCTATCCAACAAGGCTATCATTGAGAATAGAAGGAGAAATAAAGAATATCCCAGACAAACAAAATTAAAGGAATTCATGACCCCTTAATCAGTCTTACAAGAAATGTTAAAGGGGATTCTGACTGGAAAGGAAAGGCCATAAGTAAGAGTAAGAAAAGTGGGAAGCACAAAAGCAGTAAAAATAAGCATATCTGGAAAAATCAGTCAAGGGAGTCACAAAATAAAAGGATATAAAGCATGACACCACATACCTAAAACGTATGTCTTAGGAAGAGAGGAGTAAAGAATGGGCTCAAACTTAAGCAACCATCAACTTAATATAGACCCCAATATGCATAAGATGTTATATACAAGCCTGATGGTAACTACAAATCAAAAGCCAGTAATAGATATGCAAAAATTAGAGAGACAGGAATCCAAGTATATCACTAAAAAAGGCCAGCAAACCATGAGAGAAGACAGCAAGAGAAGAAAGGAACAGAAAATAACTAAAAAAAAAACATAAAACAAGAAACAAAATGGCAATAAGTATATCCCTGTCAATAATTACTTTCAAAAAAAATTATTTCTAATGTAAATGAACTAAATTCTCCAATCAAAAGACCTAGGGTGACACAATGGTTAAAAAAAGCAAGACCCATCTATATGCTGCCTACAAGGGATTCATTTCACACCTAAAGACACTGCAGATTGAAAGTAAAGGGATGGAAGAACATTTATCATGCAAATGAATGTGAAAAGAAAGCCAGCATAGCAATACTTATATCAGACAAAATAGACCTTAAAACAAAGACTATAACAAGAGACAAAGAAGGACACTGTTTAATCAAAAAGGAAACAATGCAATAAGAAGATATAACAACTATAAATATGTATGCATCATCATGGGAGCACCCAGATATATAAAGAAGCTAATAACAAACATAAAGGAAGTAATTGATAGTAATATGATAATAGTAGGGGACTTTAACACCCCACTTACATCAATGGATAAATCATCCAAACAGAAAATCAACAAGGAAACAGTGGCTTTGAATGGCAAATTGGATCAGATAGATCTAACAGAAAAATTCAGAACATTCCATCCTAAAACACCAGAATATACATTCTGTTCAAGTGTACATGGAACATTTTCCAGAATAAATCACATATTAGACCACAAAACAAGTCTTGACAAATTCAAAAAGACTGAAGTCAGAACCTGCATTTTTTCTGAACACAACACTCTAAAACTAGAAATCAAGCACAAGAAAAAAAAATCTAGAAAGAACACAAATACATGAAGGTTAAATAACATGCTACTAAACAATGAATGGGTCAATCAAGAAATCAAAGAGGAAATCAAAAAATACATGGAGACAAATAAAAATGAAAATACAATAGTCCAAAATCTCTGGGATGCAGTGAAATCTCAAGTTTTAAGAGGAAGTTTATAGCAATACAGGCCCACCTCAAGAAGCAAGAAAAATCTCAAATAAACAATGTAACCCTACACCAAAAGGAGTTAGAAAAAGAAGGGAAAAAAAAACGAAAACCAGTAGAAAGAAGAAAAATTTAAAAATCAGAGCAGAAATAAACAAAATAGAAACTAAAAAAAAAAAAAAAATAAAAAAATCAAAAAAACCAGGAGCTATTTCTTTCAAAAGATCAACGAAGTTGATAAAACTTCAGCTAGACTCAAAAAAAAAAAAAAGGAGAGAGGACTCAAATAAACAAAATCAGAAATAAAAGAAATAAAAACCAACACCACAGAAATACAAAGGATTATAAGAGAATATTATAAAAAATTATATGCCAACAAATTGGACACCTATAAGAAATGGATAAATTCCTAGAAACATATAACCTCCCAAAACTGAATCAGGAAGAAATAGAAAATTTGAACAGACCAGCAATTAAATTGAATCAGTAATCAAAAAACTCCCAAGAAACAAAAGTCTAGGACCAGACAGCTTCACAGGCAAAGAAGAGTTTTTAAACTTCACATTTAAAGAAGAGTTAATACCTATTCTTCTAAAACTATTCCGAAAAATACAAGAGGAAGGAAAGTTTCCAAATTCATCTATGAGGTCAGCATTACCCTAGCACTAAAACTAGATAAAAGGGTGCCTGGGTGGCTCAGTCGGTTAAGCGTCTGCCTTCAGCTCTGGTCATGATCCCCGGGGTCCTAGGATAGAGCCCTGTATCTCACTCCATGCTCAGCAGGGAGCCTGCTTCTCCCTCTCCTCCCCATTTGTGCTCTCTCTTGCTAAATCTGTCTCTATCTCTGTCTCTCTCTCTCAAATAAATAAGATATTTAATTAATTAACTAATTAAACCAGATAAAGATACTACCAAAAAAAGAGAGAGAGAGAAAACTACAGGCCAATATGTCTGATAAATATAGATGCAAAAATCCTCGACAAAATATTAGCAAACCAAATCCAACAATACATTGGCCAAAGCAATCTTGAAAAAGAACAAAATTGGAGGTATCCCAGATTTCAAGATATACTACAAGCTGTAGTAATCAAAACAGCATGGTACTGTCACAAAAATAGACACACAGATCAGTGGAACAGAAAAGAGATCCCAGAAACAAACCCATGATTTATGGGCAATGAATCTTCAACAAAGGAGGAAAGAATATGCAATGGGAAACACACAGTCTCTTCAACAAATGGTGTTAAGAAAACTGGACAGCAACATACAAAAAAATGAAACTGGATCACTTTCTCCCACCATATGCAAGAATAAACTCAAAATAAATTAAGGATCTAAATGTGAGACCAGAAACCATAAAAATCCTAGAAGAGAGGACAGGCAGTAATTTCTCTGACATCAGCCATAGCAACATTTTTCTAGATATGTCTCCTGAGGCAAGGGAAACAAAAGCCAAAATAAACTATTGGGACTTCATCAAGACTAAAAGATTCTGCACAGCAAAGGAAACAATAAAACTAAAAGATAGCCTACTGAATGGGAGAAGATATTTGCAAATGACATATCTGATAAAGGATTAATATCCAAAATATATGAAGAACTTATACAACTCACCAAAAAAAAATAATCTAATTAAAAATGGGCAGAAGACATGAACAAACATTTCTCCAAAGAAGACATACAGATGACCAACAGACACATGAAAACATGCTCAACCTCACTAATCATCAGGGAAATGCAAACCCACAATGAAATATCATCTCATAGCTGTCAGAATGGCTAAAATCAAAAACACTAGAAACAACAGTTGTTGGCAAGGATGTGGAAAAAAAAGGAAACCGTGTGCACTGTTGCTGAGAAGGCAAACTGGTGCAGCCACTGTCAAAAACAGTATGGAGGTTTCTCAAAAAGTTAAAAATAGAATTACCATATGATCCAGTAATTCCACTAATGGGTACTTATTTACCCAAAGAAAATTAAAACACAAATTCAAAAAGATATATGTACCCCTATGTTTATTGCAGCATTATTTACAAAAGCCAAGATTTGGAAACATGCCAAGTGTCTGTCGATAGATAGATGGATAAAGAAGATATGATGTGATATAGATTGATGATAGATAGATAGATAGATAGATACACACACACACAATGGAATACTGCTCAGCCATAAAAAAGAATGAAATCTTGCCATTTGCAACAAAATCTATAGGGTATAATGCTAAATGAAGTAAGTCAGTCAGAGAAAGACAAATAGATAAATACCACAAGATTTCACTCATATGTGAAATTTGAGAAACAAAACAAATGAACAAGGAAAAAAAGAGACAAACCAAAAAACAGACTTTTAACTCTAGAAAAAAACTGATGGTTATCAGAGGGAAGGTGGGTAGCGGGATGGTGAAATAGGTGAAGGGGATTAAGAATACATTGATCATGATGAGCACTGAGTAATATACAGAATCGCTGGATCACTATATGGTACACCTGAAATTAATATATAACACCGTATGTTAACTATACTGGAATTTTTTTTAATTAACTGAACTACAGAATGGAATTCATTACTCATCCATTCATTAAGTCATTATTGATTCATTCAGCAACATTTATTTAACACATATCATGGCCCAGGTCCTGCAGAAGGGACCACAGATACAGAAACTAATAAAATACTGTAGTCCACTGTAACGCTTCTGACTCCCCTTACATTACTTCTGCCCCACCTTTGTCTAGGCCCTATAGCTCAACAACCCGAGACTACTGTCTACAGTTTTCTCCAGAATCTCCAGCCGACAGGCAGTTGTCAAGTCCTCCTAATGCACAAATTTGTTTAAGTAACTTCCTTCTTCAAAAGCTTTTAGTTGCATCCCCTAACCTATGCAGTAAATTATAAATTCCCTAAATGACAACAATTTAAGGATCTTGCTATCTTGGTCCCAATATATCTTTCCAGTCCCAAAAAACTAATACATTGAGGAGTGATTTACATTACCCCACACCTTCCATATATATTATTTCATATATATTGCCCTAGCCTTTTCACATACATTATCTTCATAATAACACCAGAGATTCACAGAGCACTGTTGTGTGCTCCCCCAGCACATTTCATTTTCCTCCTGAGCACACCACAGACTTGATATGTAAGACCCAAGTGCTAGGTGGAGCCATGTGACTGGTTCTGGCCAATGGAAAGTGAATAGATTTCTAGGCCTGATCCCTAAAATATCTCCCACCCTCTTCCTCTCCCTTCCCTTCTGCAGTGAATGTGGGGACTAAATATTGACGACCATGGCATCCCAGGGGGAACCTCTCACGGTCATCCTACAGCAGCGCTTCTACCCCCACCCTGCCTCACTGCAACCTCCAAAACTAAATTGGACTAAGATGTTAGGAAACATTCGATTTGTATTGTTTTAAGTCACTGAGATTTCTGAGTTCATTTGTTGTTACGGCATAAACTATTTTATCCTGACAATGCAGCCAGAAATTAATTTTATAGCATTTTAGACATAAGAAAACTAAGATTCCAAAAGGCAAGTGACATCCAAACTCACATAGTTAATAAGTAGGACTATAAATTCAGGTCTCTACTTTCTGTGATGTTTTGTTTTATACGTCAACTTCACTGGGCTAAGGAATGCCCAGATAGCTAATCACACATCATTTCTGGGTGTGTCTGTGTGGATGTTTCTGGAAGCGATTAGCATTTGAATCAGTAGACAAAGTAAAGATTATCCTCACCAATGCAAGTGGGGACCTTCCAGTTCCTTGACGCGTGAATAGAACAAAAAAGCAGAGGAAGAGGGAAGTTGCTCTCTGTCTGAGCTAAGTCATCTACCCTCTCCTGCCCTTGGACACTGGGGCTGTACACAGGGTTGGGTTTACATTACCTTGCATATAAGTCACCCAATAATCATGTTGAATGAATAAATGTGATGGTTTAACTGTTTAATCTATCATCAGTACATACATAGACTTACAGCAAATGTCAATGAAAGTCACTTCTTATAGTAACATGGAAGGATAATATATGCAAAGGCTCTTCTCGACAAGATGTCCACTTTGATCTCCTTTTTAAATACAGGACATTGGTTCTGATTTTTAAAAAGTGTATTTTGAAATCTTCTGATCTTCTCTAATGAGCCACTTGATTATATAAGGCTGTGCTTCATGTTTCAGAAATGAATTGGTACTGTCTGTGTTAGCCAGAGCTGGGTGTAGGAAATTTGAATAGTGGAGCAGACTATTAACAAGCAGTTATTCCTGTGTTACTTTTGTTGCCACAAACCAATTTACTTCAGCAATTTTTACCTACTTAAAAAAAAAATTACACAAATTAGAGCATATCTTTAAAAATAAATTGCTTCTAAATAAACCTTAGATGCAATTAGAATTATGATACTTATTATGAAGAGCTGTGTCTCCTTCCATTTGGCGCTAGTGACAAAGGTTAAAAATGCCCTCCTATAAAATACCACATAATTAAACAAAGCAATTTTGTAATTACCTACTACACAATTGGATAAATTCCAAGTTTTGTAATTATTTTAACCTATAGATGATCTACTTGTACAAAAAAAATAAATAAATAAGTCCAAAGGATAGAAGAATAGAATTTTTCTTCAGGACTATTTAGTTTTGTTTCCATTCTCTCATTTGCTAAGCTTCTCTTTTAAAAAAAAATTTAAAAAAAACAGCAAACAGTTTCTGCTCCTTGTGTTTCCCTCCTCAAGTAACTATGCATAGATATGTGTGTAGAATGTCGAGCTTTCTGCTTGAGAATTTTTAAAACCTAGCAATGGAAATGAGACATACGGTGGGACATGGCATATTAAAAACTCAAGCCCCACCATCAGTAGGTGTAATAATGCCTCAGGAGAAGTTGAAGGAACTCATTATAATAATCTGATGGAGACAAAACTCTGTAAAACACAAATCCCTGTTTCCCTAGGATCAAATTACACCACTATGTAGGCAAATTCCCACCATGCCAACTTCCTGTGTTGAGCTTCTAAGTTTCAGCCTAAATTGCACACCATCTCCTCATCTTTTCAAAGTGCCAAGGGGGACAGTCTCTCTCACCCAGCTCCAGATAAATGTCCAGCTACCTCAGGGTCCACCCCCACTTTCCCTGTCACACTAAGATAAAGCATATCACCTATGGGTAATTCTACAGAAGGAATCCATTCTGCACAATCCACCACACTCTGAGATGACAAAGGGGAAAAAACTCTTTTTTAAAACCATCCTTCAGAATTTCCAGGTCACCAGATGATTTTAAAACCACAGTGATGACCAACCACTTTCATCAAATATCCATGATACACCTTAGGCATTTTGCAAAGTACTAATCCTAATACCCTCACCAAATGTCACCATGGAGTAGGTACCCTTGTTAATTACTTAGTCATTTTATTTTGAAAGTGGTATTATTGCTTTAGGCTCAGACCACTTCCCCACAGTATATTGAGCAATCCCCAGGTTCCAGGAGGCTGGGTGGAGTTTCTCTAAATGAAAAGTCTAAAAACTGATAGTATCTGATGAAGTTGCATTCAGATCTCACTATCAGAGCTTGATAATAACTTTTCTGGAAGGCCACTTTCACTTTCTGGAAAAGTGCACAACAGGGGCACCTGGGTGGCTCAGTAAGGCTGAGCATTGGACTCTTGGTTTCGGCTCAAGTCATGATCTCAGGGTTCTGGAATCTAGCCCCACATCAGACTCTGTGCTCAGTGGGGAGTCGGCTTGAGGATTCTCTCTCTCCCTCTGCCCCTCCCCCACTTGTACTCTCTCTCTCAAATAAATAAATCTTAAAAAAAAAATAGCGCACCACAGAACATGTTAACCAATGAGTCACAGGGTCCAAGTTCAATGTTCTTAGAAACTCATCTCCCAGTCTGAGCATTCAGACTGAGAAAGAACAAGGGTCATCACATGACTACAGTGGCCCAGACAATGCCGCCTGGATTTGTCCCTCAGTCTCCCCTCTTTCCGAGTCTTTGTATGAGAATAGATGTCTAAGTTATCTGATCTCCACATATATTGAACACCCAGGGTAAGTTTCAACTGGAAAACAACTTGGAGCAATATAAAGAAAGCATACATTTATTCATCACTTCTTATGCTAGACACCTTGCTAGGTGTCTTATAAAAATTATCATTTTAAATCCATACAACAAGATTTTTTTTTTTGCTTGAGAACTCTGAGGTTCTAAGAATTTAATGACTTTGTCAAGGTCACCTAATAAGAAAGTAATATAACTGAGCATTATCTCCACAGCCTACTGTCTTTCTATTATAGCATGTTACCTTCATGGATTTTAAGTTCAAAATTTTGGGTTTATGTTTCTTAACCTCTAAACCTTATTTTTTTCTGTAAAATTGTAACATTCCCAAAATCACACAGCTGATAATTGACAATGATGGGATTTGAATGCTGGCTTTATGTTTCTTTCCGACATACCACATTCAAAACAAAATGAACCTTTGGTCTTCCTAGGCTAATTTTCTTTTTCCTCTGGCCTCCCTCTCAAAATCTGGGATCATCTTGAAAGCATTTTTTCTCTCAGTGACATACATCCTACAGCTCAAATGGATCTGGCAATTCTACCTTCAAAATCTTACTCAAACCCATCAGTTCTCTGCATCTCCATCTCCACCTCCAGAACTAGTGTCCACCATTTCCAGCCAAGCATAAGGGCTCCCCTCATCTATCCAATCTTTCCAACAGAGCCAGAAACATAAAGGAGGCTGGTATACTATCTCAGCACTTAAAACCCTTCAATGACCCCCTAAATTTCATTTAGAATTACCCCTGGTCATTTCTTCCCTGCTTCCTTCCACATTCCTTACTCATTCTTTCTGTTCTTCACATGTATCAAGCCATTTTCTTTTTCCCCTCCAATAAAATGTTTTATTTTATTAATTAACCGTGATTTGAATATGACTGAACATGAGAATATGACTGAATATGACTGAACATGAGATGGCCAGATATTATTCTATATCCTATGAGCCAACCATATGATCTTAGTTGGTACAGATCCTTGTAGGTCTTCTGTAAAGCATCTTGCTTCCCCTGGCATTTTTTAAGTATAACTGACGTATAACATTCTGTCAACTTCAGGTATATGATATAATGATTCCATATTTGCATACGCTGCAAAATTATTTCTACAATAAGTTTAGGGATCGTCTGTCACCAAAGTTACAAATTTTTTTTCTTGTGATGAGAACTTTTTAGATTTATTCTCTTGGCAACTTTCAAATATGCACTATGATTTTATTGACTTAGAGTCACCATGCTGTACATCCCATCCCCATGACATTTATTTTATAACTAGAAGTTTATACCTCTTGACCTCCTTCACCCATCTCACCCACACCCCCGCCTCTGACAACCACCATTCTGTTCTTTATATCAGTGAGTTTGGTTTTCAAATTTATCAAGTCCTTGTCCACTTCAGGGGCTTCATACATGCTGATCCTTCTGCCTGGAGCACTCTTAGTCTTCATTCTGCTTCACAGATACTTCTTCCTTGGAGATTTCCTTGCCCCTCCTCTCCCATTTCAACTGGGTTCCCCTCTTCCCAACCCTTTCATATTTTCCTATATTTGGGCACTGGCTATGTTGCAATAACAAAGGACTCCAACAAACAATGGCTTAAATAAGATGGAAGTTCATTTCTCTGTCAATTATAATCCATGAATCCAAGGCTTTAAGGGAGATCCTGCCACCTTCAAACTCCAGCTTCCATCTTGGAATCCAAGGTTTTCATTTTAGTTCTCATCATTTCCAGCCAGCAGGAAGGAGGAAAAGGCCAGGGAATACACATGATTCCCTTTTAGGACATACCCCAAAAGTGGTTTGAAAAAAAATCCCATTGGCCAGAACTTTAGTCATGTGGACAAGCTATAAGAGATGGTCAGTGTTTGGTGGTGTTCCTAACCAAAATTCAAGCATTCTATTATTAAAGACAGGCAGAATGGACATTGGTGAAAAACAAGCAGCCTCATACTTTCTCTTCACAGGACATACTTCAATTAATAATTACATATTTATTTTGTTCCTGATTTGTTCAATGTCTGTCTTCTCTTTTGACCATAAGCTTGATGAGAGAGAAACATTTTACCTGTTTGGATCACCACAATGTTCCCCATGCCTAACACAGTTCCTGAAGTATACTAGATGAGTCATAAATGTTTAGTGATTGAGTGAGTAGACAAGAATGTTTTAAGTGTTGTGCAAACTAGTATGTCTACCTTCCTCTATACTTCTCAGAGCATAGAATATATGCCCTGTGTATGTGGGTATGTGTATCTCCATCAACCCTGCCAACTCCTACGCTGTCTCTGCTCTTCAGCACCTGTTTCTTCCTTGTACACCTTATCCGGAGCTTATTAACACTCCACTGAAACTTTTTTCCTCACCTAGTTTGCATTTGTCACTGCTGATCTACTCCCTATTTTTCTTATAATTCTTTCTGTCTTAGTTTCTCCTGCTAAGCAATGTTACTTCGGACCTCCTACCCAAACAGGCCAGCTCTCCTCTTCCATGCCTCTACCACAGTGAGGCTCTGCTCATTGCTACCGATTCCTTCTTTCATTCAACAACTATTTGAATCTCCAGTCTGCTTACTATGCTGGTCACCAAGACACAACATATATAATATAACCTCATTTCCCCAAAGAATCTCCAAGTCTGTTTGGGAGGTAGACTAGAAAATAAACAATTTGAATCTAAAGCAACAGGTGCCATAAAAGAGGCTTGCTTAAAAAACCAAGGGAACACATTTATTGAGTACCTGCTACTACCTCATTGCATCTCATATTAGTATCATCAGATCATCCAAACTTTAAAGATAAGGAAGCTGAGGCTCAGAGAGTTCAAGTAATTTGCTCAAAGTCAGACATCTCGGAGTGAGAAAGTAGAACTGCCAGTTCAAGGCAATCGGATGAAGTCACCATCTTCTCCCCTCCCACAAACTCTAGTACAATTCTCCTCTAGTATACTCTGCTCTGTTCTAACCTAAGTTCTTAACATGGCTCTCAGATCTGTGGTCTTCTCCTTGTCCATAAGCACCCAGCTCCAAACAGGTCCCCATAGTGCCCTCCATACATTAGAGTAATGGCCTCTTGTGTCCTTTGCCTCAGCCTAGGATCTTGTCAGAGCAGCAGGCACTGCTGGATGCTAGACAGTACAGAGAGAAAAGACCTCTGTTTGCTGATGTGCCAATTACATCTTGCTGCAAACAATCCCATACATTCAAACAACAATGTACCCTTATCTCTCGTGGTCCTGAGTGTTGACAGGGTTCAGGTGGGTGGTTCTTGCTCAGGAGTTCTCATGGAATTGCAGTGAGATGCTGGCTGGGACTAGAGTCATCAGACGACCTCCTCACTCACATTTTAGGTGCCTGGGCTAAAATGGCTGGGGAACTGGGGACTGGACAGACCTTTCATATGTTTATCCTAGGTTACCTCACAGCATGACAGTCTCAGAGCAGTTGGACTTCTCACATGACAACAGGCTTCCCCAAAAACATGCATTCCAAGAGGTCTGGAAGAAAGCTTTAGGCTTCTTTTGATCTAGCCTTATAAGTTCCAGAATATCACTTCTGCTGAGTGCAGGTAAGTCTGATTAAGTCAAAAACATCAGTCCAGATTCCAGGGAGGCCAGTTAGACTCTACTTCTCCATGAAAGAAGTAGCAAAAAACTGGTGGCCTTCTTAATCAACCTCATGTGGAGTAACACAAATCTGGGTTCAAATCCTAGCTGTGCCACTTACTAGCTGTGTGTCCTGAAACCAGTTACTGAATCTCTCTGAAATTCAGTGTTCTCACCTGTAAAACATTGAAAACAATATTTATCTCACCAGGTTGCTGTGAGAACAAAGAGAAATTCAGTGTGTGAAATGTCCTGTGCCAGGCAGGTGCTCAGTAGGTGTTAGTCTTCTTTCCCATCATGTTCCACCCTCACTCCAAAGCAGGTGGCAGAATAGGGTTCCCATAAACATTTCCTAAATGAATGAATGCATGAAATTATGCAATACATGGAGCATCCAAAGTAATCTCCGGACACTCTATTCCTCATGTCATTCTCACGCTTAAGAATACAAAGGATCTTTCAATTACTGCAGAGTATCCCAAAGTTCCCTGCTCAGTGTCCAGAACTCTGGGACTTCCTAACCTCTGCTGACCCATGACCGATCTCAGGGCTTGTCTGGGCAGCTTCTCAGACCTCCTGCTAGCACAGAGCACAGCACCCACATGTAGCCTGCACTTAAGAGTACCCCTTGCTGGAGCAGAAGCCAATTGAAAGAGCTCCCAGTTGCCAAAGCGAAAGCAATCTAAACAGGAAAATGAGTAAAGTAGTATTGGATTATAACTCAAATTATAAAATAAATATTCCTGACACCATACAGATGTAAATAAATGATTGAATAAATTAATAAATGGGGAGAAGAGACAAATATCCTATGCAAAAGAATTCCAAATAATTTAGGTAAATACTCCCATCTCAAGAAATGGAGCATAATCCCCCCCACCCCCGCCTCAACTGTGGACTGAGCATAGCAACTTCTTTGTGAAGAGTGTAGTACAGAAAGGGAGAGACCTGACCAACTCTACCTCAGCCAGGTGATCAAGGTCAGCTTCAGTAGTTACCAGTCACGTTGATGGTATGTACTCTTGATATGATGCAGTGAAAATGGCACTTCACCTCTGTGATCTTACTCCAAACATCCACAGGCCCAATCCAACCATGAGGAAAACATCACACAGATCCTGAGATGAGTACTTGACCAGTACCCCCTCAAAACTCTCAAGGTCATCAAAAACAAGGAAAATCTGAGAAACCATCACAACCTCAAGAGGAGCCTGAGGAGACATGACAACTAAATATGATGTGGCATCTTAGATGAGATCCTGGCACAGAAAAAAAGGACATTAGGTTAAAACTAAGGAAGTCTGAAAAAACTACGGAATTTAGCAAACAATGTATCATTGTTAGTTCATTAATTGTAACACATGTATCATACAAATTTAAGAGGTTAATAATTGAAGAAACTGTGTGGGGAGTACTGAAAAATCTCTACAATATTGTCTCCCAATTTTCTATAAATCTGAAATTGTTCTAAATACTAAGTTCCTATTGAGAAAAAAAATAGCCCTTGCTAAGCACTGAAATGACTGATGCCTTCTGGGATGCTAGGGTCTTCGTGGTCCTGCTAGGGGTGGGTCCTGCCCAGAAGTCGACGGGTTTCTGTATCTGGATTGAGTTGGAATGCAGGCTCCCCAGTTTGTAATCACATCTCACGCTAACCCAACACACTTGATTCCTGCCTTCCCTTTGTCCATGGCATAGCCACCTCCCAGCTCCCTAAGTTCAGGACTTCAGAGTCAGCCTTTCACTTTTTTTGTCCCACTTTCTAAGTTCAGTTGCTTCCCATTCATAATTTCATCTCCAATCCAGTACCTCAACTGGGTACCACTGTCCGAGTTCAGATCCTCAGCATCGATCATCCACATGCCTTTATGATTCTTCCTGCCCTCAGCCTCTCTCCAGCTTCCATCCTCCAATCCATCCTCCAGGGTCACCAGAAATGACTTCTGCACAAAGGTATTTGATCATGCCAACCCCTGCTCAAAAGTTCTTCACTCCCTTAGATAGAATGCAGCCTACTAGCATTCATAGAAAGTTCTTCTTTCTATGAAAGGTTAAGAAGTTTAAAGTTTAAAAAGAAACTTTCTAGAAAGTTTCTTCTTTCACACTGACCACAACCCACATTTCTACTTTCCTTCCCTCCCCTCCTGTGATACTTCTGCAGTCGGACCAGGTTGCCACCACACTTCCCCATGTGCATCCTGGATTCTCAGGCCTTCATGCCTTTGCAGGTCCTTGGAGCTCCACCAGGAAAGCTCATGTCATCCCCTCCCTGTGCTTCCTCACTTGGTGAACTCCTCACCCCACAAACCTCATCTCAAATGTTACCTCTTTCAAAGTTTTCTCTGACTCCCCAAGCAGAGAGTCTCCCCAGTAGCACCACCCCTGTGTGATTACACTGACTTCCATGAGAAGAGTCTGTCCTGGGAGGACCACATGCCATCCACCCGTGTCCTCCACACCTACAGCAATGCCTTATGCCTTTCACATGTGGGTAGCCAGGAAATGTATGCCAGATGCTTCTATTCTTGTGTGTGTGTTATGGATTTATTGTGGGTTTATTTTTTTAAGTTTTTATTTAAATTCCAGTTAACTCACAGTGTAATATTGGGTTTAGGAGTCGAATTTAGTGACTCATCACTTACATATAACACCCAGTGCTCATCACAATGAGTGCCCTCCCGAATACCCGTCTAGCCCACCCGTCTAGCCCATCCCCCACCCACCTCCCTCCACAAACCCCCAGTTTGTTCTCTATAGTTAAGAGTCTCTTACGGTTTGCCTCCCTCTCTTTCTTTCTCCCTTCCCATCTGTTCATCTGTTTTGTTTCTTAAATTCCCCCATATGAGTGAAATCATATGGTATTTGTCTTTCTCCAACTGACTTATTTTGCTTAGCATAATACACTCTAGCTCCATCTACATCATTGCAAATGGCAAGATTTTGTTCTTTTTGATGGCTAAGTAATATTCCTGTGTGCGTGCGCGTGTGTGCATGCGTGTGCGTGTGTGTGTGCATGTGCGTGCATGCCCGTGCGCGCCACATCCTCTTTATCCATTCATCAGTCAATGGACATTTGGGCTCTTTCCATAATTTGGCTATTGTTGAGAATGTTGCTATAAACATTGGGGTGCATGTGCCCCTTCAAATCATTATTTCTGTAAACTTTGGGTAAATACCTAGTAGTGCAATTGCTGGGTTGTAGGGTAGTTCTATTTTTAACTTCTGGGGGAACCTCCATACTGTTTTCCAGAGTGGCTGCGGTTTGTATTCCCACCAACAGTGCAGGAGGGTTCCCTTTTCTCTGTATCCTCATCAACACCTGTTTTTACCTGTGTTTTTAATTTCCAGACGCTTGTTCTATGACTCACCCCAGCTGTTCTGGGGTCTCCTTGCTCCCATACACCATCACCAGCGCCCACCCCCATTAGAACTTTCTTTCCCAGATAGTGGTGTCCCTGTTTGTTCAGCTGAGGATCAGTCAGGACTCTACAGCAAGAGTCAGCAGAATGAGAAAAGAACTGGCACCTTGAGCTTAATCATGGGCAGAAAATCAGGAGGCAACCCAAATGGTGACAGGCTCTCTCCTCTCATGTGAAATATATTTCCTTGTGTCGTTGTTATATCCTGCTGACTCGAGATGAAGCAGCTGCAGCCATCAAGGGGGCAAGGGAACCTGTTTGCTTTCCCTAAAAACTACAGCCCCCCATCACTTCCTCCCTGACTAATCAGAGTCATGGATTCCAACAGAGAGCATGAGAGTCCCCCCTCCCCAGTCCCAAGCCCATAGGCTGGTGTCCCACTAGCCTGGATGACATGTTCGAGTCTCAGCCCTCAGAGTCTGTGACACACTCCCCTAAAGCAGAGAGAGATACCATAGGAACACAGGTCCAAAAAAATGAACACTGAATCATTAGAAACCAAATTAATAAGACAGAGGAAATTATAAAAATAAATTTCCTCAGATAAATCCTACAGAAACGCAAACACATTCACATAAATTAGTGTTAAAAAATAAACTGAGGGTGCCTGGGTGGCTGAGTTGTTTAAGCATCTGACTCTTGATTTTGGTCCAGGTCATGATCTCAGGGTTGTGAGATCGAGTCCCATGTTGGGCTCACACTGGGCGTGGAGCCTGCTTAAGATTCTCTCTCTCTCTCTCCCTCTGCCCCTGCCCCCACCCCGTGCACTAGGGTGCACACATGTGCATGCACGCTCTCTCTTTCTCTCTCTCTCTCTCTCTCTCTCTAAAATAAATAAATACATCTTTTTTTTTTTAAGTAAACTTAAATTTGGACCTCTGGCCACTGAATACCAAATGAATATCAAAAGCTACATCCAGATGTTTTCTAAAGTTCTTTTCAAAGAATTCTATTTTATCACAAGAAAGCCATTTCTTCATTTTGGTACAGTTTGTCTAAAAATTTAAATTATAAATCACGTGAGTTTTTCCTCTTGTTTTTGTTTGTTTTTCATATACATTATCTCTTCTACTAAATAGTAATTCTTATTCTTCAAAACACATAAGACCAATGATGAGGGATGGGGGGCACAAAATTACTGGAGACCAGTGCTCCTGTAGTGGGGACCCAACTATGCTGCACATCAGAAAAATTTCTCTCTTGCTGAAAAGCACTAATTTTTTTCCACTGGAACCAGACCTGTTCTCCATGATCCTAACACCAAATGTGGTTCTAGTACCAAAGCAGAAATTCAACAAATGTTAAAATTTAGCATTGTTATATGCTATAATTTTTTCTTAGTAAATCTTTATCACATTTTATAAATAAGTGAAGAGTAACTAATATACTAAGAAGAATCAAAATCACAAAGACCATAGTTTTTTACTTTAATAGTTCTACGTTTGATCATTAGCTAGCAGTGATGTAAAAAGTTTCCTTTTTTTAAAAAAATTTTCCAAACTGATATTTGCATCAGAGTTAGCAGCTGATAACAGAGAGATTATGAAAATTCTGGCTAAAATTAAAATGCCAAAACTGGATCTTCTGGATAATGAGAAACTGATTGCCTCTATTACTGGAGAGGAAATGAAAACAGCAATAGAAAAATTTGCAAGTAGCGAGCCTCCTGTGGTGATGAGTACCAACTGGAATAGGATAAAACTTTTGAGGGAGAATCAAAAGATCTGTGATGCAGGATTTATGAGGACCGTCTACTTATGAGACCCATGAAAGCCCCAACGCAAGAGCCTTTGTTCTTATAATCTGTCAAAAGTACCAACTTTGGTCCCGTTTGCCTAATTAATTGCACTGGGGAAGAAGAAAAAAAAAGCCTTCCAGGTAGGAACTGGATGAAATAATTCAAGTTGAGATCAGTGGTGGTTTCTTGCACGGTGGCACTTATTAAATGTGCAAAATTTCTAATTTACAAGTGCCAGCAGATAGATTTAGACCTCCCTTCTATTGCACGGAAAGTCTTTATCATGTAGAAGAGGAATATTTACAAAAGCTTTTAAAGAAATTTCATTTTCAAGAACTTTAGCAAATGACATATAAGTCATGAACCTGTTTGTGACTACCGCATCAGTTACCAGTGAGAGCGTTCATTCCTCCAGAGGAAGAAATGTGTGGTATATAGGTGCCTTTTTGCTTCATTTCATCTGTTGACAAAAGTTTATGTTCAATTCAATAGGGAAGTGATTCAAGGTAAAAGTTAAAAGTCAACCAGCAGCTGAGTACTTCATTTTAAAGTAATCACTCCACTTTTCAAATTACTTTACAAACCTCACCTCATCAAAACCTCCAGAATCTACAAGTAAACACTTAACACAACGACCAAAAAAGACAAAGAGACAAAGCAATTGTGCTCAACAGCACTTAGCAAGTGATAAAGAACAAAACCCAAATCTCTCCAACTACAAGTAACTTTTTTGACAGATGATATCCAAAATTCCTCTTGTTTATTCTCTTTGGTTTTTCTCAAACTAGAGCCCCACACTGCCTGGGGGTAAAGAAGAGAAACCCTCATGTTGTTTCAGTTATTTGGAAATCATCCGATGAGACCGTACAAATAAACAGCCCCACAGCATACACCTGAAGGACCTGCTAACAGAGACACCCGAGCTTCTCCCCCATTTCTCAGCACCTGTTCTTTCTTCTTGACCTGAAAAATCCTTGATGCACACCAACAGGTTCCACTTAAGGCAAGATTTTCCAGACTGGTAGCTTATTCGACCCAAAATATTTTCTTCCCCTTCCTTTTCTTACAATTATTAAGTTATTTACTATTGTAATTATTAAGTTATTTATGACTTACTTCCCGATGAAATAAAAGGTAACTACAACATATTAAAGAGTCAGGAGCACCCCCGTGTTTACTGCAGCATTATTTACAATAGGCAAGACATGGAAACAATCCTAAAATTCCATCAGTGGATTAATGGATAAAGAAAATGTGGTATAGAGACACAATTAGTCAGCCACAAAAGAGAATGAAATCTTGCCATTTGCAAAAACATGGATGGACCAAGAGGGCATTATGCCAAGTGAAATAAGACAGAGAAAGACAAATACAATATGATTTTACTTATTTGTGGAATATTAAAAAACAAACAAACAAGCAAACTCATAGATAAAGAGAACGAACTCGTGGTTGCCGAGTGGGAGGAAGGTATTGGGCAAAAAAGGGGAAGGGAGTCCAAAGGTACAAACTTCCAATTATAAAATAAATAAGTCTCGGGGATGTAATGTGCAGCATGGTGACTGTAGTTAATAATACTGTGTTGCATATCTGAAAGTTGCTGAGAAGGGAAATCTTAATAGTTCTCATAATAAGAAAAAAAAATTACAACTATGTGTGATGATGGATGTTAACTAGACTCCTTGCGGTGATCACTTTGCAATATATACAAATATTGGATCATTATGTTGCACACCTGAAACTAATATAATGTATGTCAATTATATCTCAATAAAAAAAGAGGAATTAGTAACACTAAGTATACTTAAGGGTACTTACTGAAAGAATCCTTTAAAACATTAACAACCTTGTTATAACACATATTTGACTTATAAACTGTTTTTTTGACATTTTCTTATCCTCTGTTTGCATGTGAAATTAATATCTCTACTTTTTGAATATCAAAACCAGGCTAACTAAAGAACCATTGTAGATTGTTATGATTATAGAAATACATTGTTATTTCGCTTTGCCAAAACTATTGCAGGTTCCTGGAGAAGTCATAACAAGAAACAAATTGCTAAGGAAGCTATTAACTATTTAGTATTTCCAGACCATATGGAAATACTAATATTATGTGTCCATGAGGATATGATAGGCATACTTAGTATAAAATTAATATTCTCTCAGTGCATTGTTTTGGGTATTTTGTGTTTTTGCTTTTGTTTTTAGTATTTTGGTCAGATTCCCATAAATGCCAGTGCCTTTCAAAGTTAGCACAGTTAGGTCTTTCTCATGATATATCTGTATTTGGAAGACTGCATTCCAGAACAATTTATTACAGTTGTGAGAGCTGTTTCAACTCATTGGCTGACCCATCTAAGAAGGCACTTGCCAGGCATGGAATGGTAACAAGCCATTGCTCAAGGGGAGGCCAGCTTTTTAGGAGTTCTCTAGGGTTTCACTGAGCCCCACACTTATGACCCAGAATTATTGGGCTCCAGCGCTTATTGAGCCAGACCCCAAACCTAGATTCAATCTAAAAGGACTCAAACCAGGCTGAAAGCAGACACAAGAGGGCCGTCATCAAATGCAAAGTGTTGGGGGGAGGAGGTGCAGGTGCGCATTGTGTGTGTATACACAGCGTTGGTGCCTAAGTCTGGCGAAAGGCAGGAAAGGCCAGAAGAGGTGACAAGTGAGCAACACCTTGAAAGGTGACTAGGAAGATGTCTTGTGAATAAGGAGGGGAAAAGCATCTTGTAAAAGGGAACTGAGGAAAGGTACAGAGGCACAGAGATCTGAGAAAGTCCACGGAGTCAAGGGACAGGGAGATGCTCACTGGGGCCGGATTGTAAGGTGCAAGGTGGGGAAGGTAGTGGTGTCATATGAATTTGTGGGGCTTCCCCTGGGAGAGCAGAATGATTCTGGCCAAGCATCCTCCAGGAATGGTGTAGAGACACCAGCCAGGGTATGCGACCATTTAGGTTTTGAAAGGGTGACTGAAGAGCTCAGAATGGTATAATGTCAGCAAAGACTGTAGCTCAGATACTGGAGTGTTCACATCCTGGCTTTGCCCCCTTCCAGGTTTGTGACCTTAGGCATGTTACTTACTCATCTGTAAAATGGGAATAGTCACAGAACCTTTGTGTCCTTGGGAGGATGAAATGAGTTCATTACATGTAAGGCATTTTGCATGCATCTGGCAAAGAGTAAGCATGACTTACGTGCTAGATAAATAAAGTAATGGTTGTAGCCATTAAAGAATCAGCTCTTTACCAAGAAAACCTGCTCTGGGATCCAGGCTTAAAGGGAGCCATATTTATTTACAAAATGATATTCAGAAGATCACCGAGGTCTCCAAATCTAGAATCCTAACCCAATAACTTGCACTAAGGAAGAAGTCCAGTCTTGACCCAGGTGTTAATTGAATTGAGTCTTATGTAACAAGTTATGGAGTTCATCCTAAAGGGGGTAAGTATTGGGCTCCCCAACAGAAATCAAGTATGAGTCTCTTGGTTTGCTTTAGCAGGCAGGGGAGAACAAAGGCAACAGATGGATGAGTGCCAAACAAAGCCAAGGGAAGAGATTTGTCCCCCTCAGGGCTCTGTGATTATCCTTCGCCTCTCTGAAAAACAATCATTCCTTTTTATAGATTCTTCAGTAAGAAATACAAGGTTATTAAGAACATTTTTTAATTGACATAGCCGAGATATTTTTGGGTAACTATGTCATAATTACTGAGTTATGTGTCCAGATTGTATATAAAATAAATTGCTGTATACATATGAGCAAGTGAAAAATGAACTACAATATTCCTTATAATTGCAGCTACAATCACCTAAATGGATCATTAAAATTTTTACAGGAACACTCTGGGTACTCTGTCTTCAGCTTGACATAGGGTCATCAAACCTCTTTCGTACAAATAGAAATACAGAGTCATGTGGGACAATTTGCTTGCTAAATTCTTTTAGATTTCTATTGCAAACTACTGACCTCTACTCAAAATAGTGAAAAAGAGAATATGCCCGTTTTGTCATAATAAAATAAACGCATATATACATGTATGTAACACGAAAGGCTGACTTTTAAATTCAATCATACTAATTAATAATATGTCAGGACCAGAGTTTATTAAACACTAATTCTTATAGTTAACAGTGTTAGAATAAAAATCTCTTTCCCATGGTTACAACTCAGTCACTGAACATTTCTTTAAAATGCAAATTAATTTGAATGTGCAGCATATGTCTCCCCCACCATACCATTACCCCTGCCTAAATATAACTTTATGTATAAAAATAAGGGGTGAGAAAACCTGGGTAAAATATAATTTGTACGTAACTTGGGCTGACTCGTGAGAAACATGAGAGTCTATTATAGCTTTTCTACGGGACTCCTGGAAAAACAAATGCTTCTGAAAATGTTTCATTTAATTAAATAATAAATTTTCTTTAAAAAAAAAAGTAAATGAAGTCGGGGAAATAAAAAGAAGAATGCTTTCTAAAAGAGACTAACAAAAACCTTCTGATGTCACAAATTATGTTACCTTTCAATACAACTGTGCTCCCTAGTGGGGACTTCTAAAAGGTTTAGTTTATTTTAGAAGTTTGTTTCGTGTAAGCATCACCACATATGCCAAATGATCCATTAAGGACGCTCCATTATAGCTTAAAGAGTTTTGAGTTAAATACAGAGGATATCATGGCCTAAGATGCTAAGGAAGTACGCAGCTCAATTTCCATTTGATGTAACTCTGCAGGAAGATAGTACCCACGGATTATTTGCTGCATTAAGGCGAGCATTTATACAATGCCTTCAGGACGATTTGGATGCCTCTGACCTCTCCAGACAAAGTCCATCTGTCTTAAGATTGTGGAAAGTTAATCAGTTCCCATGGTTCCTATATGGGATCTGCATTTATAGAGTGTGCATTGCAAGCATGCCTAGAGATCTAAGTTTTATCTTTGTGTTTTCACAAGGACTTTATTCCACAGAGCCAACCCACTTTCCTGGCCCACACCCCCGAGATCTTCTATCTGGGGTCTTTTTCAAGCTAGCAATTTCAGAGTTTAAAGTAGGGACTCTTCAAATTTTTCTCTAGTTATCCTGCTCTCATATGTACCATCCCACTGATGGGTAAGTGTCCTCGGAACACCTTTGAGACCGGAATTACGTAAGTTGTGCCTGCATACTTAGAAAGAAAACTGATAGCCACAAGTCACTGAGAATGTCCTGGACTCCAGACCATGAGCATGCCCTGAGAATGTTCTACCACAAGAGCCCCTGAAGTCTGTTCAAAGTCAATGGTGCAAAAATATCCCCATTGAATCTTGAATGAGTGCTACGTTGAGAGATGGAGCCATTTGATGCTCAACAGGCCAAAGCAAGAGATACAGGTTCAAAAATACTCATTTCTTGGAGGGAGATTTGATCACTTACTTCAGGAAACGACAGTTCTTCCACACTGTCCTTTTATAATTTGCTTTCTCTCTCTCCAGAAATCACCAAACCCAGTTAGATATTATAGACAGAAACCCAAGAACCCCACTGGTCTGAGAGAGGTTGAAGAGTGCTCAGAGAATACTGGATGCAATAGGCAGGATTCCATGCGAGCATTTATTTTAGACTTTTGTGTAGGTGGAGGGGGGTGAAGGAAGTCATTCTTAGTGGGTGATAACAAAATGAACAATTCATAAAGACAGGAATTGCTATGGAGTATTCAAGGAACGGGGGGCACACCTGCTTCACTGGGTCCCAGATCTGTGTTGGGGATAACGAGGTCAGTTGGGGCCAGATAGTGAATGTTCTTAAATATCAGCGCAAGTGGGTTGGAATCTACCACACAAAAATAAGAAGTCATTAAAATTTCATCGAGATCATGAAAACCACATTTCAGCAAGATTTATATGATGATGATGAGCAGAAGAGACTTGGAGGTACAGGATGAGTTATAGAAAACTGGAAAATGGGGAGGATCGATATGTCTTAAGCCAAATCTCTCTTTAGCTCCATATGGTGACTTGATCTCAGAAGGAGAAACCCAACAGAGGAAAACTGAACTGCTCCCCTCATCCAATCTCACTGTCTCTCCAATCCCCAGGGCTAATCCAGAGACATCTGCTAGACCAACACCCCAGGGAGAGTCCCAAGTCTAGCTCTGCGCTCCTCCCCTCTTATTCACTTACGGAAGACACACTGCTAGGTAAGGAGAAGCCTCTCCTTTTAAGGGAACTGGGTTCTCCTTAGCAGATAAGGGAGCTTTAAGATCAGTCAATCTCCACCTGGGACAGGGCCCACGGAATAGATCTGAATTGCCCCGGATGAAAGGCCTCAGTCTACAGAGGCTCCCTGTCAAAGCTACTAATCTTTCTGCGTATTCTTCATGCTATTCCAGCCCCGTTGAAGTTTTCTGCCACCTGCCTATCAAGTTTTAGGTCCGTAATGCTGCCTAACGCCAGAGCAGACCCGCCAGTCTCACTCTCAGCGCGGCC
>NW_027397069.1:4151215-4152097 GCF_003265705.2 Callorhinus ursinus
TCTCAGCGCGGCCTACCTCACCTGCTCTCCAGAGAGACCTGCACTGACCTCAGCTTGCTTGGCCTGAGCTTGTCTCTCCAGCACTGCTCATCTCTAGCTGCCACCGGGCCCCTGAGCCACTCTCCCATAGGGATGCTGTCACCTCAGGAAGTCAGAGGGGGATTGCAGCCAGCCATTCATAAGATGGTGAGGGTCTGAAACACACCGAGAGCAGTGGAAGGGAGCCGGAAGCCAGCCGCTAAAGCATGCCTGATTTCTCCTATCATACACAGCAAGAGGGCTATAGGCCAATTCGCTCCGGAAGACCACACAACATACAGATCATTCCCATGGCATCTTGTGATGGTCAGAAACATGTCAATGAAATTAAATCTCAAAATGCCTTTATGGCAGTGATACTGAGTCCTGAGGCCTAGGCGCTCAGTAAGTATCCACAAAGAGGCAGAATGAAAAAGAGACTTACTTCTTACCTTCTCTTCCTTCAAAGTGATTTAAATTGGGTCACTGAAGAAAAACTCAGGATGCTGGCTCTCAAGCATTCTTTATGACTAAACCCAGGTCAATTTCATCCCTTTTCTATAATACAAATTTGAAATGTTTTTGTTATCATTTGTTTTGTAAAATATTTACATTCTAAATGAAGATGAGAGAAGGCCAAAAAAAAAAAAAAAAAAGGGTGGGGGAGGCGCCTGGGTGGCTCGGTCATTAAGCGTCTGCCTTCCGCTCAGGTCATGATCTCAGGGTCCTGGGATCGAGCCCCGTATCAGGCTCCCTGCCGAGCAGGGAGCCTGCTTCTCCCTCTCCCACTCCCCCTGCTTGTGTTCCCTCTCTTGCTGTCTCTCTCTCTGTCAGATAAATAAATAAAATCTTTAAAAAAAAATC
>NW_027397069.1:4152197-4172095 GCF_003265705.2 Callorhinus ursinus
ATGAGGGGGGTGGGGGGATGGGTTAGCCTGGTGATGGGTATTAAAGAGGGCACTTACTGCATGGAGCACTGGGTATTATACGCAAACAGTGAATCATGGAACACTACATCAAAAACTAATGATGTAATGTGTGGTGATTAACATAACATAATAAAAAAAAACTAAAAAAATAAAAAGAATGCAATACAAGATAACACAGTGACTGAGGGACTCTGCTGTGGTAACAAAATACCACAACATATAAACAGCTTTCTACAAAGTAAGCCGAGCCCAAAGTCCTCAAAACACAGATGATGTGTCTGGCAGTGATAACCGGGAATGTACAATGGAAGGCCTGAGTTTGTTCTTTCATCAAATAGGTATAGAGAATGTCCTATATACCAGGGACTTCTTAAACTTTAAGAATATCAAGGGAATTTCTTAAAAATATTTTTTCAATAGTCACAAAACAATCTCCTGTGATAAGTGCCATAAGCACAAAATGCCGGAGAAACACCCAAAAATGGCACTGAATTCCCAAGTGGAGTCGGGGCGGGACTTCCTGGAAGCAGTGACTCCCAGGCTGCAATGCTGAAGATGAGTGGGAGCTGACAGGGCAGGTCAGCGGACCCTGCAAGGGAAAGCAGCTGCAGCTGTGAAGGCACCGCGCTGGGATCCCGGGATCATGCCTGAGACACACGGGCAACTGGAGATGGTCCCTGCGACCAGGGCATTACGCTCAAGGAAGGAAGTGGGAAGAGAGGGGTGGAGGACAAAGTAGACAAGGCCACCGCGGTAAGGATTTGAATGTTGTCAGGAAGGCAATGCAAGTCCATGAAGGGATTTTAGAGGGAACGGACGTATCGGATTGCTCTGAGAACCCCCTCAGGCTGGCTTCAGAACGGAGGGTAGAGGTGGGGTGACAGCCCTTACCATAAACTTCTGGAAATTACTGAGAATCTTACTGTTTTGATTTCTCAGTCCGGGGGGGGGGACCTCATTTCTCCTACTCTTCTTCTATTTTGTAAACATTTTCCTACCCCAGATACATCTATTTTTAATAGCTTTTAGTACAAAACATTGTCCACAACTTTTTGAAAAGTCCAAATATTGTCCGCTACCATCTAAACTCCCTCAAAATCCTCTAATAAATTACTCAGATGGGATGCTCTTGACCAAATCCAGGAAGGATTCCTTCCACAGAGCCTATGAAATGTAGCCAAAATGACTAACTTTCTAGTATGTCTGGTGACTCAGTAGTAGTTCTTTTATAGGAAGAAGGCTCATGTGAAACAAAGCAAGACTTCAGTCTAAATGGAGCTTATGCATTGTCATTACCCAAAAGCCTCCCAAATTATTCCCCATATTAAGACTTCCATAGAAGCATTTCCAGAACATTCCTGGGTCTTATGTTTCAGGCCCCATTTGACTAGGATTAGGAAAGCACCATTCCCTGAGCAGCTCTGACGCAAGCCTGGGCTGATGTCTATCAAGCCACTTCTCACATGGCCCGTGCACCCCCCCCCCCCCCGCCGTCTCCCGTGGCTCACCGCAGCCTCTCCCCTCAGCCCCCAGTGCTCATTCATCTACTCTCAGCCCAGAAGCCAGGGAGCCTCTGAAACCACTGAGCCAAATTACGGTTCTCCTCTGCTCAAAACCCTCCAAAGGCTCCCTCTTTCATCCAGAGAAAAAGGCAAAGTCCTCAATGGCCTATGGTGCCCTGCAGACCTGCCCCCTTCCTAACTCCTTCACCTTCATCCCCTGTGACGTGCCCCCTTGCTCACTCCACTCCAATCCCACTGGCTGCTAGACCTTCGAAACTCCTGCAACAGTCCTTCCCTAGGACCTGTGCCCTGGCTGTTCTCTGTGCCAGGAATGCAGATACACATAAGGCTCATTCACCCCACATTTTCCCATGACTGTCACCGTCCCAGTGGGGTCTCTCCTGAGCACTCTATTTCAAACAGAGACATGCACCAGTCTTGCCTCAAAATCCCAAAGTCCCTGACACTGCTCTATTTTTTTTATAACACTCGTTTATTTATTTATTGTATTTGCTGATTATTTGTCTCCTCACACTAGAATATAAAGTCAGAGAGAAGAGGGGGTTTTTCTTCGGTGTTTTGGTGTTTAGTTTTGGTGCCTGGAACCGTGCCTGGCACCTAATGGGCACTCAACAGATATTCATTGAATGAATGTGAGTGCATAGTAAGTGAATTCTTTATTGCCAACAGGAGTTTTCTGTGTTCATGTCTTATCCAGAAAGAAAAATCTAAGGCCAGAGAAAGAATAGGTAGGCAGGCTCAGGGACTGTTCTCCAAAACCATGCACCAAGAGCACACGCTGGGGTCCCCGTCAACGACCACACTTCAGACCCCAAGGAAAGCAACCTTGCATTCTTCCTTTCAATGATTCACTCATTTCTCACGCGTGCGTTTTCAGAAATCTTTGAGTAAAAAGACTTTTAAGTATTATACACTTTAATGTTGATATTTACTCACATACAACTTGAAAAAATAAAAAATGCATTAACTTCCTTTTGTGCTAGACATCATCCTGGATTGTACAGAGGGTTTTTTGAAGATGAAAAGGTCTGGTTCTGGTGCTCAGGGAAAACCCAGCCTGGGTAGGAAGACCGGAAAGTGATTACATCTGACTAGGGGTGAGCTAAGAGCCTCTTCACAGAGAAGGAATTCCATCTCAGTCTTAAGCATGAGCATGAGTTTGGCAAGTGGAATATGAGAGGAGAAAATTTCAGAGGGAAGAGAAAGCATTAAGGCCTAGAGGCATAAAGAGGCAGGAATCTACGTCAAAGTTTTCTTAGCCACCTGTCTACGTTCATTTCAATGGAGGTAAATGACTTTTGAAAACTATAAAGAAATGAACAAATGTAAGGAATATCATAGTTACTTTTATCCTTTGGAAGCTTGATTTGTACAATCTGTATTTCATTCCAGAGATATAAAAGATTACACAGGATATTAGGGGCGTTTTCCCTTTGGCTGACCGTAGAGAAACTTAGTCCCATTTTTTCCTACTATTCCCTTCTCCTTCTACAGCAGTTCTCAATTTTGGTAGGTTCTGGACTCTTCTGAGAATCAACAAAAGTTATAGACACTCTCTCCAGGATATTGCACATATGTACTATTGGTCAGAGCTCCAGCCAAAGATCAGAATCCATTCAGGAATTATGGTTTGTATCTCTGCCCCCAACACAATATGAGAAGACACAGTGGAAGGAGGGAAGGAGGTAAAGAGGCATAGGAAAATCAGTGGATAGAAAGCAAACACACATGTAAACCTACTCATGGGCTCCTGACTCAAAACTTCCCCATGGAAATAGAACCCATAAAACACCAAGCCAGGCACCAGAGATAAGATGAGTAGCACTCTGCACTGAGCCCCAAAGAAAAACAGAAGTGCCTACGTTCTCACTCAACCTTTCCAACTTACAAGCCACCCTGCAAAGGCAGAATCCTAAAACCAGCAGGAGACAGCAAGGTCAGAGGATACAGTCATGTGACTTGATCTTCAATTTCCTCATCTGCAAAGTGGGTATAAAAACAAAATCTTATCCCTATCTATGCTGTAGCATTGCTGTGAAGATCACAATAGATAGCATACATGGAAAAATTCATATGCTCTCAATGCTTACAAATGATGGCTATTATTATTATGTCTGATTCAATACAGAGATCACCCTTAAGGATCGATAGTGAACTTCTGTAACTCACTGGAAAGGAAAAGCTCTTACCTACTGAAGTGCTCTAATCAATTAATAATAAACTGCATAATGAAATCAGCTGCTTTGATACTAAATACTGTCTGTTGACCAAGTAGCAGTTCCATTAACAAGCATCCATCAAACCCAGGTAAGTCAGCAATGTTATTATGATGTTGAACAGGCATATAGAGAATGCCAGATGGGCCAGAATATGACTCAAAGGAAACAAGCGTGGGAGCTCACATTCAGCTTTCCTACTAGAAATGCACCATAACCTCGAGAGATCCCACCAGAACTCACGTCCTCCCCTCTGCCCAAACATCCCCCTTGCTGCTTTCTGCTGTCACCATTCACAGGGTCCTGTCCCCCTGGCTGATTTTCACCTCCACGTCCTCTCCTCCAGCACGCATGCTCAGTGAGTAGCAAATCCTATTACCTGAACCCTGGGTTTCTATCCTCTCAACCCAGCAATACTGTTTTTGTCTAGACCACATTCATTTCTTGGAGAAATGATGGCAGAATCTTCCCTGGTGTGAGTTCTTTATATTGGGAGCAGGTACATTAGATCAAGCTTTTTAACTTGTTGCTCAAATCCACTATAACCTTACCCACTTTTATATTGTATGATCTAACAATTACGGGTAGGAGTGTGCTACAAATCTCCCACCATGATGCTGGATTTGTCAACTTTGCCTTGTAATTATGTCTGTTTTTGCTGTCGAAATATAAGCTGCATTATTAAGTGATTTACAAGTTTAGAGTTGTTAAATTCTTATATTTTCCTCCTGAATTGTTCCTTTTTGTCAAAATGTAGTAATCCTCTTTAGCCCTAACAATGCTTTTTGCCTTAAGACCCATGTTGCTTGCTATTAATATATTAAACTAGCTTTCTTTCAGTTAGTATTTAGCTGGTATATCTTTCTGTACCCTTTAATTTCCAATTGCTTTCCCCTTATCATATGTCTCTTGTAAATTATGTACAGCTGTCTTGGTGTTTTATTTTTGCCTTTTGACTGTAAAGAATTTTTTTTAATATTTATTTATTTATTTGAAAGAGAGCAAGAGCGCAAGTCGGGGGGGTGCAGAGGGAGAGAGAGAATCCCAAGTTGACTCCCGACTCAGCAGAGCCTGATGTGGGGCTCAATCTCATAACCCTGATATCATGATCTGAGCTGAAATCAAGAGTCAGACACTCAACCGACTAAGCCACTCAGGTGCCCCACCTGTCAAGAATTTTTAATCCATTCCAGGGGTACCTGGGTGGCTGTCATTAAGCGTCTGCCTTCGGCTCAGGTCATGATCCCAGGGTCCTGGGATCGAGCCCCGCATCGGGCTCCCTGCTCGGTGGGAAGCCTGCTTCTCCCTCTCCCACTCCCCCTGCTTGTGTTCCCTCTCTCGCTGTGTCTCTCTCTGTCAGATAAATTTACTTATAAATTTATTGAGAGAGCACAAGTAGGCAGAGAGGCAGGCAGAGGGAGAAGCAGGCTCTCCACTGAGCAGAAAGCCCGACGTGGGGCTTGATCCCAGGACTCTGGGATCATGACCTAAGCTGAAGGCAGCCGCTTAACCGACTGAGCCACCCAGGTGCCCCTAAATAAAACCTTTTTTAAAATCTTTTTTAAAAAAAAGAATTTTTAATCCATTCTGGTCGTCTCTGGATAGTAAGTGGTAGATTTAATGTAATTATATTTATTGTGCTTACTTCTGCCATCTCACTGTATGCTCTCTTTTCATCTTTTTTCTACCTTTTTTTCCTCCTTTCCAGCTTTTTATTGTTTTCATCAAGTTTTATTTATTCTTTTTCTCTCCTCTACTTGGAAGCTACAAGTTCAGTTTCCATTCTTTTAGTGTTTAGTGTTTTAGGAGTTTTGAAAAACTGTTCCCATTTCTGGGTACACAAAAATAGGGGGGTTAATTGGGATAATGGGAGTGGTATCTAAGCTAGCATGTGAGGGCAGATGTGAGGTGGTCCACTTCCAGGCCTGGCCACACTCATCCTGTGTGACACCCCGGCCTCTTTCCTGTCTCAGTGTGCAGAGAAACCATGTGCTAAAGGCTGTGCTGTCCCCAAGTCAAGGAAGGTGGCTTGCCGAGTCATCACCTCAGAGGAAATCACCTTGAAATTTCAGGGCTATTTGTTACCTCAGCAGAGTCAAACGCATATTTAAGGTCCAAAGATAATCAATATCTCCAACTTTAGACAACGTTGGAATGATTTATGTCCAGACACTCCCTCCCCACCTTTAATGTTAAGATTGTGCAGTAATTTCAGTCCATCTTGAATTTTCCACCCTTCAAATTCATTGCCATGCTTGTTGCTTATACATATCTACCCACATGCTCACCACTCTTTTTTCTTTCTCTTTTTTCTGAGATGGTGGGGATGGGGGAGTAAGCGCCTGAGCAGGGGTGGGGCAGAGGGGGGAAGGGAGAGAGAGAATCTCAAGCAGACTCCCCACTGAGCGTGGAGCCCGACTCGGAGCTCGATCTCAAGACCCTGAGATCATGACCCGAGCAGAAACCAAGAGTTGGATGCTTAACTGACCGCACCACCCAGGGGCCCCTGCTCACCATTCTTTCTTATACTCCTCACTCCTTCCTTCTGGGTTCCATTTCCTTCTTCCTGCAATAAATTTATGCCGATGTTTTTGATCAAGAGTTTTGTGGGTCGCAAACTACTCAGTCTTTCTCTACTTCTAAATGTCTTTATTTTGCCCTGTCCCTTTAGATACAGTTTAACTGAGTACAGAGTTGTTGCTAACCATTATTTTCCCTCGGCACTTTGAAAATATCGCTCTGTTATATCCTAGCATCTGTTTCTGCTGAGGATAAGTCTTCTGCCAGCTTAACAGTTATTCTTTTACAGATGAGCTACAGTTTTTCTCTGGTTGCTTTTAAGATCTGTTTGCCTTTGCTGTTTTGAAATTTCATCAGATTGTGTTTTGGGGTGGATTTATTTTATTTATTCAGCTCAGTACACATTGAATTTCCTAATCTGAAGATACACGTCTTTAGTCAATTTTTCCAAAGTTTCAGTCATCAAATCTTCAAATATCTCCTTCCCCCTTGCTTCTCTTCTTTCACTCTACTAGAAATACGCCAGACCTTCCAGTTCTGTCCTCCGCATCTCTAAACTTCTCTTAACCTAACTCCACCTTTTACTCTTTCTGTGCCCGTGTCCTTGATAACTTCCTTAGATCAAGCTTAGCTTCTAGTCCACTAATTCTCTCTTCATCTGATCCCTACCTTTCTTTAGCTCTACTGGACTTTATTTCTCTTACCTGCTGAGATTTTTATTTTGATAAACTATATGCTTTCAATTTTAAGAAATTCTATTTGGTTCTTTGTCAAATAGTTCTGGACCATTTTGATAGTATTGTTCTCATTTTGATCACATGTTTTATGCCTTTAACACCAGCATACTTGCTGTTTGGTACTTCTAGCACCTCATGTACGTGGAGTCAGAGCCCACTGCTTGTCTTCTTTGCTCACTCCTCAGGATATACTATTTTCTAACAGGTTTGAATCCTGGTTCCATAACTGAATAGGCATGTACCTTGAGTTTCATGAGTTACTTAACTAAATTCAGTTTCCTAATCTGTAAAATGGAATGAAGAGGTAAAGCATCTCTCCCACAGTAGTGTTGCAAGTAGCAAAAGAGATAATACATATAAAGCTCTATGCTCTAAAAACATAACTTTTGTTACTAGCACTCAGCTCTGGATTTTCCCCAGTACCTATCAAAGGTCTGCTCCATAAATATTTGATGGAATAAAACAAAATGTAGATGAAAAACTTTAAAACTTAAAAGCACAAAATGTAGATGAAAAAAACTGAAAGTTAAGTCAGTTATGGTAAATTTTACTCCAGATGCTAGTTCTCCTTGGCCTATAAATGCCTAACTTATGTCTCAAATATCCATCCATTCATTCATTCTCTCTACAAGAACAGCCACTGTTCTAAAGATGAGATAAATGGCAATGAATGATACAAAGTTCCTGCTCTTACAGAGTTTGCATTCCAGTGGGGAGAAATTGACAATATATAGATCATCTACCAGATAAGGAAGGAAATAAGGGAGGAGGGAAGGAGGGAGGAAGAGAGGAAACAGATTATGACTAAGACTTAGAGAATCAGGGGCGCCTGGGTGGCTCAGTCGGTTGGGCGACTGCCTGCGGCTCAGGTCATGATCCTGCAGTCCCAGGATCGAGTTCCACATCAGGCACCCTGCTCAGCGGGGAGTCTGCTTCTCCCTCTGACCCTCTCCCCTCTCATTCTCTCTCTCTCTCATTCTCTCTCTCTCGAAAATAAATAAAATTAAAAAAAAAAAAAGACTTAGAGAATCAAACTAAATTGATGCATTTTGGAAAGTCGTTGGGTTAATACTTTAGATGGAATGGACTTACTCTACAATACCACTGAGCTGAGACTTCAAGAGGAGGGAATCAGCTATCGAAGATATAAGTAAGAACATCCAGGCAAACAGGACAATGGATAGATACAAGGGTTCTTAGGGAGCAAGTTCTGTTCTTTCAAAAAGCTCAGAAGTTAGTTTGTCTAGAATATAGTCGGATTAGGGGACTGGTAAGGTCAGGGCCATATCTTGTAGCCCTTTGTAAACCAGGGTAAGGAGTCTGGGGTTTATCCTACTGGTGCTGAGAAGCCATTGGAGAGTGTTGAGCAAGAAAATGTCCTCATCTGAGTTCCATTTCTAAAATCTCACACTGGCTGATCCATGTTTGAGGTGGAGAACTGTTTGAGGAGATGCTCAGCACGTGCATACTTTCTGCCTGATCCCCAACCTGCCCTAAAACTGCAGTTGCTGCCACCAGCACTGACCACACCAGCATCACTGGGTCTTCTGGTCTCGTACCGCCATCTGGTGGTCATCATAGGAACTGTCTGGGCCACCATAGGGTCTAGCCTCTGAAGATAACCCTGATGTTCCCAGAAAATCCCCCGGTCTTCTAACTTCTCAATCTCTAATCAACTGCTTTCCAGCCCCACTTTTAAAAGTATCTGTTATTCAATTTAGTTCTTTTTTGTTTTCATAAATAAAACATCAATAGGATCTCTTATCATTTTTCATTGTAAGTAAAACAAAGTCTGAACTAGATTAATAGATTAGGTTATAATCTTAGCAGTGAAGTTTATTATTAATTAAAATAGGTTTCATGGAAAATGTGAGTATCAAGTTGTCCTCCACCTTACAAATCACTAACAAACACTTCTAGAACATAACTATGGAGTAAGTATGATAATTTGTGATGTTACTTTACTCAAGAGATTGGGAAGTCAACCTCCTGTACGTATTTTTAGTTCACAATGTGGTCCTAGATGTGTAATCATAACATCTGGAACAGCTGGTATGAGCTGAAAGAAGTTCACCATTTTTTTTCTTTCCTTAAGAAAGTAGCAATTTGAAAGATGAGGCTTTGTTTCAAATGGGAAAGCTATTTATAACTGGCAGTTGGCAATTGTTGAAGCTTGCTCAGGATATATATATGAAACAAACTGCCTTTTTCAGCAGTATAATGGTCAAATCTGAAATCTGAAAACTCTCAACTTTTTCTTGCTAATACAAAGCAGCTCTTCTTATATTAATTTAAAAATATGACGCCAGGGCCACCAATCCCCTTTGAGAGGATTTTCCACTTGCAATCATGTGGCTAATTGCAATGATATAAGGAGACCTACTTCGCTACAATGATATTTTCTCATCCATCAAGTTGAAAGATCTTAAAAGAAATGCTTACTGGCTCAACTTTATTCAGGAAACTTTGACACATTATACCAAGTCTGTTAAACATTTATTTCGCTGGGCATAAAGATGTCCTGCTGCTTTGTTAGGCGGAGTTGAGGCCCTGAATTTTTACCCCGGATATAATTAGATTGACTCTTCCTTTGGGGATACTTTTGGGTCCTTCTACATCAAAGTCAGATCTGGATAAGAAGTAGCAGAAATTCCTTTTTCTGGGAAAATTAATTAAAGTGTGATTTCAGTAGCTGTTAGTGTATTATAATGAGACAGGCCTGTTGAAAACCACTGCACTCTTGGTAATGATCTTCTCTCCCCCAGCCCGGCCTTATTGCTATATTATCCCAAAGTACCTCCTCTCATGGGCATACTCTATATGAAATGAGTTAGGGGTCTTAGCCCTCTTCTTAGCAGAGACTTGTCGCAGAATCTTTCACCACCATCGGCAGCAATTAGCACTAATTGGTACCCTGAGCAGCAGTCGAAGGGAAAGGTCAGTGATGGAGTGAGCAGGCAGAAGGAATTACCCTTTCGCCTCTGGAAGTGAACTTATTGGTTCTGTGTGGAGCTGCTCTCTTCCTGCTACCTCTGCCGGGCCTGGGAGGTAGATGAAGGAAGGATTTAATTCTCTCAGTCTGTCAAACAAGAGTACTGGGGAAGGTCAGCTCACTGAGCGGGCAAAACAAAGCTGCTGAGTTATGACCACTTAACAGCCAGAAATAGGGCTCCCCTCTGCACCCCATGTTACCTCACCCCTTCCTATCTCTCCCTCTTGCTTTCAGTTCCTTCCTATAATATTATAAATCCAATCAAAGCAAGTGCTCTGTCAGCATTTTCCTCTCCCTTCCCACAGAGCCTACACCGTTTCTGCTCATTACTGTGCACCCAGGTCACTCGGTGGCTGGGAAGAGATGTCGTCATTTGTCTTAGCTTTGCTTCTCTATATATTCATCCTACCCACTTCATGAGGGATGAGGGGGATGAGGTGAAAATAAGTAAAATAAGGCCAGTGCAAAACTTTCTCTTTATAGAATATTAATTCTACTAAGTGCCTTTGTGTTTGCCATTTGAATCTCCTTACCATAGCTACTTTAAGTCAGTGGTTGGAGAAATCCTTGAGAGAATTGTCAGGGAACAATTAATAATCTTTCCTCTGCTACAAGTAGCCACCACATAATTTGGCATCACTTACAAGACAACAGAAGGCAAAGGAACGTTGGCATTCTGCCACCTTATAAAACTTGCCCCTCCCGTTGACTTAACTCAGATGCCAGTACTATTCTGAAGGCTGAGCAGACAGGAATATAGAAAAGGGAGTGAGCATTTGATTAACAAAATCACAACAAGTGAACTAGAATATCAGCATATAAGTCAATGCCCTTCTGTCTCCTAAGAAGGAATCTGAAATTCAACAAAAACTAGGCACTGTCCACTTTGCAGTACCTAGAAAATACTTCTCATCTGACTTTTTAAGCGTTCGCTTGGAGGAAAGAACCAAGAAATGGTTGACCTAGAAATAATTCAGCCCTGCAGAGCTGCCTGAGCCCAGATGTGAGCCAAACCCAAGAGGAACCTATCGGGATCGTTTATAACTAGATCAGTATGTCAACCAGCCCTACCCTCAACTCACTCAAGTGTTTGTTGGAATTGAAAGATGAGCCCGAAAATGAAACTGCCAGAGGAAGCATGCAAGGAAACAAATTTGTTCCACTTAGTCCTCTGTTCCCGTCCTAGAAACAATCCAAAATGAAGTTAATGAGGTACCTGGTCTAGACATCATTCTATTCTCAAAGGCTGGCAAAACACCAGACAATAGTAGTATTCACTACTGTTTGTGATATGAAAGATGGATACATAACTGGATGGTCACTTAAAAATCTAGTAGAGGAGTAAATTTTATGGGAACTAATTGACTTCATTCCATTCAGCCAAACTGATGTCCTTGGCCAAAGTCCAGAATTAAAGTGCCTGGAGCAAAATGAAAAATGTGTGACACTAGCTAAAGAGGTGACATGCTTTCATTTATTCAATCAACAAACATTTATTAACACGATGTGGCAGACCTGTGCTAGGCACTTGAGCACAATGATGAAAAGCATCGACTCTGCCTCAGTTTAGCATTCAGTCCATTTGAGAGAGTAGAGATGGAAACAAATAATGACAAAGCAAGTGGTATATCTATCCTCGGCTGCACCAGCAGATAGAGAGAGGGGCTACCAGCTCTGGGGAGTTGATACAGGAAGAACATTTGAGCTGGGTCTTTAGAGAGGGAACAGGAAACCAAGATAGGAAAGGGAACAGTGTTCTGGGCTGAGAGCAGGCAGAAGAGCAAGGAACGGACTGTGAGAGATCATAGCAACCCTGGGAAGAGCAAGCAGTTGGGTATCAGGCCCATGAGGGAAAGAGAACAGGGTTGAGAAGAAAGGAAGCAGAAGGGAAGGAAGGAGAGGGAAGGGAACATGGTGGGGACTGAGAGAGCATGCATGGGAAAGTCTGACAGGGGCCCACATGCTACCTAGAAGCAAGTCTGGACTGTAAGCAGGTGCACGAAAGAGCGAGGTAGGGAAGTGACCTGGTCAGAGTGGCTGAAGGACAATTCACCCCGTTTGATCAGTGCTCCTTTTGCTCCCCGTTCACCCCCTGTGTGTCCTTCTGGATGCTCTGAATAAATAAATGTTTGCAGAGAGATACTGTAAGACTCTGGGATTTTTTTTTTAAGATTTACTTATTTTTTTAAGATTTTATGTATTTATTTGACAGAGAGAACGAACACAAACAGGGGGAGCCACAGAGGGAGAGGGAGAAGCAGGCTCCGCACTGAGCAGGGAGCCCGATGTGGGGCTCGATCCCAGGACCCTGGGATCATGACCTGAGCCAAAGGCAGACGCTTGACCGACTGAGCCACCCAGGCAACCTATGATTTACCCATTTATTTTAGAGAGAGAGAGAGCGTGAGAGGGTGGGGGTGAGGGACAGAGGCAGAGGGAGAGAGAATCTCCAGGCGACTCCCCACTGAGCATGGAGCCTGACTTGGGGGCTCAATCTCAGGACCCTGAGATCATGACCTGAGTTGGCTCAGCAGGCACTCAACTGACTGAGCCACCCGGGCACCCCTATAAGATTCTGTTCTTTAAAACAACACAGTAGGGGCACCCGGGTGGCTCAGTCGGTTAAGCAGCTGCCTTCAGCTCAGGCCATGATCCCAGGGTCCTGGGATTGAGCCCCATGTCCAGCTTCCTGCTTGGTGGGGAGCCTGCTTCTCCCTCTCCCTCTGCCTGCCTCTCTGTCTACTTATGCTCTCTATCTCTCTGTCAAATAAATAAATAAAATCTTTAAAAAAAAATAAAAACAACACAGTAGAGGAAATCATCTGGAGTAGAAGAAAAAGCCAGGGAGACTGCTGTGTATTTTAAGGGCAATATTTAGGAGGTAAAATTGATAAGCCTTGATGATTAAATGCCCCACAAGAGAGAAGATGGATGAGGTTTCTAGAGGGACAATGGGGTGGTTGAAGAAATGCTTACCAGAAGAAGACCAGAACCTCTATTTTTAACTCCAAAAAAAGAGGCACTTGGCCCTCAAAATAGTCTCAAAATTTCCATCACTATGTTGAATGACTGTATGTTTAAAGGCATGAGCAAATGGCATGTTTCCTATTCATGCCAGAAAATAGCAAAAAATACTTTAACCCAGATGAGCCTCACAGAGATCAAGGGAAGTATTATCTTAAAATATTATAGTTTCAGGAAGGTATAGTTTGTGCTTTAGGTACCTACGGTTTATAAGAAAGCAAACGTGACATTTGGAGTTAAGAACAAAAACACGTTTCAGTGAAAAAATCCCCATGTTCGTTCACTCCTAACCTCTGATTTTAAATGCAATCTCAAATTTATCCTCATCTGAGAAGAGTATGCATTAGTTTTCCTATTAAAGTTGGAGCTCAGAAACCAGTGCCACTGCCCAAGGTCCGGAAATAATGAACAAAGGATGGAGAGGTGAACCACATTTGATGTGCATCTGAGACAGACTACGAGGCAGCAGGTCTGGGCCCGGGGTGAACCCCTCCCTCAGCCTTGCAGACGTTTGCCTGCTCTGCCCCCCACCTTCGGGGATCCAAGCCTGTCCATTATTCATTTTGCCTTTGGCACCCAGAGCACACACTTTCAAATACTCGGACGGATGGACACAGCTATGCAGTCTCCTCCCCGTTGCAAAATGTACCTGAAAATCACATTTTCCCAAGCTTCCCCTCAGGCATTTTAAATACTCAAAACCAGGTAAATTTTTCCACTGACTCTGAAGTTAACAAGTCCTCCACTATGCAGGAGTTTTACTCCATTCCAAAAGGAAAGGGTTTTTTTTTTTCAAGTTATAAGCCACTTAAGTATGGTTTTGCACAGTAAGTTATTTCATTTGGTATTTAATCTTTATCAAAACTACGTGGTAAAATTATTACTACTTCCTAGCTGGTCCCAGCAAAGGTTTTATGTTCCGTTCCTACTCTTTCTTTTCTTCAAAATCCCAGGAAATTAAGGATAAAATGCGTGTTAACGAAATTCGTTACAAATGTACACACAGGGAAGTCAGAAGACATCTGAATAAGGTTCTGAAAGTCACTGTAATTCATCCATGCTGCTCTCATGCAAAATCATACTTCCTTGTCCTGGTTTCTAAATATATAGTTTACTGAGGAATGCATCTGGGTGGGTAAATCCCTGTTTGCAAAGAAAAATCTTCATTTTTACGTTTGTTGACTTAAATTTGTAATTCAAAGAAACTGAACTACGAAATTGTTTTACCTGTACTCTCAGTGAAGAGCATAATTTTCCTGATTGTATAGCTTGGTAACTCCTATCAGGACAGTTGATCAAATCAACTATTCATAATCTACTCTGCCTCCACAAAGCTATGTCTTTTTTCTCTCCAATTCACTCTCTGAAACACACCAAAGATGATCTGAAGCATGAGCGAATTTTAATCCTATAGAAATGGTGCCTGGCATTTGTATTTCGCCTTCATTTTCAAGAAGAGCTTTTCTGATGAACTCTCTTACAGAGACTTTGAAGAAAACAGAAGCGAGAGGTACCACACTGAGCAGCCTGCGGAGAGCCTCTCTACCAGAGGACCGTGGATGCCGTCCTCTGACTCAGTGCTGCCTAGACAGGATTTGTTAGTGGCAAACAACTTACTCTTCCCGAGCCCTGCATGAAACATTTTAAGGATCTAACTCCCAAGACAACAGATTACCTGACATTGAATCACAGCTACCTGGTTGTATTGCTGCTAGTCTATTAAAATTCCAAATCAGCTTATTACTGTCTTTAAGTATTTCTTCAGTGAATAAAAACAAGAATTCTAACAGAACTGTCTTTTTAAGTCAATAACAAAGCTGGAAACCATCAAAATGATAAGGCCCAAAAGCCTGGAGAATTCATTTTAAGTCGCTATCAAAGGAAAGGAAAATAAAAAATGTGGAGGTCTCTCAACATAGCAACAACCTCTCTCCTAATAAAAAAGAAAATGCCATGCGTGCAGACACTGACCAAGACAAAGGAGCAAAGTTATGTCTGTTAAAAATTTTCACCCAGACGACCATTTTCATTTGATCCTGAGCATTGTGAGAAAATTAAGTAGATTCGAGGCATCACACCTGTACGTACCTATTTCCATGAGAGACTCAAAATAGTTTAAAACAAGATGATGTGGTAAGATGATCTATCAAGACAAATAATTTCTCTAGAAGGAACTGAAGTTAGAAAATAAAAGTTTCTCCCCAACGACGTCATGGGAACCTATGCTCTGCTTGGAAACTACATTGTCAATAGAAATAGAGCGACGAGAGGTGTCTGGGACAACTTGACATGGACTAGAGACCCCTGGAATCCCCGGCAAGGGCTTCCGGGACTTCTGCAGAAGTCTCAGGAGACTCAGAAACCTCTCCCAGTTTTTCAAGACCAAGCAAGCTTTCTTGAGCAATCGAAAGCGTAGAGCCATAATAAGACTAATATTCTTCTGCTAACCCTGGAGATTAGAGAATACCAATTTGTTCTTAATCTTTTAAAGTGGGAAGCAGAAGTATTTTTTTTTACACCAATATTATGGTTCATGTTTGTTCCTTAGTAAAATATAAACAGACCTAGAAAATTCAACTCAAATGAAAAGTTGACATGAATATGCCAACTCTAGGGGTCAGTATGCCTGTCTTTGGCTCTATGCTATTTTGAAATGATGAGTCTGTGTTGAATGGTAAGTAGGATTTCTTTTTAAAAGGAAAGTTCCAAAACAGGTTTATGACTGTGACTTGAGCTTCCTGAAGAAAACAAATAGTTAAAGAAAATATTGAATGTGGCTTTCAAATTTCCTGAAATATATCTACATAGATAGGAAAAATGCCTCATGTCAAATATAAAGATCACACCCCTTCCTGACCCTTCAGTTGGGAGCCAAGTTCAGGGAGGTACTCGAAATTTCCCGGCTCTTCCCGGACAGTGCCTACTCCCTCCCACATATTACTCAACTCCTGCCTGGGTTTGGGTAATGTCATCAGTTATCCAAAGGGAAACACTGAACCCTGATCTTGCCAAGCAAGTGATTCTTTGAGTGTATAGAGGGCAGGAATTTCCACAGGAAATCCCAGGTATCATACTCTCTCGGGTGGACCCAGCCATGAACACCAGTGCATTCCAGAACTGTTATTTCCTACAGACTGAAGTCAGATTCCTGGAAGCAAGAGTTCTCCATCCCTACCATATCTGTGAATTTCGACCACTGCCTGTGTGCCATTGGTAAAAAATTAAGTATGTCTGGAAAAAGTGCTGTCTTGGCCAGGCCACCTCTGCAGCTCTGCCTCAGGTTTTGGGGACCACAATTTAAAAGGAGGTATTGAGTGACTGGAGTATGCCAAGGGATATACTCAAAATTCTCAAAGTAATGTCCGATGACAAATGATCGAAAAAGGACTAGAGATGTTGAGCCTGAAAAAGACAAACTGTCTTATACTCTTCTCATTACAATTTTATAGAAAAGGTTTGTTTAGGAAAGTCTTACTTTTTTGTTGGATATGAGAGGCAAGCAGATTTCAGCTCCATATAAGGAAGTACTTTCTTATAATTAGAATATACTGCCTTGTCAGAGATCAGGGTCCCCTCCCTGAAAAAATTTCCATTCACCATCTGCTAGCAATACTTTAGAAGACTATTTTGCACTAAATAAGAGGTCATACTCTTAACCTCCAAGGTAGCTTGAAATTCCAAGTTTCTAATACTTTATGTACTTGGTTAGTTCATAATATACTTACAAAAAAAAACTTTTTGTGCATGAGAATCCTGAATCATTTCTGGAACCAATAGTTTCTTCTAAAGCAGTTCAATAAGCCAAAAACATTTGATTTGATGCCAGTAGGTATGATTCCCATTACCTTACAGATGGGGTAGGAGATAAAACTGTGAAAGCGTAGGCTTCAATATTTGACTAAAGTTCAAATCCCTACTCCACCATTTGTAGACTATTGTGACCTAAGCAAGTCTCTTAAGCTCACTAAACTTTAATTTCCTCATCTGTAAAATAGGATAATAGTATTTAGCTACAAGATTGTCGTAAGGATTAAATGGGATAATGAATATAAAGAGCTTAGCAAAGTCCCTGGCTCAAGGAAACTCAATATAAGGCAGCTGTTATTATTAGACAACTCATATGCCCTTCACTAACCCTGTGCCTGAGCATTGCACTGTTTGCAGACTTTTCCACCACATGCCTCCTAGACCTCCACATACAGAAGAAGGTGGATGAGGGAGGGAGAGGACAAAAACTTGTCACGCATATATGGGTGTGTACATCACCCATATATAAACAAATACATCTTAACATACATGTCTTTTAACTTTTTGAGATAATTATGGGTTCACAGGCAGTTGTAAGAAATAATACAGAGACATCTCATGTGCTCTATACACATTACACGCCCTTTTATGTAATGTTACTTTTTTTATAAAGTTAGGCATTGTTGTCAGGTCTTTTTTCTCCATCCAACTTACTGACGCAGAGTAGAAATAATAAACGTTGCTGAAAGCCCAGAGAACCTGGGATAGCTCCCACCCTTGGGACCTGTGCATTCACTTTCGATTTTTCCCTTTAGCTTGACACATCTCACTCCCTGCTGAGGCTTCCTTTCTACGTAACACCAGTCCACAGCTTTGCGAAAAACAGAACCCCTGTTCTGGGAGACTGAACTCGGGATCTTAGAAAATGGTGGTGTTGTGGCTCATTGAGCAAAGGATGTAGTTTTTGTTTAACATGGCAATATTCCAATTTCTATTGATTAGATCAATTAATATTCCAGTGCTGAGGTGATGTAGTATGTTTTTGCTCATCCAAAAACAATTAATTAATCTGTATTGACTGAGCTCCAGGGGAAATGTATCTTGGGATATGTCTGGGGTTGGTTTCAATACAGTTAGAGGCATTCATGTGGAAAATTCTCTATTTAGCAATTACATGCAATGAGAAAAGTTGAAATTCATAAGTAGCTCAAAAGCCATGAAGAGTGTGGTAAGAGCCAAAGAGGGACAATCTGGGCATGAGTCAATACACCAAACCAATAGTCGCCCCCAAATGGCCAATCAACAGAATTGGGAATGGGAGGTTTTTAAAAATACAGATTTCCACACCAAATGCACCCATCCCAACCCCTGAGGGTTCTTATCCAATGGGTTGAGGCAGGGCCAGGGAAACATTTCTGATTGACAGCCAAGGTTGAGCACTACTGCTCTGAGCAGGCATATTTCAACATGACAAGTGTGTGCTCATATTAGGAAACTGAAAACACTCTTCCTTCCACCCCAACTTCCAGAATTTTCTGATTGCTTTTATTTTTAAATTATTTTTTACAATGGGGATGATGAATTGCAGTTACTTCATGGACATTATCTAGCTGGAGGTATTAGTATGCCAATTTCATGGAAGAATAGGACTCTAATTCATCACAAATTTGAAAAAAAGAAAAAAAATATTATACCCTACTACCAGAATAATTCACTTGTGGTTAAAAAAAAAAATCTGGTAAATGCCAATATCTACCTTATCCAGCATGCGGTGATGGTAGATTTGTGACCAAAGGGGTGCTTAACCAGGTACAATTTTTTAAAGATTTTATTTATTTATTTGAGAAAGAGAGTAAGAGAGAAGTCACGAGTGGGGGAAGGCACAGAGGGAGAGGGAGAAGCAGACTCCCCTCTGAGCAGGGAGCCCGATGCGGAGCTCGATTCCAGGATCCTGGGATCATGATCTGAGCCAAAGGCAGATGCTTAACCAACTGAGCCAACCAGGCGCCCTGGCCAGGTACACTCCTACAATGAGAGAACAAGAACTCTTCTTGGCTGAGCTTGCCACACCCCAACCTCCTCCTGACAAACCCCTTAGCACCACCACAGATCCTGCCCCAAATGCTATCACTATTTGTGTGTACTGGAACTTTCCCTATAAAGACAATATAAAGGTTGAGAGTCAAATCTCTAGTATAGGAGCATCAACACATTGTTTAATTAAAAGCCCATCTGAATATGGAGCTATTACATGCTATAGCAATAAAATTAAACATTGTCACTGTCTGTTCTTTAATAGATTACAAGCATTTTATATTCAAAGTCCCCAAGCTAGAATTTCCAGAAATATCCCTTTAGTCTTTGACTGTGAAATAATCTCTGTGCCATTTTTCACATTCCCTCTTTACTTCAGTCTATTATAACTATGCTTAAAGTGTTCGACTTAAAATGGACATAAATGGTGCATAGACATAAAAGAACATTAAGTGCAAGCAAAAAAGATTAGTCTGTAATTTGCAATGTTGAATAAAGGTGTCCTCCCAACAACTTAGAAAGGATGGATGAAGCCTTCAGGGATTTACCTAGGCGTGGTTCATGGAAGGTTTCATGGGGAAGAGAAGAGTATTCATTCCAGGAAGAGGGTGCATTTTAAGATATGAATCATCAGATACAGAAGATGAATTGAATAGAAATACATAGAACAATTAGATGGAGGCATCTCCCTTATATGTCAAAAGGCCCTAGTCTCAAATGAAGAACTCCAAACGTTAGAATATAATGTATGACAATAGTGGTTCTCAAGGTGGGGTCCCCAGACCAGGAGCATCAGCATCACCTGAGAACCTGTTAGAAATGCAAGTTATAGGGCAGGGGCGGGGAGGGCGCCTGGGTGGCTCAGTCAGTTAAGGGTCCGACTCATGATTTCAGCTCAGGTCATGATGTCAGAGTCATAAGATTGAGCCCTGCACCGGGCTCCACGTTCAATGGGGAGTTGGCTTGAGATGCTCTCCCTCTGCCCCTCCCCCCACTCTCTCCTCCCTCTCTCTCTCAAATAACTAAATCTTTAAAAAAAAGAAAGAAAGAAAGAAAGAAAGAAAGAAAGAAAGAAAGAAAGAAA
>NW_027397069.1:4172105-4393623 GCF_003265705.2 Callorhinus ursinus
AAAGAAAGAAAGAAAGAAAGAAAGAAAGAAAGAAAGAAAGAAAGAAAGAAATGCAAGTTATCAGGCCCCATCAGGTCCACTGAATCAGAAACTCTGAGCCCAGGTTTGAGAACCAATACATTATAAGAAATCAAAATCTGGCAAGTCTGGCCAGGCATTTCCTCCCCGCAGGCTGCAAGAATCAGAACCTGCCCTCCCACTGCGGTACGGTCTCTTTCAGCTACCGCCCCCACTGTTCTCCTCCCTCCCCGCTCACACACCTGCAGACACACACACACAGCCAGGTGAACACCTGTACAGCATTCAAAGACCTGGAAACCAGCCCTTACTTTCCTTTTCTTGGAGAGTTTATTTCATAACTGTGCACAGTGTTGAGGCGAAGGGTGGAATTTAAACAATCCCTAATTAAGGAGGACGGCACCACATATTTATCACATTATACTGTTGTGTATTTACCCCTTGCCGCTCTTGATGCATTTGCATATAATCTTTCATAATTCAATTCACTTGTTTAAATCATTTCTTTTATTTTCACTTCTTTATTCGGAAGGGAATGTTCATTTTTACAGAGTACTGGGGCCTCCCAGTGGCAATCTTAGGTAATTTCAGACTCGGGTTTTAGTCTGGAAGCTTTGGAGGAATGGCATCCAAATCCTGAACTTTTCACCTACTTGTTAGAATAGGGTGGAATCAAATCCAGCTTTTTGTCTGAGGTAGATTATACGTCCTCAGATGTTGGCCTCAACTTCTTGCATCTCTCAGACTCCTCGTTGAGTCACTTGTTTACTAGAGACGTCCGGCAGCAGGCGTCATTTCGTCCCGGTCGGTGTAAACCTCCACCAGGAATACATCCAACAGAAAGACGACCAGAGGAAAAAGTATCCTGCGATTCGTCTTCCACGCTAACTTGAGGTTTGCTCCCTAGAGTTTCCGTTCCTATCATCCTGCCTTTGAAGCTGTGACTGCCCAGAGAAGCCGCCTCCCACCAGAAGTTTCAGATACACCGTTTTTCCTCCTCTGGACCCTGGAACATTCCGCGGCTACCCGGGCTCACATCACTCGTCAGTGGCAATGGGCACGGTTCTCTGAGCTTCACCCTCACAGGACGGCCTCTGGCATCATGGAAGCACACACTGAACCACAGCGGCTCACGTCCCGCCACCTGTCCAGGCCGCCAGCTAGGGTCTGAGGCTTAGTCAGCAATCTCAACCTCCCAGAAATGAGGTGCCTGTCTCCAGATGAACCTCGGGCCGTTTCAACAGAGACAAGCACTTTGCCACGGAGATGCCGGTAAACTTCCAGTCTCCCTGTCAGAGCCCCTTTGCCCTCTCGTTGGCTTCAAAACCACTGCCTGAGTCAAGACTGCCCTCACCCTGAAAGACTGCTGAGAGGTGGTTTCTGGGAACTGGTGTGCTCATCACCCCAGGGCTTAGCTCTGTGCTGATGCAGCGAGGGTCACCACCTAGTAACAGACCTGTAAACACCCGCATCAGGGACAGACAGATCGGATGATGTTTGAAAGTTCAGCCCCACCCCCTTGGCCTCTCCTGCTGAAAAGTCACCCGAGGGCATCCTATACTTCCTTCCCTTCATTCGGCCTGTGCCATCTTTCAAGAAAAAGAACAGCTTTTGCTTCCCCCTTCAAGGCACCTTTTATACAAGAGAGTCTTTTCTTTAAAAAAAAAAAAAAAAAACTTTATTTATTTGTCAGAGAGAGAAGGCATGCACACAAGCGGGGTGGGGGGGTGGAGGCAGAGGGAGAAGCAGGCTCCCCGATGCGGGACTCGATCCCAGGACCCTGGATCAGGACCTGAGCCGAAGGCAGATGCTTAACCAACTAAGCCACCCAGGCACACAAGAGGGTCTTTTCTGACCCCCACACTGGCTGTTTGAAGATCACTACATATCTTTAATGTAATATTTGTTCAATATTCCTTGCAAAGAAAAAATTAAGTATTTGCTGGGTATATACATACATTTATAAAATCATACTCTTCTTGATATATATATATATTGCGAAAGGGAGTTCATCTTGGTAGTGTTCCACTAAAGCTAATTTGTGCTCAGGAGGCAAATAAAGACAATATTTAGTAAACTGGATTGCTCTGAATTAGCTAAAATAAAATTCAAATTTGGGATTTTCTTGCAGGGCTTAGAGTGGAAAGGGGGCACGAAACAGTACCCTGAAAAGAGCACAAGCTTTGGTGCCACAGGGACACAGGTATAACCTTGGAGAAGCTGCTCACCCCCACTGAGACTCAGTTTCTTCATATGTAAATTGGGCTAATAACTCGGGTATTAAAGGTTCAGTGAGTTGCCATATGTAAAATATCTAAAACAGTGCCAGAAACATAAATGGAGTTATTTCAGCTAGGGACAAGAGAGGCTACCATTTTTCCGGTGAGTATTGCACTGTCTCTAAAGTTTCCCACATGATGCTCCTTCTGCCCAGAATGTGTCCCCTCTTCCTTCTATCTCCTTTGTCCATCTATTCAGTTTTCTTCTCTAGGAAGCCCTCGCTAACTCCCTGCTTGTGGATTAGGTCCCCTCCTATCAGGACGGTCCATTTCCCCTCCCCATGCACTGATTTCTCCATCTGCCCAGTCACACCTAACCCTAGGTCTCCAGGAGGAGTGGCCCATCTACCTTATTCACCGTGTGTCTACAGCCCCTGCTTGGCATATTGTGGGTTTTCAACAAATACTGAATTGATGAGTGAATGAATGACAGCCATCAGATGCCTTCCTAGAGAAGAATAAAATCCAAAGAAAGTAAAACTAGTTGCATTAGCTATTTTGCCTTTTTATAATTGCCTTTAAACCTCCTTGAGTTCTTTCATAAATACAGAATCTGTTCCCAACCCATAGTAGCAGCTTGTCCTCTCTACCCCAAGAATGCTGTACATTCTTATTATATGCATTTATTATAATAATTGTATAATAGGGGCACCTGGGTGGCTCAGTGGGTTAAGCATCTGACTCTTGGTTTGGTTTTGGCTCAGGTCATGATCTCACAGGTTGTGGGATAGAGGCCCTCGTCAGGCTCCAGATTAAGTGATGAGTCTGCTTGAGATTCTCTCTCTCTGCCCCTTCCCCCAGTTGCACATGCTCTCTCTCTCTCTCTAAAATAAATAAATCTTAAAAAATAATAATTGTATTATTATAAATAATTATAATCTTATTATAAGTATTCCTCAATTCTTCTTTTTAACACATGATTATGAAATGTGTTTGTCATGTTTGACATCTTTCTAATTCTTAAATTGACTATCTATAAATCACAGAACTCCTAAGGAAGGAGGAAATCCTTGGTTAGAAAAGTGTTAATAATTTACTAGATGCAAAGTGTACTTTTACCTCTGAACACCAGGTGGGTAGAAAACATTACTCATGTTTTTTAATCTAAGAATTTCTTACATTTTTATGGCCTGTTCTTTGGGCTTATTTATGATGGTTTGTGACAAAGAGACAACCTTTGCTATCATGATTTATACTCTTCCAACAAAGGAAATACAGAAAGAGATAAGAAACCCAAATTAAATCATGGCACTAGATAAGAAAACCCAAATTAAATCATGACACTAAAAAAAATCCAGTGAAGGTAAGGGGCTACTCATAATTTAAAATTATGGACAATGAAAATATAAAAATTCTCAAACCCTAAACTACAAAATCTAGCATTTACCAACTAAGTAATTTTCAGAAGCCTTGTGTCCTATATTTGTGGCATTATGAAATAACGTCTGGCTATTAAAACATTTCTTTAAGGGACTGTTTTAATTTTATTTGGCTATGCTTTTGTTTGGAAAACCAAAGAATATTTTTTTGGCATGGTAAAGTATTAGTAGTTGACAGCAGATATCCTGTATTCTTCTATTTTTTTTTTTATTAATGCCATTTTCACAAAACTGACCTGGACATCTGTTTTCATTTTTAATGATGCTTTTAAATTCCTTGATGTTCGAGTGCCAATTCTAAAACTTGATTGGATTTCAGGGCAAGACAACTGCCTTAGAATCAAAGAAACTAGGAGAATTGAGAAGAAAAGAATCCTGCCTCTGAGCTATACCAATAAAAGCACTGTTCAAGGTAGAGGCCAAAGGTTAGTTGGGTAGAATAGACAGCCAGTGGTGTATGCCCAGCAACCTAAGTACTACACAGGTATACAAAACCTGCGTACACACCGGTGTCCAGCCTGGGCCCTCTTCATAGAGGAATTAATAGGAACTAACTGACACTAACTAAGGCCACCGAGAACACAACTGCCCCATTAATTCGGCCACATAAGAATACAGAACACAGTCTTTGATTTTGTGTGGAACTCGGAAGCAGAGCAGACATTGAAAGTGGGCTTGCAGGTAAATACTCTAGACTGAATTTCACGTCACAAACTCAAAAATACCAAAACCTGGATGTGGAAATCATTTGTGAACTATTTCCAGGCTTCATAAAGACTTAAAGAATTAGAAACACAAACATACTCACAAATGTCTATGGTTTTTAAATTTACTTTGCCCTGATCGCCTACACTTTGTGAAATTATTTATCTGTTCCAGACCCAACTTTGTTTCTTATTATAGCCCTATAATTTGGTGAAGAAATAAATGCACGATTTTTTTCCTCTCCATGCAGACTTCACTAAAACTAAGTTAAAATGGAGTCAAAAGAGGAGGCACAATATATGAATTTCCTTCTAAGCTTATCAATAAGTATCCTTAAGTAGATCAGATACTTTTATTTCTAGAACCCAAGTTTCCCAGTTTGCCTTCAAAATTAGTACATGTAAATCTTTTCTTATATGAAAATCCTACCCAGTGGACATGTTTTACTTCCAAAGGATATTTGGAAATGATTTACCTGCCCATACACCAACAGCAAGTGGGAGATGGTCTTTGTCTCTAAAGTGGGAGATGGTCTCTGTTTCTAAAGACCAGGCATTTACAGAGAACACCATGCTCCTGGAACCCAAGGATTCAAAAAAATAAAAGAACATTCTGTTATGCTTCCTCTCTTCTTTCTTCCACAACAGTGAATTCATACTCTTGGCTCCAAATCTGTTAGGAAGTTACCCAGTGTCACAATTCTTTACCCAAAAAAGAAACAGAATGAAAATATGGAATAAAAACCAATTTTTGAAAAATTCTGGTTGACAAAAATTGGCACAAGTGCAATAGATATATTAGTAAATTCTAAGATAGAAGATCTTATTACAGTATTGTTTCCTAGAGGCGATTGATACAGTCTGGGTCACAACAACTTTTGTGGTTACGTGTGTTAACATGGACACTTTGAGCTGCAGAGTATCACTAGCAAGTTGGTATGTCTACTGTGAAGCCAAAACTATTCTGTGATAACTTCTATTAAAACCTTGACAATCAGTGTGTTTATTCTATTAGAAATCTGGAAAGTTACTCCAAGAATTGGACCAGGTTCTCAGCACAGTTTAACTTGTCAAAAAAAGAACACACACACACACACACACAAAGAGAAAAAAGTGGAGTAAAGGGAAAATTCACAGTCAACTCTTTTGGACTAAAGGTAACAAATCAACTAGCCATAAAATAAACTTTTAGGGTAGAAAAAGCCTACTCAAATTACATCTTTTGAAATTAAATTATTATGAAATTAAATCTAGACAAGTGTGGAGACCCTAGAGCAAAAAGATCAAAGATGTGCACACAGTGTGTGGTGGTGGGTGTTAAGATCTGCAAGTGAATGCTATAAACAGAGTAAAACAATGGCTGTAGAAACCCTTGTGTTTGACAGATTGACACCTACAGAAAGAGGAACCATATGGTTGGTTTCATCCTAACACAGTCTTTGAAAAGGACCCTTTATCTCTTCTACCTAAAAATAGCTTAGTAGTGATATACAGACATTTAGCAGAGGAACCACTTAGTTACCCCTAAAACACTCCAGAAGCCCCTGAGTCAGCTGGAAGGAAATTTAGAACTCTACTGACCAGTTCAAAACCACTGTGGTAGTAAATTCAAATCCTTCAAAAGTCAACAGATATTAATATAACTTGTGGGTGAGGGGCAGAACCTCAAAAAATGTCTCAAATACACATGTCTGATCTTAATGTCGGCCAGCCTCGGGGCTCCATCCTTCTCTTATTCTGTGTTCCTCCTACTCCCTGAATGAGCTTTACAAACCATCTCTAAACTGAGGACTCTAACTTGACATCCAGTAGCTGGGATCAAACACTAATTTAGAGTCAGCCTTGACCCCTCAATATGGCGGGAAGGTCTGTTGGCTCTAGCTTCCAAACGTGTGTAGAAACGACTTCTCCTCACCACCTCTAGCCCTCATTCCCTGCTGCAGGCTCCTCCTCACCTGCCTAGATAGCTGTCACAACCTCCTAACTGGTCCCTTCACCCCTTCATAATATTCTCAAAACAGCGGCCAGAGTGGTCCTCACATGGGGTGATACTGTTCCACTCGACTCCAGATCATCTGGTGATTCTCCCCTTCCCTGGAGAAAAAGCTAAAGTTCTTTCAACGGCCTGAGAGGCAGTGGTGCGCACTGTGACGTGCTGCCCAGATCCCCTCCAGACAAACTGAGTACCTGGATGCTGCAAGATGGCCCTCCGCTGAAGAGTCACCTCCTGCAAGGTCACAGAGCCTTCCGGGGGCAGCCCATATCCAGGGACGAGTGACACGGGTCGTCAAGGCCCAGAGGGCTTACCCCGACACAGGACCACCCAGAAAGGCCAATCTCGGTCCAGGGCCCTGTGTGGTTGGGCCTGCCCTGCAGCTTGACCTCTGTCTCTCTCCCCCTCCCTCACACAGGTCTCGATCCTAGAGGCACGCCATGATAAATGCCTGGCAAACCGAACTCCACCTTAGAGTCTGCTTCTGAAGAAGACAGATTGCCACGAAGATCGGACATGACCTGGCCCCCTTTGACCTCCCTAACCAGTGTCCCCTGCTCACCCTGCTCCAAAGCACACTGGCCTTTGCTGTTTCTGCCAGATGACTGGCATGCCCTGGGGCACAGCTGTCCCTTTTGCTTGGAACACACTTCCCTAGATATACGCACTGCTTCTTCCCCCATCTCCTTCCTGCTTTGCTTAAATGTCACCTCCCAAATGCACCTGCCCTGACCACCCAGTTAAGGCCAGAAACAAAAGGGAAAAATATAAGGAAGGGCAATTCTCACTTCTCCTAATGTATTTGCTTGCCTTTCTGGGTACCGATCCCATTTCGAAGAGATGACTTCACTCTTTTACAAAAGAGCTTGAGAATTGCTGCTTTAAAAGCATATAGGCAGTGCAGTGGTAAGAACATATGCCCAAAGCTCAGACAAGCCCTCTGCTCCATGTGCCTGGGGCAAGTGACCACCCTCTCAGCCCCAGCAAGGCTGGTTGTGAAGTAGGGATAATGACATTCCCTCGACTTCTTAGAAAGGTCGAAAGGATCACATGACTTCATGTAGTAATGGGCTGTGAAAACGGGAAGAGACCATGTAAACTGGGAGACAGCCCTATGGGCCACACAACCAAAAACCCACTGGGAGTACATATGCATCCTCCTTATACATCAGGACCCTAGGAAGTCATTTTGTCAGTTGTGCTGGACCCTGCATGGCTGAGAACTTCCAGCAAAGCATAGGGCTGGGCCTAGGAAAATAAGCACCACCCCAGGGGCACTGTGACAGCCTAAGGACTATTGCAAGAGTAGCCACCCACCAACGGAGTCTGAACCACTGGGACACAATCATCATTTTTTACCCTCCCTGCACTGACTTTAATTACTTCAGTCTTTGTTATAATCTCTAAGGTCCATGTGAAAAAAAATCACATATGATTTCAAATATCTAGGTCTATATATGTGCATCACAAAAGCTTGGAACTTTAAAACCAGTCATATGTCTGGTTATTTGAGATTAGAGGCCTAAATCTTTTCATGTGTATTTTCAACCCAGAGTTTTTATATTTATCTCTGTTTCTGTGATTCAACATAACTGTACTTGGCTTAAAAATAAAACAATAACTCCTCCAAAATCTCAGCTGTGTTTATGTTTGCTTCCATTCATTTCTCGTTTACTAGAATGAAATGTCCTTGCCCATAACCTCAAATCCACAAGCATGATTGATTTCAGAGGTTGCACTCGAGGCCCACCCCACAAAGCAGAGACAACAGACCACCTATAAACTGGCACTAATGAAAACCACAAAATATAATCTCACATTTACCATCACATTATGCATCTGCCTTTTCAGATTTACCTGCAGATCCCATTATAAGCTATTTCTTTATTCCTAAAGAGAGAATCAGAGCTTAGGTTTAAAACAAGAATGTTCATTTTAGAGATATTATTAAAAATTATCCTATAGTTATACATTAAAAATAATAGTACCATTTATTAAAATGATAATAATAATAAATGGTGCTATAGAGGGATAAGGAAAGCAGACCTTGTCCTAACCAATGACCACACAGTATGACAGACCCAGGTGCTGTATCTGGGAAACTCCCTGTCTGGGGTAAGGCAAGTTCATTGGGGGGGGTGTCCCCCTTGGAAAAGTCATGCTACATCAGATCATTCAGGATCTTCTTTAAAGGAACACTCTACTAGAAACCACCTTTGCTTTTGAAGCCCTCCTTTGAGGGTATCACGCACTCCTCTGACTTTTCTTCACAGCTTTATACAACTTAATATTCAGGCTAGGGAAATTGTAAATCTCCTCCAGGTCAAACAACTCCTTAAATCTATCTATAAATTTATTTTCTTTCTCCAACCTGAATTTCATGACCCAGAGGATGATGGTAGTTTCTTTGCACAGATGGTCAAAGGTAATGAGGAGTTCTTCCAGGAAAGGGTGGGCGTAGACAACGTCAGCTGCCAGGATGTAGTCAAAATTGTTGGAAGACCTGGGGAAGTTCTCATCTAAAGCTATGCCCCAGGAGAGCTCTTTAACCTGAGGCAAATGCTTGCATTTCATTTTGGTGTTTCGGGAAATATTATATTGCAGGTTTCCAAGTAATTCAGGTAAGTCTGTGGCAGTCACGTGTGCACCTATGTATGAAACAAAGAACAGTAGGAAAAGTAACCCTCAAGGGATAAGGTAAAGCAATCAGGTTTCAAGCCAACGTGCCTTTGCAATTCTGCACAATCACTAACCCTAGGGAAAGACTGGTCGCTACACACAGAAGGGAAATCCCTTCAAAACAGATGCTAAGGCAGCTTTACACCTCCCCTTAAAAAAAATTTTTAGATTCCCACTGCACTTTTTAACTCCCTTGCATTTTTCTGTTCTCCTGGGTTTTTTGTTTGTTTTACCATTGTTGCTGTGGCTATTTGCTATTTATCTACTACATGCTAGGAGAAAAATAAGCTAGAGAAAGAGAAAAATCAAAATATTTGGAATCTTCAATGGGACAATCAGAAGTCACTGTTGAAAGGCACATCTGTTCTTTGCTAAAAGAATTCTGAGCCCAAGTCATGTGAGGCCAAATGAGTGTATTACAACATCGGGCATCCTGTTGTTGAACAAGAGGAGCTCAGGTGTGCAAAGAGGGCTTTTCAATAGAATTACATTGGAAGCATCATGACGTCCATGTTTATGCCCAAGTTTTCAGCTTGACCCCCTTACAAGTATGAATCTTCCCAACAGAAAATGTTTAAAACCTAGCCACAACACGTGCATAGAGTTCCTACAGCCAAAGACCATAGATGCAGGACAGAATACTCAGATGAAGAAGATATGAACAATCTCCAAATTAAAAGTGAAGAGTAGAAGGAAGAAATTGGAAGAGGCAAAATTATAGAAACCGAAAATCAATAAAATTTGGCCCTTAAACTATGAGCTGTGGCAGAGCCTGAAAATAATGTGTAAGTAAATCTAGAATTGGCCAATTCCACACATCGGACAAGAATAGACTGGGGTAAGAAATAAGAAAGCAGAACTGGGAGAGAAGTCTAGTGCAGCCCAGACCAGTTAAGAACCCATTCCTTAGTCACAATGACAAGTTTCTCTGGCCATTGTGATTATATTTTGTGGGAAATATTAAAGTGGGAGGACAATATGCGTATCATTGGCAGAATCACAGAAATATGTTGTCATATTCTAGTGTGGGTGGGTCTGTCATTTTCAACAAATCCTTTTAAAATCCCAAGAAAAGGGAGATTCCCCCATCTACAGTGAATATAAACCATCTGACTATTAAGATTTTTGTGTCTAGAGAGGTAAACACTAACTAAACAAAGCCTCTATCTTTTATTATTTGTGTCAAGTTATACAAGCAGCCTAAAAGGATCAATTCTTTTTAGTGAAACAAATAACTTCCCAAAGCACAAATGTGCTCCTGATCAGGAAGCCTTCAGGTATAAATCCAGTGGTACCACTGACTACCCATATTAAATGGAATGGTGACTTTAGAAAGCAATATCAGGAAGGAGCAATGTTTTTAAAAAAATATTTGGGGAGGACTTCATTTCCCCAGTGTTTAGGAAGTTGTAAATTGCTAAATCTTGAATTCCTCTCAAGATTTTAGAGTGGCAGGTGTGCACTTCTAAAGATCAAGGAAATCAGGAGAGATTTGGGTAGCGCACATCAGAGAAGGCAGCTAAATTAAGGCAATGAAACAGGTAACAACAGAGAGAGACTGAAGTGAAGCAGGCTCAGGCATTCATAGAGGCTGTCACACATGTCATGAGAAAAGGAAATGCTGGTGAGAAAAGAAGGGGGTCCCCAAAGAAGAATGAAGATGAGCTGAGAAAAGAAATTCAAGGGGAGCCTTGGTGGCTCTATCAGTTAAATGTCTGCCTTCCGCTCAGGTCATGATCCCAGGGTCCTGGGATCGAGCCCCGTGTCAGGCTCCCTGCTCAGTGGGGAGTCTGCTTCTCCCTCTCCCTCTGCCTCCCACTCCCCCTGCTTGTGCTCTCTCTCTCTCTCTGTCAAATAAATAAAATATTTTTAAAAAATAAAATAAAATAAATTTTAAAAAAAGGAAAAACATTTTCCAGGGAAAATGTGTAAAATTAGAAGCAGACGTGATTGATACTACTCCTTTCTAACAGGTGCTTTTTCATGAAAGCGTAGGACTTCAAAATCTACAAGGAATGTACAGCTATCTGGGAATGTTGAAATATGGCTAACATCTAAATAAAGACCACCAGAGTCAGCAGCAGAAGGTTCTGCCTGGGCCTTGTGTCCCACAAGCCTCCTCCAGCAGCCAGGCGCCTCCTCCAGCAGCCAGGAGGCCTGAGCGCACCGCCCAATTAGAATACACTTGTGACGTGGGTGCTCCATGAGCAGAACTAATACAGCTTCACAGACAATTCTCAAACAAACCAGTAAGGTGACTTTAAAATTGGTAGTGTTTCTTGATGAAGCCCATTCAAGCAATTAAGGAGTTAAAAGTAGGCCTAGGTCAGAGTAAACTGGGTAGTAAAAGCAGCTAATGACATCCGATCATTAAACCCTCTGACCCCGTTCAATCAAAATTACCTACTTACCAAGTAAACTTGCCACGATGGAGACTAGCCCTGTTCCAGCTCCGATTTCAATCACATTTTTGTCAACCATATTATAGTGCTTCACATTTGTTTCCAGAAAATAGCATAGAACAAGGGCCTATGATAGTTTTTAAAAAAGAAAAAAGTAGTGCTTGGCAAGTAATAACAGAAAGTAAAATAAAAGTCTATTATATAAATATACTATATACACTAATGCTATGACGCATGGACACATGTGAATGTATGTGTGAATATATACACTTCACTACAGGAAATTATCAACAGAAGTATATCCTCCAATAGGTTCAACATTTAGACTAGAAAAAGTCCTTGGGGGTTGTTGGGGAGATAAGAGAAATGAAACTATGGAACTCAGTTGCTTAGACATGATTATCTTTAAAGAAAGCAATTTCTAATAATAATAATAATAGTCACTTAAAAGAAGTATGTGGGATTGGGGCAGACAGTGGAGGGAAGGGGGGTCTGGACCCTTCATGAACAACTGCTAAAGGGTTGGTGACCTTGTAAAACATTCTGCATGTTGAGACTGATAGATTTTATTATGATTATTTAACTCAAATGGAGCCAATTGAACGGGAAATAAAAATGTTTGCTATTCTAAACTCCCATAGTCACAAAACACTGAAGGTTTAAACAGCATTCTCTATTAATCCTACAAGCCAAAAATAGAATTAATTGGTGGAAGCATTTTCCCAATTTTGTGATTTCTAAGTTTTAGCATTGTTTGAGGTCACAAATAGAACTATGGAAACTATTATTTCCTTCCAAATAGTACACAATAAGGAGCAAAACTGTTTGGAAAACCAGTGAAATGTAACAAGTTTTGTTTGAAATTATACCGATGGCCAAACAACAGCACCATAACAATCCATGGCTTCAGTAATCCGAATCTCATGACCGACAAAATGAAATCCCTCCCAGGAGGTGGTTGTTATTAGACTTGGAACAAAACATCTTGCCATGATCTCTGCAACCACCTTCTTGTCATCATCTCTCTTCTCTGAAAGGAAAACAAAAAAGTCAATAGTTGTGGTTGTGTTGGTAAGAACCGGGAAAAAGAACCTGATGGAAATGTAGCATGTCTACTTATTCTAAGTTACTTTTGAATATTCATTGACTTTAAGTGCAGTGTAAGAGTAAGGTAAACTATTTTAAAATAACTCATACTATAAGCTAACATTTCATACATCCACAGCCACGTGAACCAAATAATAATTCATTTCTGCAAAGCCATGTGAAACAAATAATAATTGATATACTTTTTAAAAAGCAATATATTTCAAGGGCTACCAATCTATTCATCTAGAACAAGAGAGAAAGATTGGTGATGGAACATAGGATCTTGACTATTCACATTGACTACATAGTGTAATTCCAGCTGTCAATAATGTATAGTAGTATATCCTTTATGACCTGCCTTTACCTAGGCAAAAGATATTTAACATCATCCAAAAATATACCTTTGTATTATTTTATTATTACTTATTTTTATAGCATTACTTTGGGCAACTCATGGCACCTTAACATCCACAACATTGGATAAAGTTCATAAGCAACAATATCAATTACTGAGCACATAGTTAACAAGCCAGACCATGTTAAATATATCATATCTGATATTTCATGTAATTTCATTTTATTTCATGTAACTTTTACAATAATTTTGTGAGATAGGCATTATTATTCGCACTTTTACAGGTAACAAAACTAAGATTCAGAGAGCCTTATTAACTTGACCAAGTTCATGCAACTTGTAAATGAAGGAGCCAAAATGTGAGGTTTTTTTTTTTATTGTTCCAAAGCCCCCTCTCTACTCCTAAAAAGCTAGAATGTAATTTAAAAAAACTAGTTGTCTCTAAGAATTTACAAACTAGTTATGGAGCAAGACACACATCTTTCTCCCTGTCTCTGTTTCCTTCTTTGTAAAACGTGAAAGATAGAAGAACCTCCACCAAACAGTGCTGGGCGATTTAAACAAGATGCTGTATGTAAAGTGCTTAGCACCTTGGCTATTACATGGAACTCAGTAAGTCATTATCATTATTATAACTTATTATATCTTGATCATGAAACTAAATAATATTAACATGATCACCATATAAACAAAAATATTGGATTGTGAGGTATCAGAATTGAATTAATTGAAAATTCTATACTTACTCATAGAAGCAGAGAGTAGAATGGTGGTTGCCAGGGGCAGCGGTGGGGGAAATGGGGAGATATTGGTCAAAGGGTGCAAAGTTTCATTTACGCAAGATTAATAAATTCTGGAGATCCAATGCATAGCATGGTGACTATAGTTAATAATAATGTATCCTTGAAATTGGCTAAGAGAGTAGCTCTTAAGTGTTCTCATCACAAAAACAAGAAAACAGTAACTATGTGAAGTGATGGATATGTCAATTAGCTTGATTGCCGCGTTCATTTCTATATATCTATACATCTATACATCTATATATATATATCAAAACATAATTCACACACCTTAAATATCTACAATTCTTACTAGTCGATTATACCTCTAGAATAAAAGAAAATTCTAGAGTTAAATAAGTAAGGGGGAATGCACTGTGGTGAAGGTCACTAATGAATGGCTTCAGGAAGGAAATATGTCTTAAGTTTAACCTCTGATCTATGATTTGCTTTAATATTGAAGCTTTGTATTTCTTATACCAATTCTTAAAACCCATTGACTTTTCAAGTCTCGTTTCTGTTCTCTGAGTCTGGCTAGAATCCTGCTAGCTACTTCCCCGACCCAGCACTAAATCCAGGCCTAGTTCTCTTCAGCATAGTTCTTTTTTTTTTTTCTTTTAAAAAATATTTATTTAAGGAGCAAGTTATAGCCAGTTTTTCCTTCCAAACACCTAGGCAATTGCCCCAACTTTGTTGAATACCCCATCTTTTCTCCCTGATTTGACATGCTATCTTTACAAGAAGCTAAATTTCTGTACACAGTTGGGAAAATTTATGGACTATTCATGCCCAGATTCCTGTCTATTTCTGTGCCAATACCATTTTTTATTTACAGTAACTTTATTAAAATATTTTAATACCTTTGGGACACTTGCCCCCCTCATTACTATTATTTTTCAGAATATCTCTGACCATGCTCTTATTTTTTCTTCTTTTTATATTAATTTTAGTAATATTTGACCCAAATCACCATAAATCATGTTGGTGTTTTCATTATAATTGTAGTGATTGATAGATTTAGAGAAAACTGACATCTTTATAATGTTGTATCTTTCCATCCTAAAATAATGTGTATCTTCCTCGCCTAAAACAAATTTTCTCTCCCTCAAGTTCCTAAGTAGAATTTGAGAAACTCGTGATTTTGTAAATTTACTTTTTTACTTAGTTCTTTTTATTATTTTATTGTTTTATCCGTTCTCTTGGCTTTTCTAATTTTTCTGAGTCTCTACCTTAGACATGTAGTTTATAGATAGTATAGAGTATGGTTTCATTTTTGGACTCAATCTGAGTTTTTCATTTTCTAAGGATTTTATCCCACTTTCATGTAGTGCTATCACAGAGGTTTGTTCTGCTTCTGCATTCTTATTTCAAAAAGTCTTCGTCTATTTGGACTGCTGTAACACAAATACCATAGGCTGGGTGGCTTAAACAACATTTATTTCTTCAGCATAGTTCTTAATTGCTTAAAAGAGGAAGTAGGGAAAGGGAGGGGCAGGGAAAGGAGGAACGGAGGGGAGGGGAGGGAGGAGGGGGTACATACAGATGGATATACATACGATGGTGGAGTCTTGCCTGATGGGAGTGCATCATGACCTGATGGGGATGATTAACTCACACCTCAGTCCTGAGATCCAAAAATAAGCAAGTAAATAAACAAATAACAAACACAAGTATTTCCAAGAAATTTGGGAGCAATACAAAAATTTCTCATTCTGGTCCTCGTAGAAGACAATCTCCTCCTAGAAAACTTATTTCCCAAATCTCAAAAATTAAAAACTTTCACAATTTCCAACACTGCAATTATTCAAAGTTTTAAAACAGATGCATCACTCAAAAATAAAATGTCATAGAATCCTAGAATGTCAGGGCACCTGGGTGGCTCAGTCACTAGGCGTCTGTCTTCAGCTCAGGTCATGATCCCAGGGTCCTGGGATCGAGCCCAACATCGGGCTCCCTGCTCAGCGGGAAGCCTGCTTCTCCTCTCCCGCTCCCCCTGCTTGTGTTCTCTCTGTCAAATAAATACATAAAATCTTAAAAAAAAAAAAAAGAATCCTAGAATGTCAAGATGGAAAACACTTCAGATACCTTCTAGTCTACCCTTGCACCTCGTGCTCATGTTGGGTGTAAACTACATATCAGCTTTTCAGCCTCTTTGAATATTCTCAATAAGGGTAAATATGTTACTTCACAAGATACATTTAGAAATATGATTATTGAAAATTCTTCTCAATATTAAGCCAAAATCTGACACCATAGATTTTTTGTCTATTACTCCTAAAAGTAAGCTCCAAGATGAGCAAACTTTTATTTTTAAAACATGTTCCAAAATTTTAGGACAGAGGAAAACATGCCAAAAAAAATTATATATATATATATATCTCTAGTGCCAGTCTTAAAAATTCTGGACTCAGGAGTATGTGAAAGCCTCAAGAGACTTTTAAACTTTTCCACTGCACTGAGGCAAGAATAAGTAGAAGTGACAGTGTTGAGTCCCTAAGTCCTAAGAGATGTTATTTCCAACTCTGTCCTATGAGATCCGATAACATCATTCCCCAGTATTTGGGGAGCAGAATGGCTAGATGGAGGTAGATCAAGTTTGACATTGTTGAAAACTTCCGTCAGAGGCCACAATTCCGGGGGTACTTCCTGTCAACATGATTTCCTGTCCTATATTCTGTGATCCCTCAGTAGAGTCCTTCTAAGGATCCACACGGAACCAGGTACTCCTCAAAAAAACTCTAACTTAACTTCATGCCATAGGAAGGGCCCAGTCTACACCCGCTCCACCACCCTCACAAACATTGACCCTTGGCAGAGATACAGGAAAACAAAGAGATGAAAAACTGATATTCTTCAGCAAGAGCCACCTCTTCAAATTCACTTCACTGTACTTCTTCAACTATGGCGTGCGTTCACATGCAAGAGCTCTAAGAACCAAAAACATAGGGGCGCCTGAGTGGCTCAGTCAGTTAAGCATCTGCCTTCGGCTCAGGTCATGATCCCAGGGTCCTGGGATCCAGCCCCACATCAGGCTCCCTGCTCCACAGGAAGCCTGCTTCTCCCTCTCCCACTCCCCCTGATTGTGTTCTCTCTCTGTCAAATAAATAAATAAAATCTTTAAAATATATATATATATATAGGTAATATGTTTTACTGGAACTTGAACTTTCCTTTCATTATATTCACAGGCCTTGCTGAGATGGGTGGGGGTGGGGGCAGCATTTGCTGCAGAATTTCCTTAGGGAAAAGCAGGAAACAGTAATTGCTTCCTTGACCTTTCACTATATGTGCCCTCTTGGGCCTCCTTGCATACTCTTTGTAAGTGGAGCACTTTTTGACAAGTCACCCAAGGTATCAGGGATTAATAGATGTTAGAGTACACTAAATCCCAGGAGCATCTCCTAAAGTTCCAATCTTTGATATAAAAACTTTGACAGTGAATATTTACTGCTACAATCTGACGTCTTTGACTTTGCAGTTTCTTTTAAAGGTTAGTGGAACAGATTAGTGCTATGGTCCTAAGAACAGTATAATAACAAATGATTCCTGGTTTTTTACTCTTTCTAAATAAACAAAACCAGCCATTTTTTTTAAATTGGCCACATCTTTACCTTTATAAGGAAGTGAGATTTAAAAACATATATGTGAATATATTATTACAATCAAAAATTACTTATACCTCCCAAAGTAAAAGATCTTCAAAGAGATTTAATGAAACAACAATAGCCACTATTAATTGCATATACACTTAAAAGAGCAGTTCTATCCATCTATATGTGGTCATTCAAAATTAATTACACACCCAGGATGACTATGTATCATACAGAAAATATTGTCAGGTTGAATAAAAATTAACTGATAATGTTTTATATTAATACTCTCTTTTGCATTTAAATACTATATAAACACTACAGGCATTCCATAAGAAGTCAGTCTCATAAAATGTTAGTATAATTTATAACAGGAAACCAAAATGTACCAAACTTGGCTGCTTAAAATAATTTGTCTAGATGTAATATGTAGGATTTTAAAAGCAAATATACACGTGCGGTTATTTCTATCTTAAAATTTTGACTGCTGTTTTTCAGCATTAACTTTGATTTAAAGATTTTGAGGTAACAATTTTAACAGTAGTTATTTAACAGTTTTAACAGCAGTCATTTATTTAAACCAAAAGACATGTTTAATATTAAGTTTTAGCAATATCACCACCTTGATGACAAGAGCCTCTAAACTGAAATCTAGTGGAAAGAGCTGCACTATATATCCTTATGTGAGCCTTGTAATAAAAAGGAGAAATCTATCCCCCAAATAATATTCAAAGAATATGTTCCTTAAAATACATGCTTAGTTATTTATTGAATATGGGATTGAATCTTGAGAAGATTAATGAATGAGTAGAGTAGATATTCTTTGACCTTTAGTTAAGATCTGAAGAGTAATTTCCTCCAAAAATTAATAACATTATCATACAATAGAATTCTAATTTACATTTCTGAAGAATATTGTTTCCACACATATTCTCTCCTTGTTACCTAGCACTTAGGCCCTGAGACAAGTAACTAAAACTGAGTAATGTTACACAAAATGTTGAATCTTGACTTTCCTATATGAAAAGCAGAAAGCTGTGTCTTTTGATAAAAGCTATCTACTACAATCTTAAGAGTATTATTTTATTAATGAGTTTAATATTAAAATATAAATATCAAAACAAACTGTAAATAAAACATAATCAAGACAATATTACAATTATGTTGCTATTTTGGGCTTATCTTATTTTAATGCTCTTTGATACAAAAAAGACTTAACACCATTTTCCTGCTATTAAATCTTTGCTGATAGTGAATAAAATCTACCAGGTGCTCTTGTTCTCCTGAGAATTAACAATTTCAAGTATGAAGTGAAAATTAGCAGGATTCTGCTACATTATGATGATGCTTTTCTTAGGAGGAAAATCTAACAGTGAATTCACTTCAGAGGCTAGATTACAGCTAGCCTTCAAAAACAGAAGCACCATCTATATTTTTCTCTTTTATAATTTTAAGGTCAATAACAACAATAATAAATGGAAGGGTTATATCACAGAAATACACCAAAAAAATGTCTTTAATAGCTATGGCAGGTGAATTTAAGCTTCCATTTGAGGGCTGTCATGAAAACCTGTCAGCAAAATTTAAAGTAAAATCCCCTCTACTACATGAAAGGGTCTTGTCATTCAACAGAATCTTCTATTCAAAGATGAATGTCATGTGCCTCTTAGAAATAGCCAGAGATTTAAAAAAAAAAAAATGTTAAAGATATTTTCCAATTAGTAAATGGTCACAGGCTAACCTGAAAGATAGAATTCTGAATGCCTCAGCAATGTCAAGGTCTTGGGCCTGATGTTAAAATTAATTCTTGAAAAGAGTTCACAAATATTTTTTGTCTGGAGGTCTGCTTAGTTTCAAGAATATACTGAGGCTGTCTCTTTAATCAAGTGGATCAAATGATGCTACATTTACAGAAGAAAGACAGTTCATCTTTTACTGGGCCGCTCAGGATGCAAGTGGGAAAGAAAAACAAAACAAAACAAAATTAGTTGTACTCGATGTCTGCTGCTGGGATTGTTGTGGGGACAGACACCTAAGCAATTGTGAATGAAGTACGATAAGCACAATAAAAGAAGTATTTCTAAAGTGCTTTTGGGAAGCACCACTGGTTGGTGAATCGGGAGAAGCATTCTCAAAGAGGAGACATTTGAGCATGTGGAAGGAAGAGGAAGGCAGCCAGGCTGAGAAGGGAGATGAACCGCCTGCCACTGCATGGAGACAGGCCAGGGGAGTGGTCAAAAGACCCATGGAGCTGGTGTCCAAGGTACCAAAAAGACTCTTGGCCAGTTTTCCAGTTTGGGAAACTCTGAGAACTAAAATGTAGGATGAGTGGGGGTTGTAGCATGAGATAAAATACTTAGGTCATGCTAAGAAGTCTTGACTTTGTCCTATTGGAAATAATGAGACATGGAAGAATTTTAGGCAGAAGGTGAATGTGACAGGATTTGAATTTTGAAGAGATCATGCAGCTATAGAGAAAACTAAAGAGGAAGATGTAGAGAGGAGAAAGAAAGGGCGCTGGCCCAGAGTGGGGGTAGAAGGTACTTACAACAGTCACAAGAAGAGATAATAAAGACCTGAATCAAGACAACTGGTGGTGTCAGAGGGTATGAGGAGTCAGGAAATATAAGTTGGTAAAATTGGTGGGATGGAATGATGAACGGTAGGAGGAGGAGGGACCAGGATGATTCTAGATTTCTGGGCAGCCAGGGAAATAAAGTTGCCATAAACTGAGATAGAAAATATAAGTTGGGCAGGGGTGTAAATCTGCAAATTATTTTCTGAAAGTGAATTACTCTGTGGTATGACACGCTGGCCACAGAGGTATGCTGTTCAGGTTAAGGGAGGGTGCCTCTGGGAGCACAGCTGCCCAGTGGCTCCAGCTGGGTCCCTTTGGCTCCTCAGAGGCTATGCCTCCCCCAGGACTGCCCGCTAACGCCACTTCCCTCCCATTCCACAGACAACATGCATCTAGTGGGAGACTTGCTCCCTCTCTTCTCGCATGTGTCAGACCTGCATTGTGATCTGATGGCTCTCCCCACCCACTTCTGTCCCCTCTTTCTTTACCATCCACAAACATTTCCCCCAGTAAATCTCCTGCACATTTAATCCCATTTTGGCATCTGTTTCTGGAGGGCTCTGAACGGACACAAGGTAGTACAGAGGACATCAAGTAAGCAGTTAAAGGGGCAGATTTGGGAGTCATGCACAGAAATCACTGAGCCTTGGGTTAGGACAAACCTGCTCCAAGGCCGCAGAGCCTGAGGAGCTATGTTATAACACACTGCTGTGTGGGCTAACAGCTGGAGGGTAGCTGTTGGCAAGAGGTAGGCAACACAAGATATTTGGAATAGTTAACGTGGATAAGGTTTTAGACAGCTTAGACTCTTAATGTAGCATTAGAAACCATAGACAGAGGACTATTTGGTATGTGCCATAGTCCTAACTGTAATCTGTGTATAACTTAGTGACATCCTATAATTCTTGGACCTTCAGGCCAGCGCTGAAATAGAAGAACTGGGCTATAGGTTTGCTCCATCTTTTTCAAGCACAAGATACTAAGTATAAGAGTTAGGACAGGTAAAGTCAATATCCTTCAGCACTAAAGAACTGAGTGTTCCTCTGGTTAGTGGAAGTCTTTCCAACAAAAAGCCATCTGACTCTGCCCCAACAGCACACACTTAATCTGCCTGTGAACATATTTTTAAAGCTGTAGGCTATCTGAATGATTATGGGTGTGTTTTCTCGTGTTATAAAATATTTTAATACTAGTTCTGTCTCAACCTTACCTTGAACTTCTCCCATTTCCTTTGTAATTTGACAAATTATCATATGCACAGTTGAAACCAAGCATTGTTACTAATGATAATAATGATGAAATTTTATTCAGAAACTGCAGAGAAATTGCATCTTCATTCAAATCATCTAAATGGTTGGATTCTCTAAGTGATTATGACTTCAAATGTTTAGGTTTGCAAAAATCACTACAGTAAAACCATTGTGTTGAAGCTATGTAGGCTGCCAACACCGGGCATACGCCCAGCTCTCTCGGCCTAAAGATATGCTCACCTAGGTAGAGGCCACCTGGTATGCCTAAAAAGGGGAGAGGGGAAGGACTACAATTCTTAGAAAACATCCATGTGTAGATAAAGAAGAGAGAAGAAGAAAGAAGCCAAGATAATTAAATTTGTATGACAAATGTTCTACAAAAACAGTACTAGCTCTTCAGGTCTACATCAAGAGTGACTGTCTGCACTTTTTATTTCAAGTCAATGGGGATAGCTACATTACATAATCCATGCAAAGTCACTCTTGATATTTAAAATGATGTAAAAATGGGAGGTCAGTTTCAAATAACTACAGTTATAGCAGAATTCAAACTTAAAGTCTCCTTATACTGAAAGGTCAAATCAGATTATATATTTGTCTCTATTAATACATCAGAGGAACCATAAACACAGGCTAAAAATGTTTTTATAGTCTAAAATCATCTTTCATGCAGGCATTTATAAAAACTTTTAGCCTTACACAAAACTAGTTTTCTCTCTCTTCCTATCTAAAAAGAAATATGTTAGAAATCACAATCATGTATGTAGTGTATAGCACTTGGGGAAAAAATTTATTCTTCTTTTTCATATCAAAAAAAAATTCTAACTACTTAGCAAGTCTGTATATTTAATTTGTCAAAATTATCCCTAACATATCATCAGGACCATAGGTATCAGAGTAGACATTACGCATTATTATAGATATTTTCAGGTTAGCAAACAGAAGCCAAGGTGCAATATGCAATTGATAAGTCTTCACTCTCTTTAAGACGTTAGGGAACACTGAGAAGTTAAGCACTTATATTCTATTAGTTGTTTGTCTTCTTAGAATTTGTCAAATTATATAAAGAAACATAAAATAATTTACCTTTTTCAACTCCTGGATCCATTAAGCGATGAACTAATGGATGGCTATATATTGATGTTTTCTTGATCATTTCTTGAAAACTAGGCAAATAATACATTACAATATCAACTAGTAATAATTCAAAAGTGTGTGTTAAGTGCTTTTATATACCTAATAAAGCTGAAGTAACATCAAACATACCATAGAAAATTCTATTAAAATTTCATATATTAATCGTGATTTACGATAGACCCCCAAAACACAATCTATGCAGTACAAATCAAAATTTGGACAAAAGCTTCAGAGTCAGAAATTTTAAAAGCTACTGGAAGAAAAAAAGACATTACTTCACCAGAGACTACCTCAGCTATCACCAAGAAAGGCATCATCTTTATATTGACTGGTCGGATAGCAATCTTCACATTTAGAGGTGATTAAAACATTGGGAGAAAATGAATTTCGTTCAGTGTAGTGAAAACCACAACATTAATCTAAAATAGCAATAGAGGCAAAGTTCACTTGTTTCTATCAGTACATCATTAGTAAGAACCCAATATCTAATAGCCCAACCACCAAATGGTCTTTTGAGTAGCTTTCACTTTAAAGAACCCATACCATCTCAGCAAATATATTTAAAATTGAAGAAATTAAAGTATTTTGTGCCTCTCAAATAGAGCATATCATGTGAGTAAGTTTAAACTAGCTGTTACTCCAACTTCGGGAAAAGACGATTTGATGTTTTACATCTCAGTTTTGGTTCATATTATAAATAATCACCATACTCCCGTGAACTTATGTAGCACTCCTTTCTTCCAAGGATCCCAGAACACCTTTCACAGCCACCACATTTTTCTTTGCAGTATGTCTCAATAAGTTAGAAGACAAATCATTTTCCCCTGCAGCTTACAGATGAAGAAAGCGTGAAGTTAAATAACGTCCCTGAGGTCACTGGCTAAACAACAGGAAACATGGTCACGCGTCTTGTTCCCAATTTAGTTCCTCTTCCATTTAAGGAAAAAAAAAAGCAGTCTTCCTTACACGTGTCTGCCTGAAGGTCAACGTTTATTAAATGTTAAGTCCGGACATACCTAAACGGGTTAGCTGAGTTTCTGGAAGTTCAAAAAGTATCATCCACACAGCTTTTGTTTTGCTGGAGAGACCTCTGAGGGTGCTTGAAAGGCTAGCCCCGAAGCAAGCCTGCAGTTTCCTACTGTACACACTGGCAGCAAGTCCTCGCAGGAGGGTTTAGGATCCTGACAGCTGCAGCTTCCAAACCTCAGGGGTACAGCAATGAGGCTGGAATGCACGTAAATAAGGGGGCTGAAGAATAGGAATATTCCATGTGAGTGTCTCACGAACAGAACTAGAGCCAGTGAGTGAACATAAACCACTCCTACAAGCGAGTGAAGACTATTTGAGCAAAGTGACCCCTTTTTTTAACTTCGATGCCAAGAGTTATTTAGGACTCCACAGCTATGACGTCCAGTGAGACGGAGGCTGCATACTTTTTCTGTCACCTGTCTGGGTGTGAACAACATTTTTAGAATCAGAGAGCCGCACCAGAAAGTTAGAGAATGTGTGCAGTAGTGCTCTGGGCACAGGCATCAAATTGTAATTCCTTCCCACTAGGACTGAAGCAGAAGGCTGAGGGTGCCTGTTACCCGTAGTTGCACGTGCACATGCATGGCTGCATCTCAGAGCACGTATAAATCACCCTGGTCACTCAGAATGTCCTTAATAAGAAGTTACTATAGGTAACAAAATCGAGCAATATTGTGAAGTTACATAAACTTAGAGGAGTGTAGGTACAGCTTCTAGGAAATACTTTATACAAAGTTGACTCGAGGTCACGTTAATATATTGGATGGAACTAGCAGTCTGGGAGCCTAATTTTAAATTTGCTTGGGATTTGAGGCATTTACTTAATGTGTTTCTTGGCTTCCTTATCTATAAAACAGGGATATAAAAGGTACTCAATATATACTTGTGAGAGGAATATGGTAGGTAAAAAAAAAAAAAAAAATCTGCAAATTGCAAAATCCTAAACAATGAAAACTATTATTCATAGGCAGTTAATTCTGGGCAGAGGACATCCTCTTTTTTGGCTTTTTTTAAAATAAGAATAATCATTTGGTGAATAAAAATTACCTGTCTTTTTCAAGGAGTTATTTAAAAGATCATGAAACCTCAGTGCCAGATTTCTTAAGAGGCAGAATCCCTAAATTGATCATTTAAACTGACATGACAATGATTATTTCAGTTACACTGAACTGTTTGAAAAGTACATAGAGACCTCTGCCTCCACCTGTAAGTAGCTTATAGCACACCTCTGCTTCCAAGAACTAGGAAAGCAGATTACACACACACACACACACACACACACACACACTAGTGGTCAGGAAAGAACTGCCAAGGTAGCCAAGAATTCCATGTTTGTTTTTTTTTAAAGATTTTTATTTATTTATTTGACAGAGAGGGACAGCAAGAGGAGGAACACGAGCAGGGGGAGTGGGAGAGGGAGAAGCAGGCTTCCCGCGGAGCAGGGAGCCCAATGCAGGGCTCGATCCCAGGACCCTGGGATCATGACCTGAGCTGAAGGCAGACGCTTAACGACTGAGCCACCCAGGCGCCCCAAGAATTCCATGTTTTTGCTGATTATTGATAATAAAGAGGCTGAGAAGCCAAAGGGAAGACAAGGAAGGATGCCAGGAGAGCTTCCAGTGATCGATCACATAGAACTGGGAAGACAAAGAATAGTGTTGGGAGCTGGCAAGGCAGCCAGGAATTGGGAGCCCAAGAGCCCAGGAAGCAAGAGAAATAAACCCCACACTCAGCACTGACCCTTCACTCAAGGCATTTACTCAATAAGATGTTAGGGCAAGAGGCTAATTTTCCAAGCAAAGAGTAGCTGAAAGTAGAGCAAAGCTCACAATAAGAAACACCCCCGGTGTCAGTTGGTACCCCCGAGAAACTACTTTTTTAGTAATGGGGAGAAACTGGAAGATGGAGTCTTACAAAGACCGCAAGGCAGCCTTGAATTCACTAGGTCCTGCTTATAGTCAGGTGATGTTCCCCTCTGCCGCCTGCCAGAGTACCTTCCCGAGTCCTCTGCAGAGGAAGATCCACAACATCTACAATTCCTTATACACAATGTCCGGCATTCACTCCGAGTTTACTAATCATACCAAGAAACAGACAATAGAAACAAGCCCACAGGTAACCCAGATATTGGAATTGTTTAACACAGACTTTAAAGTAACTGTGATGAAGATATTCAAAGAATAGATGACAAGAATTACACCAAAGAACTAGAATCTATAAAAATTAGTCAAGAAAATAGGACTGAAAATACATGAAATAAAGAACTCAACAGATGAGTTTAACAGCAAAGGTAGAGAAAGCTGAAGAAAAGATTAGTAGGCTGAAAGATGATTTTATAGAAAAAGTATATATATGATGGTTGTCATCCTACATCATACCCATGTATACCAACTCACTTTGAATAGTGATAAATTTGCTTTGCTGCTGCTGGTTTTAAACAGGCAACCTATTTTGTAGGTAAAATTGCACCCTGAATTTCAAATTAAATTTGGGGGAAAAAGAAAGATTTGGGTACTTTCCTACTGGTTGGGTGAATTTGGTAAAGTTGGTAAGTATCTCCAAGCTTGTTTCTTCATTTGTAAAAGGATATGCCTTGGTCAGAGGGTTAACAGAAAAAAGGATAAATACCAAAATGTTCTATAAATACATTTACAGCTATAAGCTGTATATCCATTTTTCCTTTTCCTGGGTACATAGTCCAGGTAGAGATTACATTTCTGGGTATTTCTGAAGAATATGCTCAGGTCGATTCAACAGAATAAGATAAGTGATTTTTAACAAAGGACATTGTCCTTCCCAGGGCTTTGGTTCTTTCCTCTTCCAGCAGGTTGAAATGCAGATATAGCAGTGACCATTCAAGCAAGACAGCAGCCTAGGAGATGGCTGAACCTGGGACCCTGAATGACCTCATGGTGGACAGCTGCCTAACCAGCTCAGATTGGCCAGCCTGTTGAGTAGGAGATAAATCATGGTCCAGCTTATGTAGGCCATTGTATATGAAGATCTCTTTGCTATAGCAGCTTAGCCTTCACCCCAACTAGGGTAGTGCAAAACAAATGGAAATTATCTATGAAAGGAAACAAAATTAAATTTTAACAAAAGTAGTACTTACAAACATGTATGCAGAAAACTCCCAATTATAAGTAGCTTTGAGAAATGAGAATAATATGAAAATATGCAGAAAACTCCCAATCATAAGTAGCTTTCAGAAATGAGAATAATGTGAAAAAGTTAATGTCTCCCTACTCCATCCCCCGAAGAAAAGTGTTCTGCTTCAAATACCTCCAGAGAGAAGACGCATTAAAAAAAGATCTGAGTTTATTTACATGGAAGTCATTGTCGACTCTAGAAGAAAGCTGCTAGAGAGGACTGGAAGAATCAGAGGAGATATTTCTAATTAGGAAAGAATAAATAAAAAGGAAAAGCACAGCTGTAGACCAACTATCTGAGAAGAAGGGCTGAAAAGTAAATATAAATTCAAGCCTTAAAAAAAGCGTCCAGTAGTCAGTACAAGGTTGTTGAAAGTTATCTGTATTTAGTATTCACTGGGGTAAAGATTTTCAATTATTTGAAGGCAGAGGGAAGAAAATCAGCAAAGACGGAAATACCAAAGATGTCAGAAAAGATACAGACTTGGGTAGACAGTACCTCTGAAGGCCAAAGAACCCAGGCTCCAGGTAATGGACAATGCTCTCCTCAGACTGTTCACAACTAAGCAATCAGAACTCCGGGAGTTGCTGTTGTGAGAGTGGCGGCCGGAGCAATAATAAACTAACCGAGGCTAGGCCACTCAGAAGGAACGTCTCTGTTAACAATAACCAACCCCTGAAAGCCGCTCCTAAGGGAGGCCCACCTACACCGGTTTAACCACAGCCCTGAGCCCCCACAGCCATTTACACAGAAGTCAGCTCGTGACAACCAAAGTATTTTAAAAGACAAACATTACGGTACAGAGGTTCTGTGTTTGGTTAATGCTCACAGGGGAAATCACACACCCCATCTCGGTTTCCTAATTATCTTGCTATAAGTGCAGCAAACATACTCTTCAAAGTATGTTGTAGCAGTGAGGTTCCCTCTTGCCACTTTTTTAAGGGGATCCGGAGGAAAAAGGGGAAGGAGTGGGGGGGGGGGGGGGGGGGGGCAGGACTTCACATAGGTGTGGGAAATGGCCACTGTTATGGAATTAAGAAATACGGATATATTCCTTCTCATCTGGGTCAGAAAGTCAAAGGGAATGCTGATTGACAGTGACTACTGATCAACAGAAATCCTTTCCCCTGGGCGCCTGGGTGGCTCAGTCCTTAAGGGTCTGCCTTCAGCTCAGGTCAGGTGAGCCCCGCATCGGGCTCCCTGCCCCACAGGAAGCCTGCTTCTCCCTCTCCCACTCCCCCTGCTTGTGTTCCCCCTCTCGCTGTGCCTCTCTCTGTCAAATAAATAAATAAAATCTTTAAAAAAGAAAAGAAATCCTTTCTTTTTGTAATGCTGTAGGAAAGCATCAAACATTGTATGATAATAGAAACATGAGCAAAGACTGTGAACACAAGGAAATAGTCAATGACATGTAAAACACTAGAAAAGTGTAACATGTCAGAAAAATAAATGTCAAGTTGTGCATCCATATTTAAAAAAAACACAATACAAAAATTGTGCGCATACTTTTAATTGTGTTATTTCCTCACAACAAATTCATTACAAAATGTTAAGTTGTGCCCGATGAGGGAGAACAAATGGGCTTAAATTAATTAGGTTGTTCTCTTCCTTCCTCTTGTACCTCTCCGTTTCCCCCTTCTCCTCCCAAACACAGATCTGGCGGTCACCAGCACTGGCACGGGCCCCTGTCTGTCATCATCACTAGAGCTGCTGCTGGTCGCGCCCTGGTCGCTGGCGGGAGCTGGGGTCGCTGCGCTCTGCAAACCCGGGCTCAGCAAACCCGGGCGGCGGCCAGGTGACTCCGGGGCTGCTCTCTCCTGCTGCACGGTCACTGAAGACACACACACAGCGTCCTCACCTGAAGAGGTCCCAGATGACGGCGGCGAGAGGCAGGCCCCCCCCAAAAACCCGCCACATTTACTCTCTCGCTTAGAGTCAGAAAGCCTCTTTCTTTTCAGGCTTGATGACTCTTTCCATTTATTTGCTAGGCTTCTCTTCTGGGTGTTTCCTTCTGCCTTATCAGGGAACTCAAAGTCGTTTTCCATGGCAACGGACACTGCTTCTATTTCGCTGGCTGTGGCTTCTCTCTCTTTTCTCAGCATACAAGTCACAGCTCTGTTCAGTCTCTGGCTCCTAATACCCTTAGCATCTTGTCTCTCCTGTTGAGCTAATCTAAAGAAAGAATCAATTCGGAGCTGCGTCTAAAAAAATGAAATGAAATGATTAAAAAAAAAAAAATTTCAGGCAAGTCAGTCAACTTTCTGAAGCAAATCAAAGAGCTCCACCTTGGTCACTGGCTTTGGATGACTCTTTCAGAGAAGGTGCCTTCCTTACCTCTCAAAAGCCAAATCTCTCCCTCAGGATTTACTGAGAGTAAATTTTATTTTCTAGATCACACTTGAAGCAGTCCTCACCACCGGTCACCTAAGCCCTCCGTCCACATCTCCAATAAGAACCCCCTTCCCAGGCACTCAAACAGAGTCAGGTGTTTTTCAGTAGCCAAATATGCCAACTTCTTTTGGAGTACCACAGTTTTGTGCGGTCTGTGTCTAAATTCCACTCCTCCCTTCTCTTCAAAACATGGTCATTGTGCAGTTCGTTGAGGAGGCAACCCACACTGCATACTGGGAAACGGTCATGGTCTTTGTTTAGCAAATCCACATTTGGCAAGACATTATTAAAATAATAGTTGCCTGTGGAGACAGTTTTATGCCTAACGTTCATCACAGCATTATTTATGAAAACCTGAAAATCAAGGGTCCACTAAGTGCGCTGAACCCATAAGTGAAACCTCTTTGATGCAAGGTAATCTGGTCGTTTGAAATTATGAAAACCATGCAATATAAAGAAAAAATCTTATGTTAATAAGTATGAGGGGGAGTTATATAGATCAAATTGCATTTATGTATGATAACAAATATATGTGCAAAGGAGGGGGGAGAGGAAAAGAAAATAAACCTATATGTTAATATCTGTCAGAGAAAGTAAATAATGGATCATTTTAATTCACTTTTTTCTAATTTTGGGGAAATAAATTTATATAACTTCTATAATGTAAAGGAAGAAACATATTACAACACAATGTACCTGAAATTAAGGAGTAATCATCACAAAGCCGACACGCTTTCCTTGGCTGTTGGCATACAATGGCTCCATTACAGAAAGTCATCACATAAGCAAGGGAGACGCTTTTCAGAAAGGCCGTCCACCTCAGTTTTACCTATGTTTTTTCTAAATTAACCAAACCTAATGACAATAGATTTAAATACGTGTACTTTCTAGGATATGGTCTCACTACTAAGTGGTTTACCTGTACATATATTTTGGAGGTTGTTCCCGGGGTGAGAACAATCTTCTGTATGGGTGGGAATATACTCACAGATAAAGCGAGACACGATTACCTACACCCACCCCACGAGAGAACTGAGAGCCATACAAAGGCCTCATCTCAAAAATCTCTCCTGCCAACATGCCATAGTGATGATGACTCATTTATAGAATGAAGGAGCATTTGTACTCGAAGAGAATTCAATGATCAGGATTTGCTTTGGACTGGACACTTCCCAGAATTTTTTTAAATGAAAATAGCTCTGAAAAACTAAAATATTCAAGCATAAACATCTCAGTATGCAATCCATTATTAGCCTGGTTTTTTCAAAGGCAGAATGAACATGCACAGACACGGAAGTCCAGCCCTAAGAGTGAAATTGAGAAATGAAGACAAAGTGCAGTTTTCCCTTTTTCTGTTTTCTTCTGTTCTCTTATCTAAAGTGTAATATTTTTGTATGTTACATGCTCTAAAATAAAAGAGTAACGGGTCTTTAATAGCTGCTACTGGCAGCCTTTCTTGGTTCACTCCTCACCCTGAAGTTAGGAAAAGAGCTGCCATGATTACCTGCTGGGCGTTCAGTTGCTTTAATACTGGAAACAGAGACTCGTCTGTCTTCGTCCTGTTCCACCCAAAATAACGCTGACAAAATATGCAGGCAGTTAAGGCTTCTACATGTTTTTAAAGATATTTAAACAAGTGATAAATAAAAAGGTGCAAAGAACTCACCTGTAATTCCATTCCCCGTATCTCTAAAGATTTTCACATTTATAAAGAATAAAGTGGTAAGAGAACAAATGACAAAACAAACTACTGCAACATAATCATGTGGCATGTCTCCTGTTCAATGTCCTCTAAGAGAAAACATACCCAACTCTCATTTTAGGACATCAAAGACTCGTTACTCTGAGAAAAGGTTAACCATTTAGAATAAAAACAAGTTTCAGATATCATACATATTTCTTTGAGAGAAAAAAACTGTAGTTAGACTAATACTATTGCAAACATTTAAGCATCTATCCAAATGATGATTTAAATATGTAAAAAGGAACATATAAATAAGAATGAATAAAACTAATCATCTTTTCTATTCTTTCAGAATGAATAATAATTATGTGGTTGTACCTTGAATGTTTATCACTACCTCTTTCAAATAAAGATCCTCTTCACTCTAAAGAGACTGTTCATAATAGCTAAAACATGGAAGCAACCCAAGTATCCACCAACAGATGAATGGATAAGCAAAATGTGGCATATCCACACAATGGAATGTTATTCAGCCTTAAAAAGAAAGGACATTCTGACACATGGTACAGCATGGATGAGCCTTGATGACACTGTGCTCAGTGAAATAAGCCAGACACGAAAGGACCAATACTGAATGATTCCACTTGTATGAGGTACTCAAGTCCTCAAAACCCTGAAGACAGAAAGTAGACTTGGTGGTCACCAGGGTCCGAAGGGAGGAGATGGGGAGTTGTTGTTAATGGGTCTAGAGCTTCAGTTCTTTTCGGATGAAAAGAATGGGGATGGATGTGGTGACTGGTGATTGTTGCCCAACGATATGAATGTATTTAATGCCATTGAATGGTATGCTTCAACTGTTAAGATGATAAATTTTGTTATGTATATTTTACCACCAAAAAAACAAAAACAAAACAAAAACAAAAAAACCTAAGGAAAGAGAAAAAGGAGCATCTTAAACAAAGTATTAAGAAAAAGCTGATCCAAGTGTTCCCTCCAACTCAAAGGAAAACATATATTTGGCTCAGTGCTCCTTTAGGTCGAAGGGGTAAAAGGATACTCTCTAATTTTGTCCAGATCCGGCCTCCCCCACAGAAACGACCCCCTGGACTCGTCCACCACAGGTTTGAGGTAAGCATCTGCAACGGCTGGGTTGGGAAAGCCAGGTGTGAGCTGCAGCTTGCGCAATTTTTTTTTCACTTTGGTGTCATATGGGTTGGGTCTTATCTTCTTACTTTTTTGAGCTTCATGCCACCACTCTCTACAAGGCAAAGGAGACAAGATTTCATGACATTATAGTGGATGCACTGCAGATAAAGGGCTATGCTTAGAAGATGTAAACTCAAGCCCCAGAACAAATTCCATGAGCCACAGAGGAACCATGGCAAACACTGACTGCAAGCTTACTCTGCGCCTGGCACCATGTCAGCGGTCATATATGCCGCTCGTCACCAGAGCACAGTCCTACGTACCACTGTCATCACCCCACAGAGGAAGAAACCGACCCCAAGCACAAGTCAGTACCTGCTCAAGACTTCACAGGGGGCACTGGTGCAGTCAGACCCTGAGAATCGCCCGTCAGGGCCCACAACTTCTCTGGGGCTCTTTCTCAGCAGGAAAATGAGGTCACATATCTGTATCATTTACTTCAAATCAACTACAATAACAGACCCAAGAATATTTAATAATACGTAAAAATGCCAAGAACAGGTTACATCTTAAAAATGCAGAACATGACTCTATAGAAAGTAGAACCTCAATTTTGGAGAAAATGCATATATGTGAAGAAAGGAAACATATACAAGGCAATTTAAAATAATAAAAGCAATGACAACTATTATTTTACTGTGTTAGGCAATGTTCTAAGCAAGGATACAGCTGTTCATTTTCTTCTTTATATTTCATTCCTTTTTCAGTTTTTCCATTGTGATCAGAAATTACTATGGCAAGTTAAAGACAGCCCCACACCCTTTGCTTCTCCTCCCATCCAGAAGTGGGGCCCATGTCCCCTCCCTGAGCCGGGTGGGCTCTGTGACGGAGGAAGGGACGCTGTACCAGGTCTTCAGAGCCTGCTGTTTCCACATCTGGACCCTTAAGATATCTGCCTCGGAAGCAGCTAACATGCTGTGTGAGGAAGCTCCAGATGGAGGGGATCCAGATGGAGGGGGTCCAGATGGAGGGCGTCCAGATGGAGGGGGTCCGAGGCCCCGGCCCACAGTTCTGGCTGAGCTCCCGGCCAACATCAGCACCACTGGCCAGACACATGGCTCCCTCACCAGCGGATCCTCTAGCCCAGCTGAGCTGCCCCCTGACATACACAGAGCCCAACAAGACAGGCCCACACAGCCTCACCAAACTGCAGATCCATGGGCAAAAATCAATGACTGTTGGAAGCCACTGAGGTTTAAAGTATTTTACAACGTGGCAAGGGACAACCGGAAAAATTTATACAATTAGGAAGAATGAATGGCATAAAGTTAAAAGCAAAGAAAACCCTCACCAATCTACACATTCAATGAAACATTAAAAAAAAAAAAAAAAAAAAAACACTCTGTTCTGTTGCACTGCTTCCCATCCTTGCCAGGTGGGACACGGACTCTGATCTGCTCTCAGCCAGTGCCTCATTTCACCAGTGCAGGAGTGCCGCCTAGCATTACAAAAGACTAACTGCAGTCTTCACTGCAGCATCAAAAGGCAAAAAGGAACTAAGATCTGTCTTCATCAGTTTTACAATACCATTTCCAGGAGTGCACTAAGAGAACACCTATAATTCTCGCCTATTCTCTTTTGAATTTCCATCTTTGAGATAAGGAATCAGGATTGTCAGCGAGGTTGAGCAGCACAACAACATGCCGAGCATTCATCCCACTGAGAGAATCTCCCCCTCCTTAAAGCAGGAGGGCCAGGCACTGCCATAAAGATGAAAGATGGCCTCCGCCAGTCAGCTGAACTGTGGGGAACACGGCAGGGAGTGGGAGCGACTGTGCTAGGATGGAAGGATCTGTGCCCGGGCCAGGTTGGTGGGGGTGACTGCCGTTCTCTGTCCCTGCTCTTCCAGGGACATCTGGGCATTTGGGCCCAGTGTGTTCAGATCTCATTTCCCCCCAAGAGAACCCAAAATGTTCAGTGAAATCTCCCCTAATTTAAATGTTGGTAGCCGGGACACCTGGGTGGCTCAGTCGTTAAGGGTCTGCCTTCAGCTCAGGTCATGATCCCAGGACCCTGGGATCGAGTCCTGTGTCGGGCTCCTTGCTCAGCGGGGAGTCTGCTTCTCCCTCTGCCTGCCGCTCCCCCTGCTTGTGTACTCGCTCTCTCTCTCTCTAATAAATAAATAATAAAATCTTAAAAAAAAAACATATCCCTTCTTATGGGGCACCTGGGTGGCTCAGTCATTAAGTGTCTGCCTTCGGCTCAGGTCATGATCCCAGGCTCCTGGGACGGAGCCCTGCATTAGGCTCTCTGCTCAATGGGAAGCCTCCTTCTCCCTCTTCCACTCCCCCTGCTTGTGCTCCCTCTCTCACTGTGTCTCTCTCTGTCAAATAAATGAATAAAATAAAAATAAATTCTTCTTTAAAAAAATAAATAAATATTGGTAGCCAATTCACAATGAAGGCTCCACAAAAGAGGGCACTGTGTAGGCCTAACCAAACACAGCTAGGCTGATTTCAGTGGGCAGGCCCAGAGTAGCTCCACCTTAAAGGGGGGTGATGAGCTGGAGTCTGGTTAGGGGAAAGGGAAAGCGGAAAAGAAAGCAAGGCAACACTCTCAATTTCACTGCTCTTCCACCTCTCCTCAGGCTCTCTAACTGCATCTGTCTTCACGTCCCCGAGCCAGGAACAGCTCCGGCTGCTCCTCTCTGCCAGCCACCAGCTGGACAACCAGAGCAGAAATGGCTAAAATGTAAACCACCCAACTAACGAGAGAAAAGAAATATGGCATAAATAGGCATTCACTCTATCAGAAATGCAAATTTTCAACAAACAAAAAAATTCAGGATAGCAAATTAAAAATCTAAATACCATTTTTACTTATCCTATAATAATCAGATAAGAACCCAACAATATGTCTCTGAAGGCACTCAAATCACGTTTGTTCAGACTTTAAAAAAAAAGAAATAACAATAGGCATGTGATTAATCACAATACATCAGAAGACTACTATGGAGTCATTAAAAACTGTTACTCATCTATACATTGTTGACAGTATGCCTTGTTCTATCACCAAATGAGTTATAGGTTAACATAAAAAGAAACAATACACACTTGTATGACTACAGATATATATATATAAAAAGTCTGAGTACACTGTGCACAGAAAACTCTAAAATTATATAAACCAAAATGTTAACTGTAACCATCTTTTTAATTCATATTTCATAATTTTTCTATTACTATTTGTACAGTCAAGTTATTTGTAGTTTTTCAAGTTATTTAAATACCATGACCTATGAGCTACCCAATAACTTACTGCCAGTATATTATTTCCTCAATAATATGGAAATCATGAGGAGAGATACAAAAAGTGTAAAATAAATACACTGGTACATGTGCTACAGCTAAAGAAGAGCAAACATTAAAACGACTTCTGCATTTAAGTTTTAATTTTTAATCACTGATTCTTAGACCAGAACATCTGAGAATTTTTCAGACACAGGAGATACAACTGGAAAGAACTCCAAAGAACCATTAAATCAACTCCTACCAAATAGTATCTCATGACAAGTTGGTGGTTAGAAATGCCATCACAACCTTGTGAATAGACTAAAAACCACTGAACTGTGAAATTTATGGTATGTGACTTATAGTCCAATTTTTTTAAATGCCATCGAGGACCAACCTTAAGAAGGAACTCCTTTCACGGACATCCTCCTCAACACCACTGTCCCAGAAACTCCATAATTAAAGTGTACCCCAAAGGCAGCACAATGGTGGGTTCTGGGTGGAATGCACCACCATCACTAAACACATCAGAGTACACGCAGCAAGAAATGGGACAGCAGGGCCTGAGGTAAAGCTCTCAACATTGTACTTCCATGCCACTCTGGCTCCTCTTTCAGAGCACTCGACACAGGGAAGTGCAGGGACGTGTTTGCTTCTGTCCCAAGAGCGTGGAGCTCCTTGAGAGCACAGCCTACGGCTTAGTCAACTAGGGAAAGCGGAAAAGAAGCCTACCCCAGCCTAGCAGGGCATCTGACACAAGAGCAACCACTCAATCCATATCTGAATGAATGAAATGGGAATTTCTACTTGCCTATGGAATCCCACAGACCTGGCTATGTAGCCCCTTGAACTAGGATAAGCCTGGTGCCTCTAAAAAAATTGTCTCTGATTTCACTGAAGTCTAGAAAGGGAAAACAAATTTGGTAACCCAATCAATTCCGGTGATTTGTGACACTTCATGATACAAATAATAGTTCTGTTTGTTAAATTGGGTTTTTTTTTTTTTTAAGACTTATTTATTTGAGAGAAAGAGAGCAAAAGAGAGAGAGCAACAGAGAGTGTGTGCATGCCTGCGCAGGGGAGAAGAGCAGAGGGAGAAGAGAATCCCAAGCAGACTCCATGCTGAGCACTGAGCGCTGAGCGCAAAGCCCAACGTGGACTTGATCCCAGAAACCCGAGGCCATGACCTGAGCCAAAACCAAGAGTCAGATGCTTAACCAACTGCGCCACCCAGGCACCCTAAATCAGATATTTACATAAACATTTTAATTAAAGAAATTAAGAAAGAACTTACGAGAATTTTAGGAGAGGCTCCAGGCCATGTCCAGGGAATTCATTGAGAATTTCCATGGCTGTAACACAACCTACAGTTGGTATTCCTTCTGTATAATCACTTCCAAGCAAATAGGCCAAATTTATTAATTTGTTCCGGTCTAATCCTATAAAAGTAAAAACATTTTATATTTTTTAAATTTTTATTAGAACACACCAAGCAAGATTCTGGCCCTTTGTCTGACATGCTCATCCCTAAGGTATGTACCACACTCACTACCTCTTTTCTTCAGGCCCTAGCCCAAAAGTGACCTATTAGTAAAGCCTTTCCTGACCACAGCTCTATATACAACAGCACATGCTCTTCCTGTGACTGCAGGTCACCCTCTCCTCTTCTACAGCTTTGTTTTTCTACATGGATTATGTTTATTATCTGTTTCTCGTACTAGACTTGTATTCTCCACTGTTTCCCCACCGCCAAGAACAAAAATTGGCATACAGGAATCACTCAATATGTATTTGTTAGATGAATGGAAAAATGAAGAATCACTGCCAGAAACACTAACACGGGGCCATGGAGCTCACCTGCCTCCCTTCTCTACCACCTTTGGTTTACTCCAGAGATCTCGGATAACCAGTCAAAGTCTAAGCAGGTCAGGTAATTAAAACTGCAGAAAATGCCTAAACATTACTAGGGTTTTAATTTCTTAATTCTAATTTAAAAATCCTATTCCTCTCTAGAAGCAAAAGATCATTTACATGAAAACTTGTAGAGACCCACCATTTCCTAATTAATACATCAAACTAGTTCCTTGGAAAGGAAAAAATTCAAAATACAAATTCTAAAGGTAAATCTCAAAAAGTACTCATACTCTGAAGTCTTACCAAGTTGGTTGTGAAAGTCCACATACTGGTAATACTCTACAAACTTGTTTTTATTAAAAAAGTTTTTATAGACATGCCGTGCTCCGAAGAGCCAAATATCACTATCATCAGTGATTGTTCCAGAAGTCTGATCGGTCAGATCTAGGATGGCGCACTGTGCCTCTGCTTCCATGGGAGCCTCGATGTAGGGAATGCCAAACAGGCGAAGAAGTTCCTGGAGAGTTAGAGACATGCCGTGACCCCCGGGAAATGCGGGACTCGGCCTTGACCAGAAATGGGAGCAGTGCGCACACATTTCATCGAAGGCATCCCCTTGGGGAATCGCATTAAATAAAACCAGCGGTAGGAATTGCTAAAGGAGGCCTGGTTTGTACACCTACCTGGCTTTCCAGGAACATCTGCCCTGTCACGGTAGCAGCAATCCGTTCTTGCTGCTGTTTTTGTGCTTTCAATGAATTCTGCTGTGCTAACAGGCTGCTCTCCAGAGTTTCCAGTTCCTCCTGCAAAATAATTCTATCTGTAGATAATTATATTAATGATCCAATTAAACTCATTTGTTACAAAAAGCCTGCATTTAGTCTGACTAAATTACCAAATAAGCGTTCCTCCTTAGGAAGTTTCCCACTTGGATTTCTGAGCAGGTCTGTAATATCTTTAGAGTTCCCTCACTAAATCACCCATGTTTTAGTTTAAATAAATGGAATTTTTAAAAAACAGAGTGAGGGGCGCCTAGGTGCCCCAGTCCATTAAGCGTCTGCCTTCGGCTCAGGTCATGATCCCGGGTCCTGGGATCGAGCCCCGCGTCGGAGCCTGCTTCTCCCTCTCCCACTCCCCTTGCTCGTGCTCACTCTCTCCTTCTCTCTGTCTAATAAATAAAATCTTAAAAACAACAACAACACAGTGTGAGATACCACTTCCCACCCACTAGGGTGACCAGAATCAAAAGGCCAGTATTAGTGTTGATGAGAATGTGGAAAAACTGGAACCCTTATACACTGTTGGTGGGAATGGTGCAGCCACCTTGGAAAACAGTCTGATGGGGCCTCAAAACGTTAAACACAGCTACCTGTGACCAGCAATTCTATTCCTAGGTGTACACCAAAGAGAAATGAAGATATACATCCATCCCCCAAAAAAAACCTGTACATAGATGTTAACAGCAGCATTATTCATAATAGCCAAAAAGTGTAAACAACCTAAATGTCCATCAAATGATAAATGAATAGGGGCGCCTGGGTGGCTCAGTTGGTTAAGCGACTGCCTTCGGCTCAGGTCATGATCCTGGAGTCCCAGGATCGAGTCCCGCATCGGGCTCCCTGCTCAGCAGGGAGTCTGCTTCTCCCTTTGACCTTCCTCCTTCTCATGCTCTCTCTCTACCATTCTCTCTCTCTCTCAATAAATAAATAAAAATCTTTAAAAAAAAATGATAAATGAATAAAAGGTGGTTCATATCCATATGATGGAATACTATTTGGCAATAAAAAGAAAGAGTACTAACACATGCTACAACATGGACGGACCTTGGAAACATTCTGCTAAATGAAAGGAGCCAGAAACAAAAGACCACAGGTTGTATGATCCCCTTTATATGAAATGTCCAGAAAAGACAAACCCATAGAGACAGACAGTAGATGAGTGGTCCCAGAGGTGGAGAGGAAGGGACAGGGAATGACAGCTAATGGGTACAGGGCTGTTTCTGGGGGGGATGGAAATGTTCTAAAATTGTGATAGTTGTATAACTCTGTGAATTACACTAAAAATTATGAATTGTAAAAAATAAAATGTCAATTACTATACCCTCAAAAATATGAAATAATTGGAGATAAATCTGACAAAGGATGTGTAAGATTTGTACACTGAAAACTGCAAAACACTGCTGAGAAAATTTTAAAAGATCTGAATAAATCAAGATATATCCTTTGCTCATGGATCAGAAGATAAGAGTGTTGCTAAGATTTAACTCCCCCCCAAATCGATCTGTATATTCAATATGATCTCATCAAAACCTTAGGCAAGTTTCATACAAATTGAGAAGCTAATTCTAAAATTCATATGGAAATGCACAGGATTTATAAAAGTGAAACAACTTTGAAATAAACAAAGTTGGAAGATTCACACTCGCACTGCCTCGTTTCAAGAGTTACTGTAAAACTACAATTTGTGATGTGTTTTGAGTTGATTTTGCTATATCACACTCAGCACCAAAGTTGTTTTTTTTTTCCTAGGGCCAGTGCAAAGACTCCTTTCTCCATCCAACTGCCTTTGTAGCATTGTTGAAAATTTGTTCTCCATATATGCATGGATCCATTTCTGTACTTTCTATATTATGTTCTATTGATCTATTTATCTTTATGCCAAGAGCAACCTGTCTTGATTACTGTTGTTTGCTTCTATTGCAGGACTCTATTTCGTTCTAGTGATCCATGTATCTATCCTTTAGCCAATATCATACTCTCCTGATTACTGTAGCTTCACAGGAAATCTTGATATCAGGTAGTATAAGTCCTCCAATTTTTTCTTTTTGGAAATTGTTTTGACTACTCTAGCTTCCTTGCTTTCCCGTATAAATTTTAAGAATCAGCTTGTTAATATCCATCATTGGGTTTTTATTAGAATTCTATGAATCTATGGATCAGCTTGGAGAGAACTGATATCTTAATATTGGGTCTTCCCATCCAAAACCACATCTATTTAGGTCTTCCCTGATTTCTATCAGTGTTTTGTAGTTTGAAATACGTATCTTTCACATATGTTGTAAGCTCTACAGGTAAGTGTTTTATGCTTTTAGGTGTTATTGTATGTGGTTCTTGCTGTGGACTGAATTGTGTTCCCCCAAAATTCATTGTTAAAGTCCTAACCCCATATGTGATTGCATCTGGAGATGGTGTCTTTGGGAGGTAATTAAGGTTGGTGGCGCCTGGGTGACTCAGTCGTTAAGCGTCTGCCTTCGGCTCAGGTCACAGTCCCAGGGTCCTGGGATCCAGCCCCGCATCGGGCTCCCTGCTCTGCGGGAAGTCTGCTTCTCCCTCTCCCACTCCCCCTGCTTGTGTTCCCTCTCTCACCGTGTCTCTGTCAAATAAACAAAATCTTTAAAAAAAAAAAAAAAAAGGTAATTAAGGTTAAATGAGGTCATAAGGGTGGGGCCCTAATTTGATAGGACTGTAGCCTTATAAAAGAAAGATATCTCCTTCCCTCCCTACCCTCTCCCCCGCTCCAGCCCCCTCCCCCACCCCAACCCCCCTCTCTCCCCACCACATGAGTACATGGCAAGAAGGCAGCCATCTGCAAGCCAGAGAGCTCTCACCAGGAACCAAATTAGCCCGCACCTTGATCTTAGATTTCCCAATCCCCAGAACTACAAAAAAATAGTTAAGAAAAAAAAAAAGCATGCAAATATCTGATAAATGTTCATCCAGTAACTCCTTCAAGTTCAAAAGCTATTTAACTTGGCTCTTTCTTAGCCGTAAATTAAAACTCGATGTCATATTATTACCAAATTAATATCTTGCCATTCATTGAGTGAACTGTCTGCATCTTTTTCAGCTTCTTCATGTGGCTCAGTGTCCAAAGCCTCACTTCCAGAGTTGTATCTTAGGAGGCCCTCAGAGTCACCAGTGGCTTCTTCCTTCTTAGTTCCTATCAGTTCTTCTTCATCTTGTCTGGAGGGAGATTTAGAAGCTTCATGTAACTCAGCCTGAAGTTCATCGTTACTAATTATACTCTGTACTTCGATGAAACTTCCTGTACCAAAATAACAAGGTCACTTTATTTACAAGTGAAACATTAAAATTATCCCAAAGTCATCAAGAGCATTCCAAAGTATCCTGAAAAATGTTTTACCCTGAAATGATCTGAATTTACTAGAAAACATGTAAGGCTAACATATTACTATTAAATAAATTTAATAATAAAAAATGAAGGGGGGAAATCAGAGGGGGAGACAAACCATGAGAGACTATGGACTCTGAGAAACAAACTCAGGGTTCTAGAGGGGAGGGGGTGGGGGGATGGGTTAGCCTGGTGATGGGTATTAAAGAGGGCACATTCTGCATGGAGCACTGGGTGTTATGCGCAAACAATGAATCATGGAACATTGCATCAAAGACTAATGATGTAATGTATGGTGATTAACATAATATTTAAAAAAAGACTATGGAGTGAAAAATAAATTCTGTTGTTTGTAAACTATTAAAAAATGCCTATAACTTCAAAATAAGCCTTATCCATTAGATAAACTGGCACTACCTTTGAAATTGGGAACCAGGCTTTCAAAGATTTGCATATAAGCTTTATACAGATATGCTAAGTTAACTACTGTTGTTTCAGAGTTCAAAAAGGAGAATTATCAGAGGATGTCAACAGTCATGTATGTTGTTATATGTTCTCATTTCACTATGGACATAGCAAAGAATAAAGCTGTGAATTAGTGGAAAGAATCCTGGAAAAGTACTCAGGAGAAATAGCTCTTCTCTTCCACCTTCCTTCCCTCCTCTCCTGTGTCTTGTCTTTTCTTTAAAAAGAAATGTGATTCCCTTCTTCAGGTGGAGGGGGATGGATTTCAGGATGCAATCAGGACAGAGTAGGCTGGAGACCTCAGAGTGGGGACTGGGGCCAAGGAGACAGCCAGGACCAAGGAGAACACCAATGGGACCAGGAGATGGTTACAAGTTAAGAGACAATAAGCAATAAGTCAATATGTTAAGGGCAATGGGAGTAAGGTTTCTCACTGTTAGAAGGGAAATTATAACAAAAGTGGAAGCTAAAATGAAATCTGTGATGTTGGATTGGAATGCAGGTATCGGTATGAACTCATAGATTTTTATACATGAAAATATACATTTATATATAAATATGTATTTATTTGTAGAGAAATAAATACAGATGGGTGTGTGCACATGCTTGTGTGTATATACATAAATATACTTCCTGCTCTGTCCCTGAGAGGGCCTGAAGCAATGACTACTCCAGTCCCAGTGAGCACACTCAGGGTCCAGATCTTGGTTTCTAAACATCATGCTCTATTACCAGAGAGACCTAGGACTCTCTGGTGAACTGGCTGGATCCAGGGGCAGGGCAGGGCAGGGAAAGTATAAGATAAATCTGGAATGTCTTGATCAGAAAGTAAAGAAATGCTCAAACTGTAAGAGGGAATTGTCAAAAGTCACAGAAGCCAGCCTGAAGGGGGCCCCCTCTGGCCAAAGCCAGGACGACTCCAACCATAAAGTACAACAGCATCATAAATCACTAAATAAAGTAAACTCTTGAGTCCACATGGATATTAAAAAAACAGTAAATGGGGAAGAGGGAAAAGATCCTCCTTTTTATAAAAGGACGTAAACTGAAAAATATGTAAGGAATGATGGAATTAGAAAACTGCCATTTGGCAGCCATCATAGTAACCATTTATTTAGGTAAAAATCATCAATGAATGCTGAAATAAGTGGGCAAAAATTTGTTCAGGAACAACATATTTACACAGCCTTTCCATAAAATACTAATTACAAAGGAGAAACAGTAACTTTAGAATGGAGAAACAGGGGGTGGGGGGATGGGTTAGCCCGGTGATGGGTATTAAAGAGGGCACGTACTGAATGGAGCATCGGGTGTTATACGCAAACAATGAATCATGGAACACTACATCAAAAACTAATGATGTGGGAGCCTGGGTGGCTCAGATGGTTAAGCGTCTGCCTTCGGCTCAGGTCATAATCCCAGGATACTGGGATCGAGTCCCGCATCAGGCTCCCTGCTCCTTAGGAGCCTGCTTCTCCCTCTGCTTCTCTCTCTCTCTCTCTCTCTTTCCCTCTGTCTCTCATGAATAAATAAATAAAAATCTTAAAAAAAAAAACTAATGATGTAATGTATGGTGACTAACATAATAAAATAAAATTAAAAAAAAAAAGAATGGAGAAACTCAGCAGACACCAGGAAAAAAGTTAGCTTGTGTGTGTGTACAATCAATTCTTGTTATTCACAACAGTATGTTCTATAAAGTCACTGTGAACACTTAATCCACGAGTACATCCTTGTTCATAGAGTAAATATATTTATAATTGCAAATCCTAAAAACAACCCATGTTGGCAAATTCTAATTTCTTTATCTTACAAAAGAGAAAATGAATATCAGGAGTATTAAGAGACTTGCCTGAGGCTGCCCCACTAACAGGTGCTGGAATTGGGATTCAAACCCCATCCAACTAACCCGAACCAGAGCTTCTTGGTCTACACTGCACTGCTCTCTCCCATATTAACCTTCTGGTCACCTCTGTGGGATAGCTGCAACACAAAGGCAGAGTGACACCTTGTTCAACCTCAGCTGGGAGTGGTATGGCAATTCAAACTTCTAGCCACTTTACTCAGGTCCATGAATGACCACAAAGATACTACTGCTAAGTATTGATTCTGGGGTTACAAATAAATTTTAGTAAGTAGGCAATTTCACAACTAAGAAATCTGTGAATAATTAGGATCGACAATATAGAAGTCTGTATAGATGTAAATATATAGTAAACATGTATATGTATATAAATATATTAAAGAGATATGATAAAGCACATGTGGTTAAATGCTAGCCATTGAGGTACTGCGGGAAGGAACCAGAATGTTCTGTAATATTCTTTCAACTTTATTAAGTTTATAATTATTTCAAAAAAAAAAAAAGTAAAAAAAACCTGAAAGACTCACTTTCACCTTTTCCAACTGGTACTCCCTCCTTTTAAAAACAACAAAAAAGAACCAGCTGTGTGTCCTTGGGAGAGTCGTTTCACCTTTCTGGGCTCCTCATTCATCATTGGAACAAAAGTGGGAACTAGACTACACTGCAGGATCTCTCCATTCCTGGAGATGCGAAACCCTACCGTTCTGTATATCTGGAAGAGTACAAGCACCTACCATCAGATTCACTTTCTTCAGAGTCCATTTCCATTGGCTCCACGGACTTTGGAACTGAAATTAAGTCCTGGTCTGCAGATTCCACTGTCTCATGTTCTTGGATGGTTTTCAGGAAATTCTCATGCTCTTTAGAATTAAAGGATACTGCATTTTCCAAGTTACTTATTGCCTCTGAAGGGACACTTTGTGTATTACTTGTTCCTTGCAAACTGACAGTGTCAGTGATTTCAGAAATGGGATTTTTTTCACCTTCTGCTTCATCATCACTTGAAAGAACAGAGGAGTCGTATTTGGGGCCTGATGGGCAAAGGTCTTGTTGTAGTCCAGGTTCTTTGGTGTATGTTTCATTTCTTGATACAGAACTTGAACTCATCAAAGGTACTGGTGTCAGTTGTCTCCCACCCTGGAGTCTAGGTGCATCGCTGTGCATCACCACTGTGCTTTCTGAAGGAACTTGGTCTTTTCTACTCTTAACTGTAGACTCATCGCTTGTCTGAAAGGTTTCACTCACCACGTGCATAAGTGACATTTCTTCTTTTAAAACACTAGATTCACTGCCTGGACAGAAGATGGGACGGGACAAATGAGCTGAGTCTGCCAGCCTCCTGTCACTGTCAGGGCTGGTTTCATGTGCAGAGTTCACACAAGTTAGATGGGGTCCTGATGGCAACAGCATTCCTTCTCCATCTCCCTCTTTTAGGCCCCCAACAACTTCTTCATGGCAACGGTTCTCAAACAGTGTTTTCACTCCTGACCCTCCTGCCTGCACGTCCTTTCCAGCATGTGCTTCCATGTCTTCATCATCATCAAGGACCTTCTGAATGGCTAAGAGAGTAAGCGGTGACACAGGTGCATTCTTCACATCAGACTGCTTTTGAGTCTCACGCTCCCACTCCTCTTCTGAGCTGCTTCCCAGCATGGCAGTCTGCATGTCCAGGAAAGTTCTTGGAGAAGGAGGGGTAGCAGCAGGCTCTTCCTCTGGCTTCAGTTTCTCACATGGAGATGACTTCATGTCAAAAGACCTGCTGTGCATTTCGCTGGAAGAAGGAAGAGCCTCTGAACCCACCTCTGCAACTTTCTTAGCTTGAATACCTTAAGAAAAATTAAAACATTTCTCATTATATAGTTTTACAGTGAGACAATATACTTCCAGTAAGATGAATAAAAGAATACTGGTTCTCATGAATGAAGTTATAAATTTTCATTTGAACAGCACTAAGAGTTAAATTTGTTATTTAATTTTAAAGTGGGTTTGTACAGGAGCACTGAGTAACGTACAGAATTGTTGAATCATTATACTGTAAACCTGAAACTAATAGATAACACTGTATGTTAATTATACTGGGAGTAAATAAATAGATAAATTTTAAATAAATAATAAAAACAAAGAGGGTTGATACAATAGTAGGTAATCCATTAATAGCTACATATATTTATTATTACATAAGTAGGGTGGTAGTTCCTAGAATTTAGAGACATATTTTTGGTTTTTAACCATCAGGTAAGTGATGGTACCGAATACCTCTTATTAAGATGTAATGTGAAGTATCTTCAGAGACCACTCTCCTTGACTCCACCTCCTTCAAAAAGCCCCCTTCATCTTCATATTGCCTTTGGATTTGTCCTGACTGTTGCTGATTCATTTCCTTTTGGATATTTTCTATGTGTTGGTTTAGGTAGTTTTTTTTAAGCAAGCCTTTGAGCTGATACTGTGAAAAGTCATTAGACTCCTAAAATAAAATAAGTAAAATTATTTTTTTGTATTAAATACAGATAATGTTCCCACATTTCCATCCTTTTCCCCACAAAAAGACAGAGAGCAATTGATTTTTTCCATTGGTGACATTTTCATATTATAACAGTAAAATTTGAATACTAAGGAAAAAACTGTAACTGCCTTATTAAAAAATAATCTTTAAAACAAAAAGATTTAGGCAAAAGAAATCATGGATACTGTTTGTGCCTTAATCGTTTATTCAAAAAACAATTATTAAGCAGTAATGCATGCCAAGCACTGTGACATTTTGATTATGGCTTAATAAATAGATAACCTTCTGGAACGCAAGTAAATATGCAAGTAAAGTGGGGCACCTGGTGGCTTAGCCGGCTGAGCATCCAACTCTTGGTTTCAGCTCAGGTCATAATCTCACGGTTTATGAAATCTAGACAGGCTCCACACTCGGGGCAGGGTGGGGGGGTCTACTTGAGGATTCTCTCCCTCTGCCCCTTACCCTGCTTATGCTCTCTCGTGCACGCTCTCTAATAAATAAATAAATCTTTAAAAAAATATGCAAGTAAAGTGCCTAGCACAGTCCCTGATCCATAAAAGACACCTAATAATTCATGGCAATCACACTTAATAATGATTATAGTTCACATTTATAAGGCATTTTCTGTGAAGCCATTCTTCTAGGAGCTTTTATGTGCATCATCCCATTTTCTTTTCTTTTTTTTAAAGATTTTATTTATTTATTTGAGAGAGAAAGAGAGCACATGAGAGGAGGGAGGGTCAGAGGGAGAAGCAGACTCCCTGCTGAGCAGGGAGCCCGATGCGGGACTTGATCCTGGAACTCCAGGATCATGACCTGAGCCGAAGGCAGTCGCTTAACCAACTGAGCCACCCAGGCGCCCATCCCATTTTATTTTCAACCACCCCATGAGACCTATGTCATTATCTCCAGTCTACAAATGAAGAAGCTGAGACAAACAGGTTCAGTAACCTCCCTAGAGTTGCAAGGCTAGTGAGTGGTAGATGTGGGATCAAAAACAGGTTGCCAACACTACACTGCTTCTATTGCTATTATGTTATTACTTACCATCATTACTATTCTCAATATTGCATTTGTCCAATGATACAGAGGTCCACCCTGGATGACTCAGACCCTCTCTTCCCTATCAGAATTACAGGTCCCATGGGCTGCTGAGCCACACTACCCTCTACCCTACCATCTACCAATCCCAGGCTCCATGGTGATGGGAAAAGAACAAAAGGGAACAAATCATTAGGGACAATCTCCCTTCTTCCCATGCCTTCCCAACGTTGTTTACATAACCCAAATTCCATTTCCTCAAAGGCCAGCCCGAGATCCTTTCACACTCAAGAAATAAAGTGCTTGATACACAGGCTAAGCCTGGATTTTTTTCCCCTGAAATGAAAACAAATTTACTTCTGTCCTTTCTATATCATTTCTGTGCACCTTAGCATTTTCCTATGTTCACAATGTTTGTGGAAAAACCAAAGGACTGATAGAGAAAGAAACAGGACCTGTCTACCTTTTTCATATTTTTCTATCAATTTAAGAAATGTCCAAAAGTTTATAGAAAAAAAACCACTACATCCATTCATTAGGAACAATGCTGCTGCAAAATGTACATTCTGTCCTACAGTGAGTTAGAGAATGATGTGAGAAATAATAGGTGGTAGCAGTAGAAAGGAAAACAAAGCTCATTCACCCACTAAAAGCAGTAGTAATTAATGGTGTACCATGATCAGGAGACAAGCCTGACCCCAACTCGGCACACCACCTGCTCCAAGTTTCTGTGGCTGTAGAGCCACCAGAACATGCTCCAAGTTGAAGAATTTACCACTGAATTTCCTATTACCTCTGTCTAGAAAGAGGAAGAGGGAAGGTGAAGGTCCAATTGCATTTCTAGGCCTGCAGCCAAAGAAGAGACACCTGGAATATCAAGTTAGATTAGATTCTATATTACTGTTAGTATTCTACAGACAATGCATATTATGGGTTAAAATAACTTTTATGAACTAACCTAAGAATTGAACCACTAAGCATACACTGAACATTTACTATGTGAAAGATACTGACCTAGGTGCTGAAAATACAGAAGTGACAAAACAGGCACATTTGGATGCTAAGAACCATAAAGAGACATTATAGGGTGTTATGAGAACACAGAGCAGGAGATAAGACCTCGTGGTTTTTATTTCATTTTTTATAGACTTATTTATTTTAGAGAGAGAGAGAGCACGCACAAGCAAGGGGAGAGTGAGGGAGAGAAAGAATCTTAAGCAGACTCCGTGCTGAGCATGGAGCCCGATGCAGAGGCTCGATCCCATGACCCCGAGATCATGACCCGAGCTGAAATCAAGAATCAGAACCTTAACTGAATGAGCCACCCAGGCATCCCAAGACCCGGTCTTAAGTGGAAAGTCAAAAGGTTTCTTTGAAGAAATATGCATAAGTTCAAACTTATAAATACATGATGCTTCACAGAATCTCTGAGACACAAATGCTGTTTACTAGAAACAGATACTATATAAGTAATACTTATCAATTTCCTCTTTTTTCTAATAAAAAATTTTGCTGAAGCTCTAAGCATTCTAAGGATTAATGTGCTGTTGTATTATTTCACCTCTGGCATTGCTTCAAATAAGGTTCGTCTTCGCTTGGTAAATTCTTTCATATCAGTCAAGATTTCATGCTTTATTTCAAGAGGCAGGCTGCTGAAATCTTCAGACTCAATATCTATGGCATGAGGATTATGAAAGAACTCTTCCTGTAAAGAGTAAAAACGTAACCATGAAATTTACATTTTGTAAACTTAACTCTATTTACCCTGATATTTACTGCACTTATGATAAATAGTTCTACAAAATCTACAACAGATTAAACACAGTTGTACATAATCTGCAATAATCAATGAATAGGCAGATTGGGGAATGTAGCTGTTCACTCACTGATTCACTCTGAAGAAAAAATACTTACCAGACACCCCTAATGTGCCAGGCACTGTTCTAGGTGCTAGGGTACTGTGCAGATCATGCCAGACAAGGTCCCTACTCTTAGGGGTAGAGTAAGACAGAATAACCAAATAAATAAATGAACAAGAAAATAAAGCGGGTTAATCTGATAAGACAGTTGATTAGGAGAACAGGAAGAGAGAAAACATTTATTTGATAGACAGAGAAGACTTCATTAAAAAATGACGTGTGATGGGGCGCCTGGGTGGCTCAGATGGTAAGCGACTGCCTTCGGCTCAGGTCATGATCCTGGAGTCCTAGGATCGAGTCCCACATCGGGCTCCCTGCTCGGCAGGGAGTCTGCTTCTCCCTCTGACCCTCCCCCGTCTCATGTGCTCTCTCTCTCTCTCTCTCAAATAAATAAAATAAAATCTTAAAAAAAAAATGACATGTGAGCAGGGACTTGAAAGACACCAACAAGACTGATCAGGACATCCCAGGCTGCAGGAACAGCAACGACAAAGGTCCTAAGGCAGGGATGAGCCTTATGCATTTGAACAGTATCTGTAATTCCCTTAATTAGATTAGTTTTGTTTTGCTCTTCACCTATAATCAGAAATGAAGACAAGTGAGAAATTCACAGGCATGAAAAAGTATAAAACTTTTCTAAATTTAACTAATTACCAAAAGTACTTTAAAATTCTTCATTAGTAAAGAAAATAAAATAATAGAATGTGCTTTCCTGTAGGTAGGTATGTTGTATGTGCACGTGCCAACCAGCCAGCACTCAGGACAGGCCAGTCATGCACAGAACACCCCTTGCGTTCCCCATACAAAGGGAACACCTTAATGTTCCCATCAGCCTTCTGAGGAAAGCATCATTATCATTTTTGTTTCACAAAAAAAGGGGGGGAGATGGGAAATAAAGCCTGGGAGAAGTTAATTTGTCTAAGATCACACAGCTAGTGCACAGGAGAGCCTGGACTTAAGTGCAGGTCTTTCTGACCACGATGTTCATGGTCTTCACCAAGGCTGCTCTCCATTTGCTGTACTAATAATGCAGAACCTCTACAAGTTGAAGGAGCCTGAGGTTGTAGCGCAAAAGTCTTTCTCCAGATGCACCAAAATAATAGGAACATACAAAAACCAGTTAACTTGGGAATCAAAGAATGTTATCCACTATTCAAGAAACTTGAAAAAAACTCCAAAAACTTGTTTATTACAGTACAACCTCAATTTGTAAAAATGTCATTCATTAAAATATGTGTGGTGGTGGTTTTAAAACATGACCACAGGTTCTCTGACACCTCTTTTCATCTAATTCCCACCCCTTAAATAAGGGCTGGCCTCACTGACCAGCTTCTCACAGACAGAATGTGTAGGAAGAGAGGCTGCGCTATGTCCGAAGCTGACTAGAAAAGGCCACAGGGTCCCGGCAGGCAACTGCTCTCAGGATGCCTGCCCTTGGAACACAGTGCCATGCCGTGAGCGAGCGCAGGCCACATGGAGAAGCCACAGGCAGGTGTCCTGACAGCCAGTGTCAACCACCAGACATGCAAGTAAGGAAGCCTTGGAGGGGATGCCAGCCCCAGCTATGGACAGCCTGCATTTACATGGGAGCCATGCAGACAGGACTGCCTCACTGAGCTCAGGACCCCCAGCAGGAGGATGATAACAAACAACCGTTTTCACGCCACCAAGTTACACAGCAATGGAGAACTGGAACATAAGCACAGACATACGTTTACATATATATGCACACATGTGCACCTGACATGCATACACATACCCAAATACACACACGGATGTTCAACCATAAGGAGAGGGGCAGGAGAATGGGCTAATATATATCAAAATGTTACTTGAAGTTATTTATGGGTGGTATGTTTTCTATATTTTTATAGAAGTACGTATTACTATTTATACCCATTTATTGTTTAGTTGATTGGTTGTAAAAGAAAGAAGGCTTATTTTGGATATCCAGACATGCATGATGATAAATGCCATACAAATGTGTATGGGTGCCTGTGTGTTTGTACAGATGTACACATGCACACACGTATACACACACACAATAAAGAAGGCATGTGTCTATTTTTTATCAGGAACTTCCACAAATTCATACTACCTCATTATTCATTTTCATATCATCCATTTCAAATAACAGAATATATTCTGAATTCAAAAATTACGTAAGTACCTGTAATGCCTGTTTTTGACTCATTCTTTCTTGCCATTCTCTTTCATCTTCTTCTTCTGAACTGAAAGTCAAGCATACATTTACAGTATCTATGATTTAATGACAACTTATAAAAATACCTCTGGAGGCAAGGGGCCACTAGTTCTAGGGGCTAAGATGGTGACTAGGTTGGCACGAAACACACCATCATTGTTCCCAGAGCCGGGAGGGGACACGTGCCAGGGAGCAATTATAGTAGGAGCTGATGATGTCCATCACAAGGGAGGAGCAGGTTGCTCCAGGTTGCAATAAGGGGAGTCACCTCTCTCCAATTGGGGGGGTGGGCGGTCCCTAAAGTTTCCTGGAGTCTCTGGCAACTGCACTGCTTGGACTTAGCCACAAATAAGAGAGGGGTCTAGTTGTAGGGTCTGCAGAACGTTCATGGAGACAAGTGTTCCAGGCAGAAACACTACGTTCTATAAACATCTGGAAACAAGGGAAGGAAAGCCTGCCTGGAGACAGTGTAAAGAGGGCCTGGTGAGGTTGGGGAGGCATGTGATTAAGAGGCTGGAGTTTTATCCTAAAGAAATGAGAAGCTAGGAACCGTTTCAAGCTCCAAAATAACATTATCAGGTTTGGGTTTTAACAGATTCTACACCACAAAGCAGAGATTGAACTTGACTGGTAAGGGTTCCAGCGAAAGGGAAGATCAAAGACAAAGACAGAGAAAGAAGTGTGGAAGCCTTTATGGTACCTCAAGCAAGGGTGATGGTGGCAGCGATGAAGAGAAACAGAACTGGCCTGATTCAAAAGCCACTTGGTGTCTCAGAAGCCCCTGGGAAAGGAATGCAGGCAGGTGGGGGCAGAGACACACTGCCAGGCCCTCCGCCTGCACTTCAGCCACAGAAACAGCTGACAGTGAACAGAGAGCCAGAGGAAGAGTCCACAGAGGAGCCTGAGAAAGAGTGGCCGGAGAGGTTCCCAGACAGCAGGACAGCACAGGTGCCGAGACACGTGCCGCTAAAAAGTACAGGAAGCTGACACCTGCAGAGCTTCTACTGGATTTAGCAAGGAGGACATTGTGTATGGTCTCTTGGCACGGTGGTAAGAGTCAGAAGACACAGGCTGAGAAACAGGTAGAGATAGTATGTAAAAGCAAAGGGTAGGAAACATGATAATCCACATCTTCAGAAATTACACACGAACAGTGCTAGCACAGGATCTGCAGAATGAAGAGACAAACCAGCACAAACTACCAAAACACAAGGCAAGTTAGTCACTAAAAAATTTAGTCTTTGAAAAACATTCTAAAAGGTGTCAAGAATGCATTTGCAGACGCATTAATTCCCACATGCCTTAACATGTAGATAGACACAAAGGTCTGTATCTGTCTGAATACATAGACAATTACTATTTTTAAATAGTTGAACATTTACCTATTTTTCTCTTCCTTCTGTAAAGGTGGCAAAACATAGATGTCATCTTCTCTTTGAACTTGAGTAAGACTGGGCAGTGCTTCATGTCTGAAAACACACACAGACGTAGGCAGAGGTGACAGGAAATAGGACACTGAGTCAGGAAGACTCCCCTGCTTACACAAGCCCTGCTGAGGGGGTGAGAGGGGGAAAACCACGGGGCGGGAACAGGCTTCTCCCTACTGCCCAGGCTGCCCAGGCCGCTGCTGTAGGAAGCAAGCGTGGCCTCGAGAGAAAGGGGAAGCCTGCCGCGGCTCCCGGCACCTGGCCACAGCCTCAGCTGCAGGCGCGGAGACGTGCCTTATGAAAGTACAAAGTGCGGGCAACGCGACACTACCGTTTTTCTCTCTCCGTATCCAAGCTGACTCTCACCTAACAGAGAATTTTCACGACTTCCAATTACTGGGTCAAATGGGCCCACTTATCCCTCTGATTTCACCGTCTGTTATCTGCCAAGTTAAAATCAAGGAAAGGGAACCACAAGAATTCAAAGCGAAAGTTAAAAGCCTTTAATCTTTAAAATTAATGTAATTTGCCTCTTGCCTTTTGCTTTTTAAGGCAGTTTTGATAGCTTGTCTTTTCAAAAATGTTTTCAAAAGCTTCTCTGTAGTTTTTCTGGAATCAGTGGTTGCCAAATCCTTTCTGTGCCTTCTCTTAGCCTGTGAAAACAAAGGACATAGGATTCTGTTTCAGGGTATTAGTATATTAAAAACATTTCTGTGACTTTTTTCCATAGAATTTGGTTTGTCTGAGTTTCAGATTATGACTGCTTTAGTATTTCCTCCAACTGTCTGTCGTATCAGTGGGTATATTCAGGCTTCTGCTACGTAAAGGACACTGAGTCTCCATCTACCTACTACTAAATGGACTAGCTAGGATACAGTATTTGGCAAACTATTAATTTACTTTCAGTTTCTTTTAAATGGCCCTTAATGTCCCCAGGAAGCCTACAACTTAATAATATATAATTAAGTAAACGTTTCTCAAAAGGGATTATATTAATGTATTCTTTAAAATGTTACTGATACACCAAAACCAATTTCTGGTATTGGTCTTTATAAAAATACATTACCTGGGACACCTGGGTGGCTCAGCTGGTTAAGTGTCTGACTCTTGACTTCAGCTCAGGTCATGATCTCATGGGTCATGGGATCAAGCCCTGTATCAGGCTCCATGCTTAGCAGGGAGTCTGCTTGAGATTCTCTTTCCCTCTGCCTCTGCCCCTCCCCCTGCTCTTTCTCTAGCTCCCTCTCTCTCAAAAAACATAAAAAATAAAAAAATACGTTACTTACATTCCACTCTGTCCCTCAACATTCAAGTTTATATCATAAGAAATCCTAAAATGTATAGGAGTTATCTTATAAGAAATGTCCATGTAGGAAAAAATGGAATACTCTGCATGCTTATGGTGGAATATAAGGAGGAAATACCAAAACATTCTTTTCCTTTTTTAATTAAGATATAACTGACCTATAACACTGTGGAAGTTTAAGGTGTATGTTTATATATTACAAAATGATTACTAGAGTAGTGTTAACACCTTTATCATGAGGCTGGGGAATTGGGGAGATGTTATTTACTAGCAAATAAATAAATTCTGGAGTTCTTTTTTCCTGTCTAATCCTTCCAAGGTGTACCTGATAGAATGTGCCTTGGATAATTTAAAACTGCAACATGCAAGTCTAGATCTAGACCTTTTCCTAAGGGAATAAATGTCCCCAGGCATTTACCAATCCTTACTTTTATCCTACATCCTCACTTAGACAATGTCTGTCTGGTGTGAGCATGAAGTGACAAGCTGGCATCTTCAACACATAAAAGTCCTATGTCCAAATGGGTGCTGTCATTCGTGAGGGGGGGGCGGGGAGCAGTTAATACAATTACTCCAAAGTTCACAACTTTGTTCCAACACTGTTTTAAACTATCTCCAGAATAAAGAAACTCAATGTCATTCTTTCATATCCTGGTCAATTTCCTTCTTCAATAATCCACTTCAGCCACACCTGGCACCACATAAAATCCAATTACTCTTTACTCCAATTACTCTGATCTCAGATTCAGGGAGGCATTTTCCCCAACAGCCTCTTTATCATGCTCGGCAGCATTGCTAAAACACACATGGGACACCTAAGAAGATACTCTAAAAGGAAAACTCTCAATTGTAAGAATTTTAGTTTTTTTTTTTTTTTTTGATTTGATTTATTTATTTGAGAGAGCAAGCATGGGGAGCCCTACTTGGGGCTCGATCCCAGGATCCTGGGATCATAACCTGAACCTAACTGACTGAGCCACCCAGATGCCCTCCCCTTTTTTTTAAGATTTTATTTATTTGAGAGAGAGAATTTTAGTAGTTCTATTAAAAGTTGAATTTTATCATGGCACCCAGGATGTAGTCTCACAAATAATCCTTTTTTAAGGAAAAAGTGTTGACTTTTCAAGATAAACTAAAAAAAAAGTTGAAATTAAGTGGGATATATGTCAAAATAAGTCTTGGCTTCCAAATTCTAAAGAGAAAATTAAAATTCTACATGAACTTTTCTTTCTTTCTAGTAATTCAGGAAGAAAAAAAAAAAAACAGATGACTCTTACCAAAGTTTGTTTCTTCAATAGTGGAGCATCCCCATCAAACACAAAAATAGGACGAATTCGAAAAAATAAGAGTTTGCAGAGCCGATGAAACAAAGTGAGAAGATGGGCATTTTCTATTGAGTTCCCATGGCGATCCCGGACTCCTCTTAGTGCCTGGTTTAACCAAATACTGATATCTGGAGGAATTGTTAAAGGAAAGTGTTTTGGAATTTCTTCCCTCATCCCCACAATTTCAACTTCCCAATAACTGATATTATCTAAAGACTAAAACTAAGCCCTCATCACAGTTCATGTGAAACTGAAAAATGTTTAGCCCTGATGGAATCTGCCTAAAATCCGTTAACTTTATTTGAACCCTTGTTACTGTTCGCAGACTGGTTTTAAAACGTTACATCGACAGATGTGTCCTTTAAAATATCTAATTGCAAACGCTTCTTTAAAAAAAACTAATACGCTCTATAGAATTTTAATAAATTAGCACAACTCTTGTGGAGAATAATTTGGCAATCCATAGCAAAAAATGTAAAAACTGACATTCTATTTTACTCCTTCTATCTCCAGACACTTATTCTCAGAAAATCATCATAGATTTACAGTAAGAGTTACTTCTAAGAATGTCTGCAGTGATAAAAATATGATAAATGGGGCGCCTGGGTGGCTCAGTTAAGCGTCTGCCTTTGGCTTAGGTCATGATCCCAGGGTCCTGGGATCGAGCCCTGCATTGGGCTCCCTGCTCGGCGGGAAGCCTGCTTCTCCCTCTCCCACTCCCCCTGCTCGTGTTCCCTCTCTCGCTGTGTCTCTCTCTGTCAAATAGATGAATGAAATCTTTAAAAAAAGAAAGAAAGAAAGAAAATATGATAAACAATGTAAAAGTTTTCCAACAGGTCTTTACTTAAACTAAATTGTGATATACCGAATTGTTGGAATATCAAACAGCCCTCAAAAAAGGAAGCTACGGAAGCATCGATAGTGATAAGAAAGACAGGCACAAAATTATTAAAGGACACAAAACAGGTTACAAAACAATGGAATGCATAATTACGTTTTATAACATGTGATCCGTTAAATACAAAAAACTAGAAGTTCAGATGCCAAAATATTAAACAATAGTTAGCTCTTCTGTAAGTAATTTATGTTTTCTTGGGTGTTTTCTTATGTTTAACTTTTGTAAAAACTGCTTCTTACCAAATTATTTCCTATTTGTCCATAAGACAGAGGGAAGTGGCACCGCTGGTGTTCCTGCTCTGTCTCTTCCCCCGCTCCCCTAACTCGCCACTCAAGAGCGACTTCAGCAGAGCTCTCCTGCGGGCCCTTCCCCTCCCCCTGCTGTACTGGCTGCCCAGGCTACCTTAGCACCCCACACCCACTTCGTGTGTGCAGGCTGCCCCAGGGCTCTGTCCTGACGCCGACTAGATGGTCTTGCAGACATTCCCAACTTGACATGATCAAAACTGAACTCCACATCTTTTCTTTTTTTATTTAAATTCAATTTAGTTAACATACAGTGTATTATCAGTGTCAGGGGCAGAATTTAGTGAGTCATCAGTTGCATATAACACCCAGTGCTCATTACATCACATGCCCTCCTCAACGCCCATCACCCAGTTAGTTATCCAATCCCCCCACCCACTGCCCCTCCAGCAACCCTCAGTCTGTTCCCTGGGAGTCTCTTACGGCTTGTCCTCCCTCATCTCCATGTCTCTTCTGCCAGGCTGCTTATGCCCCCATTGCAGTGAATGTTACCCCAGTCACCGAAGCCAGAAGGCTCAATGCCATCCCCTATGTTCCCCTCATCCAAACACTACCGGATTCTATCAATTCCATCTTTTAATGTATCTTGAAGGTAGACCCTTCCTGCCTCCAGGGGCCTCTCACATGCTCCTTCCGCTGCCTGAGTTTTTCCCTCTCTTAGCTTAGTGTTCTCTCATAAGTCTCAGTCCATGGGTCACTTCCTCAGCCCAGATAAAGACCTCCAGTTATACGTTCCTATTCAAAAATGTATTGCTGCTCATGTGGCAGAAATCCCACTGGAGATACAGGCCTGAACAAAACAAAGGGTTTGCCCTTGTGGAGTTTACAATCTAACGGAGGGAAAAACCAAACCATGAGCTCCATGCCTTGTCTAGACTACACTTCTGTGCGCTGCTCTCTCTTTCACAGGGCATGTAGGAGGCAACAAATACTTGCTATTAATGAGCTGAACAGTTAAGTATTTAAATGAATGTACATTACCTAATTTATAACCATAAAACAAATTGGCCCCTCAGCAATTAACTCAATAAACACTGTAACAAAATAACTAGTGGAAAGCAAGCTATTATTATACTCATTCCAATATTTGAGTGCTACTATGTGCCAGCATATCCAAGGTCCCAAGATCTTGGGATGGGCAGCAAACAACATAGCCCTGAACAAAACAGATACTGTGTCTATCTCCAAGAAACGTGCACTCTACTGGGGAAGATGGACAGTAAAAAAGAAAAAAAAATGAAGCAATAGATATATAATACCACTATATGTTACAGATATACTGTAATACATAGAGTTCTGTAACACAAAAAAGCAAATCGAGCAGAGTAAAAGGACGAGCCTGGAGGCCAGTGCAGAGCTCAGTCAACACCAAATCCTCCTTCCAGGGCATATCCTTTACCCTACCACCTCTCTGTCTCACCTTTTACTAGGGCTATTATAACTAGTTTTAAAACTAGTTTCAAAGAAAAAAACAAACTAGTTTCCTAAAGGACTTAGCTCTGCACTGTACTGGATAAACATTTCTGCTTGGCTTTTTTCTGGTTGCTACACTGTTGCACAGGACTAAGTTTCCACTTAAACCATGACTTTAAATGTTATAATCAATGAGAAAATCTAATTTCAGATCAGTGGCTCTCAACTTCTGCTATCTTTTCGAACTGTATATAAAGCTTTTAAAACATAGATTACTAACATACATATGCCTAAAATTCTAAATCCTAGAAACTACGATGGGTCTTTTTTTATTATTATTATTCATAGGTAGTCTCAACTAGGGTTAAAAGTTCCAGCTCGAAATTATTTTTTTAAAATACATGTAAAACTAGGCATTCTGAAAATATGTGCATAATTTGACTTGTCTAATTTCCGTAATTTCTTTTTTATAAAAAGAAAATAAATTTTCTTTTTATAAAGAAAAAAGGGGAACATTAAATTTGTCCCAGGGCTGAAAAAAAGTTAAATCCACAGCAAAGCCAGATCATTTTATAGAGAAGACCCAAAGGATCAATAACATTTTGAAATGAAAGATAAATTACTTTAGTTCTATTGTTAGGTGACTTACAATTTAATATCCGTTAGTATGCATAGTCTAAATCTAAAGAAAGTGTAATATTTTGCTAATAGACTTAAATGCATTTCACAAATGTTAAGGCCCATAAGAGATTAAAGTTAAACTGTTATTGGATACATTTAGATTGTATAAATAAACAAGGCACTCACCTATAGATGGTTAAAAATATATTTTAGGAGACCAAGAGTAAATTATGAACCTAGTGTGTCATGGATAATTTCTTAACCAGGAAGACAAAAAATGTAATATAGGTCAGATATTTGAATGTGAATTCCCATGAAAATGAAACAAAGCAAAATCAATTATAAAACATCAAATATTCTTTTACGTATGTATTTATACACATATACATATGAGATTGTAATTATAACTGGAAGATCTTTGCAGTCCTCTTTATATGATTTGTCCCTTCAGAAAAAATAACCTCATGAAAATTACTTCATGTCCCAAAACTGCTCCTGAGTCATCTAAAAATAGATAATCTAAATTCTAAATTAAATGCTTTAACCTCCTTCCTTTGGGCAACTTCCTAAAAAATTAGAATGCCGAACTTCATGCGTCATCTTAATGATGTTACTAGTTATTAATTCTTCATAGGGGCTACGACATACAATACCTAAGTCAGCTGAAGTTTGAAGGGTTCCTGTTACTGAAAACTGTGCTTTCCTTCACATTGGGTTCTAGGAAGAAAATTTTCAGAAAGCAGTGATTCGACGAACCACTAGAGGGCAGCAATCGCACACGCACGCACGCGCACGCGCACGCACACGCGCGCGGTATCGTGCATAAAAACGTTTAAGCAAACAAAACTCACTACGGATGTATTTCAAGATTATTCACACTGAAAAAAATATCATCATCATCTTAACTTTGAAAAATTACCACTGTCCCATTAGGTGTAAGTTGTCTCCATAGTAAATAACGGCTCCTCTCTCAGTGGCTCCTTCCGCGGGATTCCCAGCTATTCTTACACTGCACTTAGCACCGACAGCAGTTATTCACACGACTGTCTCCACCTCGCTTATGAACTCCTGGGCTCCCAGGTTCCCGGAGGGAACTGGCGGAAGGCACCACCAGCTTCCAGAACGGCCACCCAGAAGAGGAGGCGGCGGCTACTCAACGGATAAAAAGACCAAAACTTCAGAAACAGCATTCATATGTTTTGACAAAGAAGAAAAACGTCTGATTACAGAAACAGCAAACCAGCCAACACAGACACAGACGACAGTCCCTTATAAAAGTCCATCGCAGAGGCTGGGAGGAAACGAAGCCCAACACTGTGCGCCTTCGGATGCCTCTCCAGTGTTGTACCCATCAGTTTCCTGTTCCAAAACTCGTAATAAAAAACCATGAGAGTTACTTTTAAAAAAGCAAAACGGTGAAACACCTGTTCCCACTATCCTAGCAAACCTGAGTGGAGCCGGACTCAGGACGGCAGGTGAACTGCGGGGGCGAAGTCCACTCCCGGTTCTCCACGCCGACCGCCCAGCAGGACAGTATTTTTAGGCTTGACAATGTTAACTAAGCTCCTCTTACTTACACAGCCCCTTCTTCCTCACACCAACCCCGTGTGCAGGTACATACCGCTGTCGCCCCCCAGCACCGCCCCTGAGTGCTAAGGCCTGAGGACCGCAACCCAGCGAGGCGGGACGGCAAAGCGGGGACAAGCAGACGCCCCGAGAAAGAAGACGTCGAGAAGGGGATGCCATCGCTACCCTGAGAGGGGCTGTCATCCTACCAAAACCATTCCGCGCTCAGGGAGAAGCCCGGGGCGCGCAAAACACCTGCGCGAGTCCCCGCACCGAGAACACGTCAAGGATACCCACGGCGAGGATCTTCCCTTCCAGCGTCTCCGGGCTCAGCCGCCGCCCGGAGCACTCCAGCAGCTTCCAGAGCCCGTGGACGCCCATGAGGCCGCCGCGGCAGTCGGGGGCGGGGGGCCGGGATTCTCCCGCAGCCTGCACCCGCGCCGGGGCCCGGGCAGAGCTCCCCTGGCTCCCGCCCAGGGAAAGCGGAAAATAATGCAGAGCACGCGGCTTTCCAAGGCACGCCCGCACGGGCGAGAGCGGAACTTCCCGGCGGCTGACCCTGCCTCACGGAAGAAGGGCAGGACCAGAGAACGGCCGGCGTCGGGAAGGAGCAGCTCCTCCTCTCACTCAAGGTCTGGCCCAGATGTGAGCACCCTTAACGGGAGAGCAGGGCGAGAGCACAGCGCAGGCGAGACGAACAGCCCGGGCTTCCGCCGCCACAAGCCGCCTGCTTGCGTCAGTGCGTCACGGCCCCGCGGAAGGGGGCCTCTCGGCTTCCGTCTGATGCGACGCCCAAGGTGGAAGTCCCGCCTCGCGGCGCTACGTGGGTTGGCGGCGCCTTTCCGTTGCTGACGCGCGGGGGCGTCTGCAGTCCCGGCGTCGGCGTCCCGCTAACCCCGAGCCTTCCGCGCCCTGGCGCTTTGTCGCCGCCAGACGCTACAGCTCTCCGCCGGGTCGCCGCCTGCTGAGGTGACAGTTTTCTGCGTCTCTTCTGCGCATCCGCTTCTGCCCACCAGCCTCCACCTGTGCACGCTCAGTACCAAGTATTGTTTCACCCGAGAGGCGACAAGAGGAAGGTGGGCGGGCGCTTCGCTGGTGTCTTTTAAAATGAGCAAGTGTTTTGTCTGATCACTCGTAGTAGCTAGATAGTAGCAGGCCATCATTTTAAGGTAGGCGCCTTTTAGAAGGCTTCACCCTTCAAATTACGTTTGGTTGCCTCTGGCGTCTAAATTTAGGATTCCACGGCCTGTAGGGCGGTAATGACGAGAAACGGTGGCCGCCGGCAGCTCTGGGGGGGGGTTCTAGAGCCCTCGGGCCGGGGCCAGGCCCCACGCCTTAGTGCGCCGCGCTGTCCAGGCAGCGTTGTTCGGAGCTTGCTTCTTGCCCTGCACCCGGGCACGACACCCGTCTTCGCAGGCTGCTTTAGCTATGGGATCAGAGGCGCTGTGTGTCGACTGCTTGTCACTTCTGAGTGACAGCCTTTATCGGACGCGCTGGTTCCGGCTCAGGGGACTGAAACGGAACCTTCCCAGTGGGAAGGTTGATTTAAATGAGGTGATTTTGTCAAGGGAGCCCTTGATGACAGAACTGTCAAAAATTAATGTTTAGCCAAACCCTTGCACAAAGTGCTTTTTTTTTTTTTTGCATTTCCTCCATCTGTGGAGTAATTCCCAGAAACAGCGCCTAGCTGTATTTTACAGAGATTAATGTAAATTGCCGCTTCGATTTTTGCCTCCGCTGCAGCACACACACACCCCAGACGCGTGGCAGGCGTCCCACAGACACTCCCCGACGACCTCCTCGGCCTCTAGCCTCCAGCGGTCGGCTGGGTCTTGCCCCGTCCCGGAAGAACCTCCTCCCCAGGCAGGCAGCCTTTGGTCCCAGCCCCGGCTGAGCCACGTAGTAACGCCCGGTCAGCGGGGTCCCAGTCCCGGCCGAGCCACGTAGTAACGCCCGGTCAGCGGGGTCCCAGTCCCGGCCGAGCCACGGAGTAACGCCCGGTCAGCGGGGTCCCAGTCCCGGCCGAGCCACGTAGTAACGCCCGGTCAACGGGGTCCCAGTCCCGGCTGAGCCACGGAGTAACGCCCGGTCAACGGGGTCCCGTGCGTTCGGCCCTAACATTTATGTTGAAGCCCTAAACCCCACCGCCTCAGAATGTGACTGCATTTGGAGATAGGGCCTTTTAAAGGCGATTAAGTTAAAATGAGGCTGTGAGGGTGAACCCAAGCCAAACTGACTGTTGTCCTTATAAGAGGAAATGTGGGCACACAGAGAGACACCAGGGATGTGTGCACGGAGGAGAGGCCCCGGGAGGACGTAGCGAGAAGGTGGCCATCTATGAGCCAAGGAGAAAGGCTCAGTGAAAACCACACCTGTCAACACCCCCAGACTTCCCGCCTCCAGAACTGTGAGAAAATAAACTTCTGCTATTTAAGCGCCCCAGCCTGTGGTATTTTGTTACAGCTAAGACACCCTATGATCCTAAGCAAGGTTCTTCACCAGTGAGAGTCTGGAAAAAATGAAGACGCCGCCGCCTTCTGGGGCTTGTTCTGAGATCAGTGATTTAATATGAAACACCTAGTGGGTAATGGTGTTCAAATTCGTTTGCTGAGCGAATGACTGAGGGAGCAAATGCCAAGGGTGAAGCGGATATACAAACTGATGGATCCTAGGGCAACGTGCCTGAGCCCCTCTCGTGTCTGGGAGAAGGCAAGTTTGGGTGTGTTGTAGCTGCCGCACCAGCCTGGCCTGATGACGGCCAACATAGTAGCGGGGACAGGAGCAGCTTCAGGACTTGGTCTAAATATTATTTTATGCCTACGAGCTGGGCAAAAACAAATAGCCAATGTAGGCCTTTGAGTATTATAAGTGCTTTTGAGACCAGAACATTTCTTTCTGGAAGGAACAGTAACTAAGGGGTGTATGTTTGACTTATAGCATCCTTTAGATGCTGCTTAAAGAGCTCTCAAGATTCTGAACAGTATACACATCTTTTGGAGTAATAATAGCAAGCACTGTCTGGAAAGCACTGTTCTGAACACTGTACATGCATTAACGTATTTATTCTTCAAAACATTTTTATAAAATATATGCTATTAGCGCCACCTTACCAATGAGGAAATAAGCACAGAAACATTAATCTTAACTTGCCCAAGGTGATACAGCTAGCGAGTACAGAGCCAGTATTTGAACTCTCAATGCTTCTATGAAGACTCTTAAGAAGAGTTGACCAAGAAATCAAATATGACAGGAATGTTACTAATCTTGAAAGAGAAGCGTGCAGTAACTTGCACATAGTTTTTGGAAAATTAGTCTCTATAAACCTTAATGTGCTCTTAATAACTGCCGAACTTATATATCAAGTTATTCAGTAATCATATATCAAGACTTCGGTAAAAATTGTTTATGGTGGGCGCCTGGGTGGCTCAGATGGTTGGGCATCTGCCTTCAGCTCAGGTAATGATCCCGGGGTCCTGGGATCGAGCCCCACATTGGGCTCCTGGCTCAGCCGGGAACCTGCTTCTCCCCCTCCCCCTGCTCATGCTCTCTCTCTCTCTCTCTCTCTCTCTCTCTCTCTCTCTGTTTCTCAAATGAATAAATAAAACCTTAAAAAAATTATTTATGGCCAATAGGCAATCTCTATAAACTCATCCTTTCTTAGGTGTCACTGTATTCCTTATGTTGCATTTGTCTCCTTTCCTCTTGGTTCTTCCTGTCCACCTCTTCTCTGAAATGTTTCATTGAACTCTACGAAATTGCTGATATTCAACTATATTTGACCTACAAAAATGACAGCTTCGTTTGGTTCAAGCTAATATAACTAAATTTTCTATTTCCTATTATAAAGTCTTACAGGAATCTAAAATTATAGTCATAATGTATATTGTTTCATTGATTATAAAAGTCTGATACAAGACAATTTCTTATAATACACTACTTAGGCACAATTGTCACATACTTCAAACAGAATTCCAGGAGTACTCCCTACCTAAAACAAAGGTTCAAAACATTCACATTATTAAAAGTAGAAAACAAAACTTTATTTGATGAAAACTTCTTAAAAGTTCCAGTGTGAAGTAACAAAATCAACAACCTACAAAGCTCTTTCAGTCCTTTGCATTTCACGCAAAATATTCTCTTCAGAAAAATGACCATTTCATAATATATATCCCTCTCTGTAGGCTAGGCGTGTCTGAATGGATAAATGGATATAAAATTCAAAAGAGAAGAAAATGAAAATATTTTAAAAATAAAAATCTGAACCCTCTCCTTGAGGTGTATTGCAATATGGTTACCAACATATTCAGCACCTTGTAATAATCAAGTTACTGATCTGAGTCATGGAACAGCCCTGAAAAGAAAGAACAAGTCATAGGTTGGAAGCAGAAGAAAAATTGACATCAACTAGAGAGGAGCTCAAATATATGAAATCCACTCTTTCTGAACTATTTAACACTCACGTCAAACAGCTAATTGTACAGATTTAAAAAAGCAGCTCAGAGTTGGGAATACGGATATTTCCCTAACGCATCTTTAATGCTGTTAACAACATAGGACTCCACGCTGAGAGGCTAATCGAATATCAGAAGATCTCATTTCACAGATTACCTCAGATGTAGAAACTTTGGATCCCACTTGTTCTTTTATTCTATCCCAAAACAAGGTTCATTGGATAGTAAGATACCAAGTCAAAAAAATCAAGAATATCCTGAATCAATGCACCAGTAGAAAAGATGAGTTTCTTGAGTCTTCTCTTTTGCCTCTTTATTGAGGATCCTGAGAAAGTTAGGAAACAAATGAGGCAGGCAGATACTGCTTACAAGTAAAAGAATTCTAGATTCACTAAATAATTTTAAATGAGCTTTAACCATGAGAGGAAACTAGAAATCAACAGCCCAATTGTGTTTAAAAGGGCAGATGGTGCTTACATCTTGAGTTTAGGAATAAAACTATCTGCAGCAAATGTCTGGTGATTAAGTCATAAATAATTTCATGCTTAAGTATTGCAAATCATGATGCTATTAAGTGAATTTGTGTTTGATCTGTTTATATGCAATTTATTGGATTTTGTGAAATGTTTTCATATTCTTTAAAAGGACAGTAATCTGTGCTTATCTGCTTACATATCTGAAATCACCCATCATAATCATACACAAGCTTACTTACTGGAGAACTACAAGGTTATGTTGTACCATATGTATCTTGTACCACAAAATCTGTTCCTATTTAGGGTAGACTTAATAAAACTTCTACTGTCTTAATGCAGTCTTGTATAAACCAGTCATGTGTGTAACACAAGATGTTCAGTGCCCAGCATGGTCAGTCATTCCCGTCATAATCACTGTAACCCTGGTAGCCACTGTTCCTTCTCTCATGGATACTGGACATCTTTTTCCATGCCAAGTCCTGATGGAAACTAGCACTGAAAGACCGGCCCAGACGCCCATGCTGCTTCTTGGAGATATTATCTTCACTCTCCGATTTGGCAATTCCCTGGGCATGTGTTGGAGGTTGTGATTCTTGTCTCATGGTTCCAAACGGAAAGTTCCAAAGGCCAAATCTTTGCCAGTTAAGTCTCTGGAATGCTATGATGCAATGCAAATTTCCCCCAACCTGAGAAGGAAAGAAAGTTGGATTAAGAAAATAAAAGGAATTATGCTAATAATGTGGGTTCCTATGAATTCCCTTATTTTTCCTCCTTCACCTGCCTCAAAACAGACCATCAGATTGCCTTACCCTGCATCTTTCTTGACCAACTGCCTTTACAAAAATAGAACAATGCCCCCAGGAGCCAAAACACCTTCCCTCCATATGCCTCTCCACCGGTCACATACACTGTAACCTCCCCATTTGCCTAATCCAAACTCCAAGATGTGGGGTGCCTAGATGGCTCAGTCAGTTAAGCGTCCAACTCTTGATTTCAGCTCGGGTCATGATCTCAGGGTTGTGAGATCGAGCCCCACGTCTGGCTCTGTACTCAGTGCAGTCTACTTGGGATTCTCTCTCCCTCTGTCCCTCTGCCCCTCCTCCCCCACTCACTCTCACACTTGCTCACTCTCAAATAAATAAATAAATAAATAAATAAATAAATAAATATCTTCAAACACCAAGATAATTCCCCTTCCTATCTCCTATACGTTCTTGATGTTAGTAGGATCATAGTGGGATGTCAATTCACAGAATCTACCTTTCCCTGAGAACTTCCCCCAGCCACCTTGTGCACATATGGCTCTGCTTCATGGCCACAGTTCATTGGGCTCAGGAGTGAACACCTGACGTAAGCTGGGCCAAAACTATGGAACTGGGCCAGAGGCAGGTGAGTCTCAGTCTAGCCTGCTCATCTGAAAGGGAGATGTAAGCTGCAGTTCCTGATCTTTAGGAAGTAAATAATCAGATAAATAAGAATAGCATACAAATCCCAAAAGAATAAGACAGATTAGGGGCGCCTGGGTGGCTCAGTCATTAAGCATCCACCTTCGGCTCAGGTCATGATCCCAGGGTCCTGGGATCGAGCCCTGCACTGGGCCCCCTGCTCAGCAGGAAGCCTGCTTCTCCCTCTCCCACTCCCCCTGCTTGTGTTCCCTCTCTTGCTGTGTCTCTCTCTGTCAAATAAATAAAATCTTAAAAAAAAAAAAAAAAGAATGAGACAGATTAGCTACTTGGCCCCTGCTAACATTCTTTTGGTTGATACCCATCCCTTATGAATCCAGGCTATAGTCTTTGCCTTTTCATTCTAAAGATACCCTTGTGTCCTGAAAGTAATTTTCACTTTTCTATCTAAGATAATCCAAAGTGGATTTCTATTATTTACAACCTAAAGAGTGCTGAGTAGAATACTGTATTTTGGCTGATTGGGAAATATCTTCAAATACTATTGTGTTCTTACCTTCTTTGTTTTTCGATACTGCAGCCCCCTCTCCAAGTGTCGGATATCTAGATATTCTGGATTTTGAGTGTTGAGATCAGTAACAATATCTGCCCACCTATAGCGAAAAAGGAAGGATAAAGCACACTTTTCTTTAAGTACAAAATACCATTGTAATGGAATGTTTTCAAAAGATGTTATTTATTAATCTATTTATTTATTAGAGAGTGAGAGCACACGAGCGGGGCAGGGAGAGACAAGCTGACTCTGCACTGAGTGCAGAGCCCAGTGCAGGGTTAGATCTCACAACCCTTCAGGATCTGTACAGCATGGTGACTATAGTTAATAACATAGTATTGTATACTTGAAATTTGCTAAAAGAGTAGATCTTAAGTGTTCTCACCACACACACAGAAAAGGTAACTATGTGAGCTGATGGATATGTTAATTAACACTTGATTGTGGTAATCATTTCACAAAATATATGTCAAATCAGTACACTGTACACTTTAATATATACAGTTGTATATGTGCATTATACCTCAATAAAGCTGGGAAAATAAAAAAAATTTAAGTAAAAAAAGGAATAACAATATCAAATATTGGTGAAGGCATGAAGAACAACTGGACTCTCCATACAATGCTGGTGGGAGTGTAAAATGGTACAACCCCACAGGAGAACGTTCTCCCAGTTTCTTAAATATACATCCATCCTATGATCAGCAATTCCACTCCTAGATATCTACCCAAGAGAAACAAACATATAAACCTGTCCTCAAAAAACTTGCACAAGAAAATGTGGCATATCCATACAACAGAAAATTACTTGGCCATATAAAGGAATGTAGTTCTGGTCCATGCTACAACACAGATGAACATTGAAAACATTATTGTAAGTGAAAAAAGAAAGACACAAAAGGCCACACGTTTTATGATTCCATTTATATGAAATGTCCATATTAGGCAAATGCACAGACAAAGTAGACCAGGGGCTGGGGGGAGGGGGCTTGGGAGTGACTGCTAATTGGTATGAGGTTTCATTTGGGGGTGATGAAAATATCCTGGAATTAGGTCATGGGGACTGATGTTCAACTCTAAATACACTAAAATCCACTGAACATTTTTTACATTTTTAAAGGGTGCACTTTATGGTATGTGAAATTTATTTCAATGAAGCTGTCACTCAAAATTTTTTTAAAGACATGTACATTAATGGTCCCAACAGCTTTACCCACAATAGACCACACTCAAAACAATCCAAATGGTCATCAACAGGAAAACAGGTAACAAACTGTAGTATACCTACAGTACCTAATACCACTCAGCAATAAAAAGAGAAGCATGACATGCATGACAAAGTGGATGAATCTCACAAGGCCAGACAAGAAAGAATACTGTATGACTCCACTGACATGACTTTCAAGGACATGCAAAGCAATTCCACAGTGATAGAACAGAGACTGTCTCTGGAGACTGACAGGAAAAGAGAATGAGGGTACTTTCAATGCAATGAAACTCTTCCATATCTTGATTGGGGTGGTGATTACACAGGTGTATTCAGTTTCCAAAATCCACCTAATTATACAGTTAAGATCTGTGCATTTCACTATGTGTAAATCTTACCTAAATTAAAGAGAAAAGGGGAAATTAACATACTTTTTACAGTGAATAGCAGGATGTTTTCTACTTGATTCTCCAATTAAGATCCAATATTCTACTTCCTGTGGTGAGAGGGGGCCCCTGCTAAATATAAAATACATTCATAGTAAGCTTAGTATAGGCCATTCACTCCTTTGAAATATTGCCTCAACTATGTTAATAAAAGATACTAAAGTTTATTCAAATATGACATTCATTAATGCTAGAACAGATACTGGAGTATAGGCTTGAACAAATTTCTTAAGGCCATTAAAGAGAAAGCATAAATCACGCTTAGGTCTTAATCCCTATTATAAAATATAGGACTAAAAAAAATTAAATATACCACCTCTCTCAGCATCTAAAAAGAAAAAAAAATCCTAGCATGCTACCAGCATTCTCCAGCTAATCCTCTCCTTTCACTGTGCATTTAAAAAGTTTCAAAAGGCATCCTAAAAATAAAACCCTAAAGTGTACCAATGCCCTAATCCCACTTCTGGAAACTAATTCAAGTAAATCTGGAGTAGAGTGAGGGGAGGGATTTGCCCAACTGTAAAGGCATCTCAGGCGATTGTTAGGTACAGGCAGAGGTAGAGAACTCTCCCCTAATGGGTACAAAGTAGGAGGACCTACTGTTTCACATTTTATATTCGATAGATGTCTGGAGTAAGGTGAAGTTGCAGAATGAATCCACAGAAGAAACAACATACCTCACCTCCAGAGCAAAGAAGAAAACATTTCAGGATTTGGAGAGATCAAGTAGTTTCCCCCTTGCTCCCCATTCACAAAAATACAGTGTCCAGCTTCCTGGTTCCCCCAGGTCTCAGGATCCTGTCCCAGGACCCCGCTACCCCACAGCGCCTTGAGAGGGACTCATGCTGCATGGCCTCCAACCTCAAAGAACCCATCCTACCCTCAGATGACTGAGCCATGCTCTCCCTGCCTGACCCTCAGGTTTTACTGAAAGAGCAATTGCTACCCCTTCCTTCTCCTCAAGTACCGAGGCCACTCACCCGGGACAAAGGGGGAACACCGATAAATTCCACATTTTTCACCATGAGAAAAGAAGATGCTGCTTAATGTACTCAGTTGGGACAATCTTTTGGTATTAGACTCCATAATTCATTTTTCCATGTGGGACAGTGGGTGAAAACACCATGACATAAGATGGGACGTCCTATGCAACCATTTTATAATAAACGTAAACGTGATTTTTCAAACGTGTTTCCCTTCATGAGTCTGAACAACAGTATCTAAGTGGATAATGTAAAAGCACAACTAGCCAAATGCAATTCTGCAAAAGAATTAGCTAAAATATTAAATAATAGTCTAACTTGAAAAAAAATAACACACATTTTCTTGGTGAATTATCCACATAAAATATGTAAATGCTTACCTGAATGCTTTATTAGCTTTAACAGGGGTTGCTTCAAAGCCAATTGGACAAAAATAATGATTTTGGCAGTGATAGATATAAGCCAGCGATTCATCTTTCAATCCATGAGTTAACTTCGACAAGGCCCCTGAAGCTACACAAAACAAAAGCAAACAAACTGAGGGACCATAAAGCACTGTAGATGCTTTACACAAACTACTAGTTAAGGACGGAAAGACATTACTTGGAACGCACGGACACTGCTGAGGAAGAGTGAGAAACTATTGGCAGATACAAAAACTATTCATACATTTACTTTCAGTTTTACCCTTGCGACTGAAATTCAGATAAACTGAACCGCAAACTAAAGACCTGAATGGTGCCCTTGCTTATCAAAACCTTCTAGGGGCACCTGGGTGGCTCAGTTGCTAAGCGTCTGCCTTCAGCTCAGGTCATGATCCCAGGGTCCTGGGATCGAGCCCCACACTGGGCTCCCCGCTCTGCGGGAAGCCTGCTTCTCCCTCTCCCACTCCCTCTCTCTCTGTCTCTCTCTCTCTAATAAATAAATAAAATCTTAAAAAAAAAACCCTTCTAATAGCACATCCTTGTCTACAAAATTTAATGACCACATAAAACCCAATACCTAGTGTAAACAACAATGGTCTCAACTTTCCTGGTTGTGCATATCTGTCACTGGAAATTTCTCAATAGACATGCCCATTAGAAGCATTTTTGTTTACAGACTATATAGACTACTGTACTAATATGACTTTGTAAAAGATATACAAAAGGTAAGAATTTTTTGATTAAATTAAAATACTGGCATTCTAATATGTTCTTCCCATTCCACAGTGGTGATCTTGCACAGCTCCGGTGATATGTACACTGATGTTGATGGGTAAATGTAAACTCTAGATAAGACACAAACCTCCAAAATGCAAACTTTTCCCCACAACACACACTTTAGTCTTTCTACAAAAGCTACCCAGACTAGAGGGACAGCTTTCATAAGCCAAGTGATGAGATAAGAACATCTCTCAGACAGGCTGGTCATACCACAGAATCCTCTTAATAACCGTTCCTCCTTTTATATTTCCCACAGCTCTATTAGTTGTGAAGTCATTTCAAAAGTCTTACCATAAGCAGTAAGTTTTTACCAGCACTCAATACTTAAAGCCATTAACTGAGGTTTCGTTAACTTGCATCTCCTGGAAGAAACTAAATTATTAATGAACAAATAGCCCGTTAAAAATGGAAATCCTAAAAATAGGTGAAGTCGATGAAAGGTGGCAATTTATGGTTTCCCTGATTGACTTTCTGGCCACTGACATAGCTGAAGACCTCTAAGAACAGCAGGTCAAAGCTAACGCAGCAGGACGCCACCGTACCCCTGTAGACACAATTTGTGAGCTGCATGGGGACAATAACATTTTTAACTTCAATCTGTTCTCCAAGTCTTCATCTAGGTCTTTCCCATAGATTTCTATTTCATGGCCTACCACCAGGGCATATCTGCATGGCACGGTGAACTTTTCCACTAAAATTTCTATTTCATAATGACAAGTGATAAATCTTTCTGCAGCTTTTGGTTGACTTCCCTTGGCAATTTAAAAACTAACACCCAGAGCATCTGGGTGGCTCAGTCGATTGGGCATCTGCCTTCAGCTTGGGTTGTGATCCCGGAGTCCTGGGATCGAGTCCCACATCGGGCTTCCTGCTCTGTGGGGAGCCCGCTTCTCCTTCTGCCTCTTCCTCTCTCTCTCTTTCTGTCTCTCATGAATAAATAAAGGAAATCTTAAAAAAAAAAAAAAAACTAACATCAAGGGCAGTTCTAATGAATGCCCAACAGAACTAAAATTCAGAAGAGGGTCTTATGTCATTACCATAGTTGAACGTCATTATAGATAGGTTCCAGGATCGTGAGCAAATGTAAATGTATGCATTTGGACTCCTAACAAATTCAATAATTACAAAAGATGGGTATACACATAACTGGTTTAGAAAAAACTCTTAAAATCTTTTTTAAAATTGTGAAAATGTCAAATAGAAAGTTTTCCCAAATAACTAAAACCTTTACTGAATAACTAAAACTTATAATAAAAGGGATTTTTATTATAGCTTTTTAATGGATATCTTTAAGTATTTCACATTTTCCTTCTTTAAAGTCAAATGTAATACAAAACACCTGACTTCGTTAGTGTGCCTGTGAAGAGTAATGACTCTAATGTCCTGGAATATATTCAAGATTTCAGGAGCAAATGAGATAGGTTAAGAAAATTCGCTCTCATTATCCTCATTACCCTTCACATCTTTTTGTCTGCTGCAAGCACTCTTTTTTTTCCTTTTTTTAAAGAGTACAGGTGCTACAAACACTCTTTGACCATGTCATTTTTTCTAGAAGACATGAGGTGGGGGGTTTTTTCTATAGAGTAATAATTATGGGCTTAGTGCTAGTCAGGGATGTTCCTGCTCCTTACTTCAAGGTTCTGGTTGGTTCAGATTAGGGATTAGCAAACTTTTTCTTAAAGGGCCAGAGAGTAAATATTTGAGGTTTGTCGGTCATGAGCACACCTCATACTAGTCACCTCTGCCTTTGTAGCATGAAGCAGCCATAGGGAATGTGTAAGCAAATGGTTATGACTGTGTTCCAATCAAACTTTGTTACAAAAAGGACTGTAATTTGATGACCTCTAATTTAAGAATAATTTTCAAACTTTTTTGGACATGCAACCCCTCTGTAAGGAAAGTTGACATGGCAGGCTAGTGCATTTAAAGGCTAAAAGCAGAGTTGCCATGGCCAAAAAGGAGGTAGGGAATCTGGATGCCTGGTCCTCTCCCCTCTCAGCACCAAAGTACTGCCATAGGATTCCCATGGCTCAACTGAGCGCAATTTGAAAATCACTGAATTTCCTATCAATGGAAGACCCAGCTCTTGATAGAAAGACTACAGCAATAGTTCTCAAGCTCGACACACAGGGCTTTCTAAACAACTGATTGCTGGTACCCACCCCCAGAGTGTGTGACCCAGTAGGTCTGGAGTGGGGACCAAAAACTTGCATGTCTAACAAGAACTTGCATGTCTAACAAGTTAGCAGGTGATGCTGATATTGGTCCAAGGATCACATTTTGAGACTTGGTCTAGAGTTAATGGAAAATTCCATTTAACTCAATGTAGTAAACCATTTGTGAGCACCTACTAACTATACCAGGAACTGCAGGAAAACAAGAGGCAAGTAATGCATAGTACCTCGACCTGCCCTCCTAGGGAAGATAAAACAAGTGTTATTACATTATTATTTACTATAGAGTGGAATAAGACAGTGCCACAGAAAAGGGATATAATTCAAAGGAGAAGAGCACATCAGGTTTGAAGAATCAAGAAGGGTGCCATTCAAGACAGAACTTAACGAAGTGGTAGGATTTCAACAATCCAGACAGAGGAAAGGCCAGGAGGAGAAAACAAAATCATTGCAGGGGAGGGATGTAATCAGGGAACAGCAGGTGGGTGGTCTAGTTTAGAATACAGGGTATGACAGCATAGTGAATCCTACCGTAGGGCACCCCCAGAATTTCAGGACAAGGTCAGAAAAAGATCACCCTCTGAAATAAAAGACAGTAAATACAATATTTAATACATTAAGGTAGTCACCCAGGGAAGTACTTCTAGGCAGGAGAAGACACAAAAATGTGTTACTGATAGAAATGAAATTCAGCACCATGTTCAGCCTAAACCAGAGTATTTCTAAAAAATCCAAAACCTACATGACAGAGCAACCACTTCCAACTGCAGGGCCTGATCTGTATGGCGCACAAGAACTACTAGAACCAGCTGGACTGCTATACAGTGAAAAGGAACATACTTCCTGAGCGGCCAACGAGAGAATTCTGGTCCCTTTGGTTATATATTTCTCACTCTAAGTTAATATATAAACATTCTGGTATTCTCTGAGTCTGTTTAGTGCAAGTTTGTTCTATAGGGCCTGATCATCTATAGGAAAACTACAGAGAATTCTGGAAGAATTTGTCACAAGTATTTTACACCTTCAAAGACAAGAGCCAGATTCTTTAATCCAGGAACATAACATTATCCTGCAAGGTTCTTCCTCCCTTGACATCTTTTAAATGCAGCTGGTCCGTGGAGGACAGCAGTGGAAGGCCAATCTGCATTGGCTTTGAATGATGCTAAGGATTTTATGCTTTAAGCAAGCACTGGAGAGCTCCTAAAGTAGATGGATCTATTAGCACTGCACACTGAAAAGTGCCGTGGTGTCTAGTAAGAACTGGGAGAAACCAGCAGATGAGGAAAACAGAGTATTGATGCATAGTCCACCTGAGATGTGCTAAGACACAGTGGTAAGCTCCTAACAGTGGCCACAGTGAGAGTATATATGAGTCACATCGGGAAAGGGTAGAGGTAGCTGTTTTCGGTTAAGTGAAACTAAGAAGTTATAATACATACCAGCATAAAAATGAAATACATGAACATTAGTATAATTGTCAAGCTAGCTGATTAAAAAAAAATTAATCTAGGGGCACCAGAATCACTCAGTCAGTTAAGCATCTGCCTTTGGCTTAGGTCAGGATCCCAGGGTCCTGGGAGGGAGCCCCGTGTCTGGCTGCCGGGAGAGTCTGCTTCTCCCTCTCCCTTTGCCCCTGCCCTGCCGCCACTGGTGAACTCTCTCTCTCTCAGATAAATAAATAAAATCTTTTTTAAAAAATAAAAAAAATTAATCTAGACTTTCCTGGCACAAATGTTGGTGGCTAAGTGAACCAACAGTTTTTTTTGTTTTTTTTGTTTTTAAGATTTTATTTATTTATTTGACAGAGAGAGACAGAGCAAGAGAGGGAACACTGCAGGGGGAGTGGGAGAGGGAGAAGCAGGGAGCCCGATGCGGGGCTCGATCCCAGGACCCTGGGACCATGACCTGAGCCGAAGGCAGACGCTTAATGACTGAGCCGCCCAGGCGCCCCTGAACCAACAGTTTTAAGTTACCTGAATAATAATAATAGCAATAATTATATTATATTATGTTATGTTTATTATATATTATATTATATTATATTATATTATATTTATTATATTATATTATATTATATTATATTATATTATATTATATTATATTACATTACATTATATTACATTTATTATATTATATGAACCAATAGTTTGAACTAGTTGTTGACCACTTACCACACAAACTTTTATTATGAGTAATTACAACTCTGAAAAAAATACTTCTACTCATATTAACAGTTAATCTGTTAATTTCACCAAAACCCCTGCATTTTGCTTTTATTCCTGAGTGAGCTCGATTTCCATTTACTGAGGGCCCCCTGGAAATGAGCATGTCAGCAAGCACTGGGGAGTTACAAAGTCGAAGAAGACTAGTACCCAGGAAAACAGACCTAATAATTCTTTAAAAATAATTGAAACAAAAAGAGAATATGCATCTCAAAGTGTTTTTCAAGTGAACAGCAACAAGGGACAATGGTTTTCACTACCGAACATCCCAGAGACAAATGAGAAAAGCCTATTTCTCAACTCTTTCTTCCACAGAGAGAGAACAGAAAGGTCTTTTGCTTGACATTGTACCACCCCTCCCTCTGAACACGGTCAGAAGTTCGAGGGCAGCCCCTGCAAGGTCATGGTCACCATATACGGACTCAGGGCTATTGAAAGATGTCCCTATGGTCAAGGAGCTGGACGAACACACTGAAAAGATGAAACATAAGGCTGCAGAGGCCAAATGCCAAACGACAGATGCAAACGATCAGTCTTGTAGGAAGAGGAAGTGGCACATGAAGTGGCAGGGGGAGCTTCAGCGATAGAGCAGGGTTTGCACCAGACAACTGATTATTGAGGAGGAAGACAAGAAAATGCCAAGGTGGGAAGCAGATCAATTATCCTTCAGGAAATACGCATAGAAAAAGACAAAGTCAGGAGTTAAGTATTGTAATAGGGAAAATGAAAACATAAAGAAAACTGAGAAAATATATTATTAAAATTCATTTGAAGAAATGGCAGCAACCCCGCCCCCCCCCACTAAGGAAAGGGGGTTGGGGCAGGGGAACAGGTGAATGAGTAGTTTATTCCATTCCTCAGTGAAAAAGACCTGGCAGATATTGGAGGAAATGTGAACATATGGGTAAAAAAGTCCGTAGGGCCCAGGGCCACACAGCCTAGATTATTAGGGACAGTGGTGAATCTACACATCAAATCATTAAGTTAAAAAAGTCATGAAGGTGGGGCACCTAGGTGGCTCTGTTCATTAATGATCTGCCTTTGGCTCAGGTCATGATCCCAGGGTCCTGGGATTGAGACCCGCATTGGGCTCCCTGCTCAGCGGGGAGCCTGCTTCTCCCTCCCCCACTCCCCTTGTTTGTGTTCCCTCTCTCACTGTGTCTCCCTCTGTCAAATAAATAAATAAAATCTTAAAAAAAATAAAGTCATGAAGGACTACTAGGCTATTAGGAAATAAATAAAATACAAACCCTGAAAAGATCTGCAAATGAGAGAGTTTCCAATAAAAGTAGGGCATAAAATCTTAAAGTCAGATGGGACATTTGGACAAAACAAATTGAAAATTCCAGAACAGCAGTTCCCAAATCAACTGTCTCCAGGGCCCTATTAGTATTTTCCTACATTCCATTAATAAGTAACTACATTCTCTTACCTTGGGAATTCGTTTAAATTTACATACCTGATGCTTCTGCTATGCTCAGATTTTCTTTGATACTATATTCTTTCTGATATCATATTTCCTTTCATATTATAATTTCTGAGCCTTGGTGATTCCCCTGATTTCCTTGGATTTTAGTGACCCTTCTCTGTGTAGGTCCTGCCCCTCTATCCAGATGCTGCTGATAGTAATACAACAAAAATCCATGAACTTCTCTATGAAATCCTCTTCTGACTGGCAAGTAATAAGACAAGCAAGTAACGGACTCATGAGTCTTAGGCTGGTGTCTCCAGGGCCCCACTCACAACGCAGTCTTGGGACAGCAGCCCGAGAACAGTATCACAGTACTTTTCCACGTGTCGGACACATACATGTGACATTCTCTCCATCGATTATTGCATTATTTATAGAAAAGTTCTGCCAATCGCTGCTGTAGGTTTATGATTCTCAGCGTGGACACATCCAAGTGGTTACACAAGACCCCTTGGGGCACAGACACAAAATATTAGAACATTTACTTTTCTTTATTGTCACACTAAAAAAACAAGTTTTACTAATATTTATTCTATGGACTGAGCATGCATGTCATGAAAGATCCCATGTCACACATGCGCAGTTGTCAGAGAAGGATGGGAGTCCCACGGGGGGGGGGGGTGCTGGCTCACATCACTAATTATTGTGCCGAGACACCCTTGCTCATCCACTTGCTTCCAGCAAACTTCCATCTTCAGTGTAAATTTTATAAGACCTTTAATGAAGAGAATCATTATTATACTTTGTAACAACTGGAGGACGTTTAAATCTTTGGGGCCAGAAAAACATTCTACTTATCTTGTGAAAATCTTATGATAAAATCAAGGTCTGGGACACCTGGGTGGCTCAATCGGTTGAGCATCTGCCTTCGGCTCAGGTCATGATCTTGGGGTCCTGGGATCGAGCCCCGTCAGGCTCCCTGCTTCTCGCCCTCTCTCATTATCTCTGTTGCTATCTCTCTTTCTCTAATAAATGAATAAATAAAATCTTAAAAAAAAAATCTGAAATCAAACAAAACCCTTGTGCTAAGGAGACATGAAGCATTTTGGGGAAAAAAATGTTTAGCAATGTTTCTATCAGTATATAATTTTGTTGCTGAAAATGATGTACGTTAATTATAAAAAATGTTAACCATATAATAGCTCTAAAATGTACTAGGATCGTTAAAAGAACACAACAGTGGGACCCACAGAACAACAAGTGGTTAGGTTTGAAATCTGAAATCAGGCGGACGAGTTCTGACACCTGAATCTACCACTCACTAGCTGTGCAACCCTGTTCTGCTTACTGAACTTTCCATGTCTGTTTCCTCATCAGGGAAGGGGGAATGATACATCTATACAGGATTGCTACCGAATTAAAGCAAGGAAGTCTGCACAGTGCCTAGCACACATGAAACATCTGCTAAAAGATGGTTTTACTACTATAAAATTAATTTTTAAAACTGAGAAGTAGGAATGTATAGTAAAATGTATGGAAATGCCCTTAAATTTAAATGAAATTACCTGGGGCACCTGGGTGGCTCAGTCAGTTAAGCCTCCGACTCCTTATTTCAGATCAGGTCACAATCTCAGGTCCTCAAAATCAAGCTCAGCAGCTGGCCCCATGCTCAGCAAGGGGTCTGCTAGTCCCTCTTCCCCCGCTACTCCCCGCCCCCCGCTCACAAGCTCACACACTCTCTCTTTCTCTCTCTCAAATAAAGAAATAAATAATCTTTTAAAAAAATGAAATTACCCTCAAAAGTTAATATCATATGAAAGATGACAGTGGTCAATATGATATATAATATGATCTTGGTAATGATGAGTTTCTTGTTTTACAGACTGATATTATAAGCTAGCATCACCATAAACTAAAATACAGACCTGGCTAGGATAAAAATCTAGAACCAACATGATTAATATTATTTTCCTTTAATTTGAAGAAATAAAGTATAAGATGTCTCTTTCCTAGAACAAAACATACACATTCTTAGGAAATGTGTCATGGGGCTAACAGGCAGAAATTATTAAATATTAGTAAAAAGTACATTAAGGAATCACCAGGATTACCAAAGATGCTCCTTACTTGTCAATGCTGATTAAAAAACTAACAAAAACAAACAAAAAAGAAAAAAACAGACCAAAGACCTTAAAACCCCAAAACTGTATAAAACATTCAGTATTAAAGCAGGAATAATTAATATACCAAATGAAAGTCAAGCCACCAATCTGAATGATACAGTTTACGGAAAACTTTATATATATCCATAACTGGTACTGATGTGGAAAACAAAGGCAAAAGAAATGTAGCTTAAATTAAAATCTCCTTACAGCTTGCAGCCCATTGATGGACACCTGAAACACGCAGAGCGTGACCTTCCTCAAGGAACCCGTGGCTGCCTTAGTGCCTTCAAGTTTAAAAGGAACCTTATCTTAGCAGCACCTGGGCCCTCACGGTCCTGAAAGCCTTGCTTCCAGATTCCTTGGAGATTGGCGCTATCCCTAACCCCCATTAATTAAAAAGTATACAGTCAGTCACTCCCCACAATCCCAATATAGCTCTCTCTGCCCACAGGTCCCAGCCCGTGAATAGGGGAAGGGGTGAAGGTCAGGCAGGAGAGACAGGAGGCCCCTGAGTAGGCTCCGGAACTATTCCTGGCACGTGGAGATGCTGAGACAGAGAAGAACAAGACATAAGGGAACAAACCAAGGTTGCAGAAGAATCTCAAGGCCACAAGCTTTCCAGTCAGTTCTCAATAGAAGACTGCCAGTAAAAGCCCATGGTGACAACCCATTCAGGACCCCTCTCACTCTGGAGAGTTTTTTTCTTTCCTTTCTGCTCTCACCTCCACTTAATAAACTTTCACTTGACTTCACCCTTTTGTGTCGCAAGATTCATTCTTGGACTCTGTGAGATAAGAACCCTGCAATTCTGCAACAGTACCACTGCTAATTAAACTGTGCTTGATTTAATCCCTATATGCATATCTACAAATAAATCTGGTTTAAAGAGATAGACGTTGATCGTAATACATAAGTTTAATCACAGAAAGATTCATAGCATTCACAGTATATTGTTGTCTAAAGAATTCTGAGTTTAGGATTGTTCCATTCAACAGAATATAAATGCGAAAATAAACACAAATACATAAAACATAGTTTTTAAACTGATCCATCAGTTTTTCTTCCTTGGGATACAGAGACCCTAAATAACCCTGCCAATGACATAACAAACGTACTGGATAAAATATTTAAAAGATCTGTTAAAATACATAACTGAAGAATTTCCAGAGACTAAAAAATAAATAAAAGTAGAGGTCCTATGAAGGTCTTTGTCCTGAAGGTTTCTGCTAAACCCCATAAAAGGTAAAGTTCTACTCTGATGGCTGCAGGAGGTCTGCAGGAAATAAGGCTGGGGGCAGGGGGCAGAATGGAGCAGAATGGGAAGGAAATCGGGAGCAGAATGGAGCAGAATGGGAAGGAAACTAAAATATGCCTGTCACCCAAAATATGCCTCTCTGACATAAAAATTATTTTGAGCTGAAGGCAATTAAGAAGCCGCAAATGCAGGAAAAGCTCTCTCAACCCTCCCCTTCCCTACCTAAAGGCAGGATGTAAATTCTCCTTTTACCAGAGACAGACTCTTAGCCCAGAAATGGCACCAGAGGAATCTGCAAACAAACCTTCCTCCATTAGTTCCCTCCCACATAAGTAACCTTCCCTGGGATGCCCTGGGCTCCCCAGATAGCCGTCACTCCTCTACAAATGTATTGTTCTTTGTTGCAGATGCTAAGTAAGCCATTCTAAGCCACCAGGCTGAGTTACTTTTCACTGAGGTTTCTCCCACATGAAGTGCGCCGTACGTGTTAATAAACTTGCTCATCTGTCTTTTTGCTACATGTCCCAGCTGAAAACCTAAGATGGGTAGAGGTAAAGTTTTGCCTTCTCTTGAAGAGGACAAGAGGAGAAAACCCATGCAAAGCTGGAACAACATGAGGCAGTATAGAGGGGAACCAGAAATGAAGTGACCACATGGAACAGAGACCAAAGAAATGTGCCAGTCTAAACTTTGGATTGATGGTGCAGCCAAGATTTCCTCTAAGAATTCAAAATCATAAACCAGTTCAGAATGATGCCATCTGTATCATCAAAAAAAAAAAAAACCTCAATTAGAGAGTTTAAATAAAAATTGTCCCAGTACTCCAGGAAATGGGCAATACTAAATGCAAATCTTCTCTCAAGATTTTTAAATCCAAACCAAGCCCCAAACCCTGCCACAGAAGTAGATCCAACTAAACAGATAACAGTTTTAAAAAATTATACACACAAGGAAACACAACATCTCAACTGAAATCCAAAAGAAACAAGAGAAAGTAGAATCAGACAAATTTTAGATATTAGATCAAATACAGGGAAAAAAAGGTTTAATGTATTTGAAAAAAAATAAAGGGGGCTTGAAATTATAAGAAACAACAGACTTTAAAAAATAAAATGGGTTAAGCGTCTGGATGGTTCATGTCATGATCCCAGGGTGCTGGGTGCATCGGGCTCCCTGCTCAGCGGGCAGCCTGCTTCTCCCTCCCCCACTCCCCCTGCTTGTGTTCCCTCTCTCTCTGTCTCGCTCTCTGTCAAATAAATAAATAAAATCTTTTTTAAAAAAGATAAAAAAATAAAAAATAAAATAAAATAGGGAAGGTGAAATGTGTGAAGGTGATTAAAGGCACAAATTTCCAGTTATAAAATAAGCCAGATATGGGGATACAATGTACAGCTGGAGACTATGGTTAATAATGCTGTATTTTATAGTTGAAAGCTGTAAAGTAAGTAAAGCTTGACAGTCCTCATCACAAGAAAAAAAATCTGTAAGTACGTGTGGTGACAGGTGTGAGCTACACCTATTGTGGTGGTCCTTTTGCAATGTATACAATAGCAAATCATTATTATGTTATATAGCTGAAACTAATGTCATGTTATATGCCAACTCTACCTCAAGTTTAAAAATTTTTTTTATTTAAAGATTTTATTTCTTTATTCGTGAAAGACAGAGAGAGAGGCAGAGGGAGAAGCAGGCTCCCAAGGAGCAGGGAGCCCGACGCGGAACTCGATCCCAGGCCCCTGGGATCATGACCTAAGCCGAAGGCAGACGCTTAACCATCTGAGCCACCCAGGCGCCCTAAAAAATTTTTTTAAGATTTGAAAAAGAACTAGGTATTTCTGGAATGAAAAACATGACTGAATTTTTTTTTAAACTGAAATTCAGTAGACACTTTTCTTCATTAAAAAAAAAAAAAGCAAACTAAACACAGGGGAAGAGAAAATTAGCAACCTGGAAAGTATATCCTTTGTTAGTTTTTAACTGTCTGACCAATTCCTGAGGAAGTGTGTTGAGTCTCACCAGAAACAGAAAGAAAAAAAAAATACCATTCATTTAAAGCTGTTTTTTCCACAGGGACAGGCTCTCTGCAAATGCGCAGAATTTAGGGAGTAAGAATAAAAGCTAACATTTACTGAGTCCTTACTCTGTGTCACACAAGGGGCTAGGTATATATAATATATGTCTCTTTTTATCTTCACAGTGACCCTATGGGATGGGTACAAATATGGAAAGACAAAGGTCTACACTGGACTCAGTAAGTGGTCCTAACTGCCTTGTTCAAGGTCACAGAACCAGTATGTATAGAAACCAACACATGTCAACTCCCAAGTGTGCCTGACTCATAACCAACTTGCTATACCTGCTACAGGTCAACAGGCTATAACCTACTCTCTGTTTCAGTCCTTCACCTTGGTAAACCATGTACCCTCTCTCTTTAACCAGACTGGTTAAGTTCCTCGGAGCCCTCTTCTCCAGTAGGACTCCACCTCAGGCTTCTGTGTCCATCCTTGGTTAGTCCAATTTTAGCAAGAACCCTGCTAAGCCAGTTTAAGGAGACTCTGTCACCCTTAATACCTGATCAGTTTCCTCATGCCCCACTCTTGATGTCTAAGCCTGTAGCCTGCCCTTGGCCTGCCTACCACAAGAATCCTCTCAGAGCAGTTAGCAAGGATCCCCCTAACCCCCCTTCATGCCCCCTTATAGTAACCTCCCAACCACTCACTTTGCTAATTGGCTATAAATCTCAGTAGTCTTTGTTGTACTCAGGGTTGAATCCCATCTCTGCTCCCATCATAATAATCCACTACAATAGTCTTGAATAAAGCCTCCATTATCATTTTAACAAGTGTCAAATAATTTTTTTCTTAACTATATTATAATTTTCTAATTAGTAAAGTCAAAAGGCTATGATGAAATGTGAAAGATGGAAATTGTCCAATATAACTAACATATAACTAAAATAGTCCTGAAGATCAGTTCCATTACTCTCTGTTACAGCCAAGACTATTTTGTAATAGAACTCTGTCACTTTCAAAGACCATTGTCCTGTTGTTAGATGTTACTGTGCAGGCCTACCATCAGATATTCTAAAATCCTGGCATTCCTTTTTAGGAAGAGGAACTGCAAATTCCATGTTGTTTCCTGAAAGAGTTTTACCAGCACACACACACACACACACACACACACACACACACACACACACGCCATAGGCCCAAACAATACAAGCAATGCATTAAAGTAGTGTTTAGGACATACTTGAAAATTCTAAAAGTTCTACATGCAAAGATGAGAAGAGCTAAAAATATTCACCCATGTTATGAAAGTACCCTACAGATTTCTATTATGATTTCCCCCTTGGATAAAGACATATAAAAATAAGAGATTGTATTTAAGGTTTGCATAATGTCCCATGAACCAAATCAGCCAATCTTTGAGACAGATCCTAAGGCGTGTGTGTGTAAAAATCTTCTATATGCTTACTTACCAGTTTCTCCAGCTGTTTTGTTCTTCCCATGAGGCTTATATAGAACATACGAGCATCCTTTTACGTGGAAGTGGTCATTAATTTGTCTAAACCATCTGAAAATGACAAGAAAGTTTGCTCATAGCCAGCAGTTCCATAGCACAGATGGCACTATTCCAATTCCAGCAAAATTCAGGCAGCACCCAAGTTTGGTGTATCTACCAAAGGCTGGGGCCCAGCAGCTGGAAACATGGTTTTCCTATCAACACACATCTACAGCATTGTTATTTCACAGAACTAGAAATCAGGTGTTGTCTGTAAGCAAGGACTTCATACCTCATAAGTGTTGTATTTCCAGTGAAAGGGCCGAACCTAATATCTTCAAATGGGGGTTGAAAGCCCAAAATACGTAAAGCTTCTTCTTGGGTAATAGGTGGAAGACTACAAAAGAAACATTACCTTTCATTTTACAATTCCAATCATATGGAAATATAACCTGCCTCAATGTTCATATGTCCATCTGATTTGCAAACAATTTTAGTAATACAGTTGACCCTTGAACAACATGGGTTTAAAGCACACAGGTCCACTTATACACAGAAAATTTTTTTTTATAAATACAATGCAGTACTTTAAATGCATTTCTCTTCTTTATGATACTCTTAACATTTTTTTTCTAGCTTACTTTATTGTAAGAATACAGTATATAATACATATAACACACAAGGTATGTATTCATCTACTGTTTATGTTATTGGTAAGGCTTGTAGTCAACAGTAGGCCATGAGTCATTAAGTTCTTGGGGAGTCAAAAGTTTTATGTGGATTTGAGACTGCCCTAACCCCTGTGTTTTTCAAGGGTCAACTATATTCTTAATACTTATTTTATCACAAATAATACATGCTTATTATTTTTAGCTAAAGGCTTATAACAAAATGCAGCAATTTTTTTCTTGATGTATGAAAAACTTATTCTTAAAACTCTTCAATTACAGAAAAAGCGTATTGCTTTTTACTAAAAAACTTCTGAATTTGGAATTTAGGGATACCAATAAATTAATAAATACTTACTTTCCAGCTCCCATCGTGCTATATAAAAAATTCCAACACGAAATTAATGAGGAGATACCACAAGAAGTCTTATATTGTGGTCGGCTTATGCAGTACCTGAGAAAACAAAAGACTGTTTTCTTCACTTGAATGAATACAAAATGTGGATACAGAAATATAATATTCATGGCAACTAAATGTGTTAGCATAATGAAAACTTTACTCATATAAGCCAATGTAAAATCTTTACTCACTTAAAATATTTTTTTATTTATTAAATATATTGTAAATGCATAACAACAATAAACCATCCAGTTTAATAAAGTTAGCTAAGTTTAACTAACCACTCTTTAAAGTAGATGTTATCTAAACCAATGGAAAAGAAATAATAATATATAAATGTAGGCACCAACTACTAAAATTTCAGTGTAAGCTCCTAACTGAGCTGCATACATGATTATTTGCAACTTCAAAAATACTGGAGAAACGAAACAAAGCACTGTCCCCATGTATCAATTTTTCAGATTCTTCAACTCAGACTAAAAAACAATTTACCACCCATTTATCACCAACTATGTCCAACTAAAAACCCTTGGGTGAGAAGCAATGGTTCCATTGTCACAGAGAATTTTAAAGTGTAACACAAAATCCTTCCATGGCACAATTTCATTGCACTGAGTAATCGAGACAATTTTCTAAATTGTCACGTGTCAAGAGAAGTGACTGCAGCTAATGTGAACTGAGGAGAAAAGAAGCAGACTATTCAATCAGAAAAAAAGAAATAGTATTGGCTTTCAAATTACCTTTTCACAACTGCTTTTTTTTTTTTAGATTTTATTTTTTTTAAGGAATCTCTACACCCAATGCGGGGCTCAAACTCACAACCCCAAGATGAAGAGTCACACACTCTATGGACTAAGCCAGCCAGGTGCACCTCCCAACTGCTTTCTAATGAAGGTGCTGACAGTGGCCAAAACAAAAAGGAGAAATAAGACTTATCACTAAACACAGTTTTGGTCTTACCTTAAAGTTAATTACAAAAAGAAAAATTACAGATACATGTATATATATTCGTATATGTCCACATAATATGCATAATGGCGCCTACACAAATCAACAACCCTTGTATCTATAGGCTGAACTAGAACCTTTAAGACTAGATACAAAAGATTCTTATGGTCCTTAACTATATGGTTATTATGTAGCCACATAATACACGAATTGTTATGGACTGAACTACACCACCCTAAAAAGACACGTTGAAGTCCTAACCACAGAAGTCTATGAATACAACCTTACTTGGAAACAGGGTCTTTGCAGAAGGAATTGCATTAAGAGGAGGTCACACTGGAGTAAGGGTGGGCCCTTAATCCAAGATGACCGGTGTCCTTATAAAAAGAGAAGAAGGACACACAGAGAGGAGAATGCCTGCCGGACGAAGACCCAGACACATGGTGGGGGAAACAGAGATGGAGGCAGAAGCGTCGAAGCTTCAAGTCTAGGAATGCCAAGGGCTGCCAACAAAGCACTGGGAGTTAGAATGAAGCAAAAAATTCTACCCCATGGCTTCCAAGGGAATGTGGCCTTGCCAATACCTTGACTTCCGACTTCCAACCTCCAGAACTATGAGACGGTTTCTATTGTTTTCAGCCACCCAATTTATGGCACTTTGTTATGGTAGCCCTAGGAAACTAGAATCATCCTCCAGAAAAGACTACAAAATAACTGGTTTACATCCACAAAAGAAAAAAACCAATGAACACATTAGAATGACTTTGTTTATATCTATTCGCAAGGCTGTTTAGAAAAGAATTCCTACCCACAGAAATGATCCTGGCCTGAGAAAGTGTTGGCATTATACAGCTCCCGTTTCAAACTCAGAAGCTAACTTCTCTAAGTGCTCAGGTATTCATAGCTCCCTCCAACATTCCGTTCTGCAGCTAAATTTCCTCCAAATGGACTTAGCAGTCAACATGACTTGTTCCCTACTGCTTTCCATTCCTTTCTTTACCCGCAATATCTTGGTTGGTTTACATTCCTTGTTGAATGGCTAAGAGCTCATGGGTTTTGTAGTCACTGAATTCTCACATGATTCGGAGTCTGTTGCTTCCACACTCGAATGACAATGTGAATGTGACATCTGGGTGACTTTTTCTCTCCTGAGAAACATGACTCCACCGTAGCCTGGCAGCCAGTGCTGCCATGGTGAAGACAGAGACCAAAGGGATAATTTCCCTTTGTACAACTGGTTTTGCACCTGGGCACCCAAGACTCCTTATACTTGAATTTCAGTAACTCCCCTAGAACATGCCTTGGTGCTCATCAATCTGTATCGACTTTCCTTTCCTGGGACACAATTTACCCTTTCAAATCTGCAGACTCTAGCCTTTCCTCATTTGGGGAACATTCCTTCCAGTTGTGTCTTCAAATTATTTTCTTTTCTATGCTCTGATCTCTTCCTCAAGAATACCAGTTAGTACTATTTGGAGCCTCTGTCTGTTATCCGTATTTATCTGTTTTTTTTTTTTTTTAAGATTTTATTTTTAAATAAACTCAAACTCAAAACCTCAGGATCAAGAGTCACACACTCCACCAACTGAGCCAACCAGGCGCCCCAATATTTATCTGTTCTTTCATCATTTTTATGTCTTTGTTCTTTTCCATGTGAGTTTTGTGCGATTTCCTCACACTGGCTCGCCATTGACTTGATTATGTTTTTCATTGGGTTGGGTTTTTTTTTTCCTTGCTTCGAATGTGGTTTTCACCTCTACAATGACTTTTTTTTTTCTCCACTTCTTTCCAAGGACCTGTCAATTATTTCCTTCTGTTGTCATACAATGTCTTCTTTGACTTCATTTTGAGAAAGTGTGTAAATTACAACTTTTTTGATAAAGGGGGCTTATTCTGAATTTTAACTTTACTTCCTAGACTAACTCTCCCAAAGATGTATATGCCTTCTGCAGTTGTCCCTGTTTTTGCTTATTTGCAACTTTTATATACATGTATCAAGTTGCTTCCTCTATGATTTTGCTCATCCTTGAATAGAGCCCATTATCACAGAAGAGTTGTCTGCTATCTTCGACTCTCCACTGTCAAATCTGCCCCCATTTTTGTTTTTTTTTTATATAATTTTGGTAGAAACACAACATAAAATTTACCATCTTAACCATTTTTAAGGGTACAGGTGAGTGATGTTAGCTATATTCATATTGTTGTGAAAGAGATCTCTAGAACTTTTTCATCTTGCAAGACTGAAACTCTACACCCGCTGGATGACACCCTTTTCCCCCTCCCCTCAGCCTCTGACAGCCACCACTCTACTTTCTATTTTTATGAGTTTGACTACTTTACACATCATATAAATGGAATCTACAGTATTTATCTTTTCGTCACTGGCAACCACCATTCTACATTCTGTCTCTATGATTTTGACCACTCTTAAGTACCTCTTATAAGTGAATCACATATTATTGGTCTTTTTGTGTTGGCTTATTTCATCAAGCATAATGTCCTTCCTCAAAGTTCATGTATGTTGTAGCATGCGTCAGAATTCCTACTATTTTAAGGCAGAATAATATTCCATTCTAGGTACATAGCACATTTTCTTTATTCCTTTATCAATGAACACTTGGGCTGCTTCCCCCTCTCAGCTATTGTGAATAATGCTGCAATGAACATAGTATGCAAATATCTCTTCAAGATCCTGCTTTCAATTCTTTTGGATATATACCCAGAATTGGGATTACTGGACCATATGGTGCCTTAGCTCAGGCAGCTATAACAAATTGCAATGGACCTAGTAGCTTCAACAACAAACATTTATTTCTCACAGTTCTGGAGGCTAAGAAGTCCAAGATCAAGATGCCAGCAAATCCAATGTCTGGTGAGAAGCTGCCTCCTGTTTAGCATATGACCACCCTCTCCTTGTATCCTCACATCATGGAGCAGAGACAGAGGGGAGGAAGCAAGCTCCCTCTTCCTGTCTCTTTCTATAAGGCACTAATCCCATTCACGGGGGCTCCACCCTCAGGACCTAATTACCTCCCAAAGGCCCCACTTCCTAATTCCATCACCTTGGGGGTGGTTAGGATTTCAATATCTGAATTGAGGGGAGACACAAACATTCGGCCCATAACATACATACCATTTTTAATTTTTTGAGAAACTTCCATACTTTTCCATAGGTGCTGTACCATTTTATAATTTTATATTCCTACCAACAGCACACAAAAGTTCCAATTTCTCTACATCCTTGCCAATAATTATTATTTTCTGCATTTTTGATAGTGGCCACCCTAATGGGTGTGAGGTAATATCACACTGCAATTTTGATTTGCATTTCTCTGATGATTAATGATGTTGAACATCTTTTTGTATGCTTGTTGGCCATTTGCATATTCTTTGGAGAAATGTCAATTCAAGTCCTTTGCCCATTTTTTAATCAGGTTCTTTGATATTTTTTGTTGTTGCTGAATTGTAGGAGTTTTTACAGATTCTGGATATTAACCCCTTATCAGATATATGATCTGCAAATATTTTCTCCCATTCTGGAGGATGCCTTTTCATTGTGTTGATTGTTTCCTTTGATGCACAGAAGTTTTAAGGCTTGGCATAATTCCATTTGTCTATTTTTACTTTTATTACCTGTGTTTTTGGTGTTATATCTCAGATATTGTTGTCAAATCCAATGTGATGAAATTTCCTCCTATGTTCTCTTCTAGGAGTTTTATAGTTTTAGATCTTTATATTTATGTCTTTAATCTATTTTGAGTTCATTTTTGTGTATGGTGAAAAGTAAGGGTCAAGTTCATGCTTTTGCAGGAGGATAGCCACTTTTCCCAGCACCATTTGCTGAAGACACTGTCCTTCCTCTATTCTGTGGTCTTGGCACCCGTACTGAAGATTGTTTGCCTATTTACACGAGTGTTTATTTCTGGGCTTTCTATTCTGACCCCTTTGTCTACATATCTGTCTTTATGCCAGGACCACACTGTTTTGATTATGTGCCTCTGTAATGTTTTGAAATCAGGAAATATGTGGCCTGTGTTTCACTCTTGCCGTCACCAACCTTCCCAGCAATTCACCAGAGGCACTGTCCTTGGCTGGAAATGAAGGGGTAAGATAATCAAGTGGCAATCAGATCAGCAGGAGGTCTCCTTCCATAGCCCCTACCTGCATTTCTGTAGCGCTGAACTGGATCTCCACCAAGAACTCCAATGTTTCTCCACTGGTGCAGCTGTAACACCCCTGGATCTAACCAAAGGGTCACCGTATGGTTTTAGGACTGCCACACAAACATTAGGGAAACCTGTGCTGTTTGAGGCCCACCATAGTCTGTGTAGCCCTTGGTGTCCTCTCTCTGTTGGTCCAGAGTGCACAGGATTTCAGACGCTTGAATTAAAACCTATGGTTTGGGAATGTTGCTATTTCTTTGTTTCAGGGAAGATAGAGTTTTTCCCTATTTTTTTTTTTAAATTTTGTTATTGTTTCCATGGGTTTGAGGTGTAGGTGCCAAGAGCAGGTCACCCCAAGATGGACCACTTTGGCATGAACATTATTTTGAGTTAAAAGCAATCCAAACCCAGCAGATTCAGAAAAAGCTCTCTACCACCCCCCCAACTGCCTGCTTTTTAAGAGGAAGAGAGCTATTGGCAGAGACTCTCCTTTACCTAAGAAACTGATCTGCATAATAGGGCAAACTCTGTTTTTCAGAACATCTCCTTTCCCCTTCCTGCTAATGGCCTTCCTCCCCTTTGTATCCTCAGACCCCTACCCCTCTCCTTAGCTCACTAAGCTTCATGTTACCTCATTGTCTTTGGAATTTCCATGTCTGTGTGGGTTCCCTATACATACATTATTAAATTTGATTTTCTCCTGTTCATCTGTCTCATGTCAATTTGATTCTAAGTCCAGCTAGAAGAACCTTGAAGGGCAGAGGAAGGTCTACCTCCCCAACAGAGAGAAGGAATGGAGTAAAAAGACTTATTCTGTCATATTTAAATCTCTCCCTTCCATCTTAAACACTTCTTCACAAAGCCTTAGGATCAATCCTAGGCACCCTTAAGATTTTCCCTATTTCTTCATCCATCCAAACTTGTTTTACTGGTCTTGCTCATGACTGGCCTACAACTTTAATTGACTTTCTACTATTTCCTATGGGTGTTTCCACTGCAACCCTAATCTTGTAATATTCTCGGTGGGAAATGAGCTTGTCATCCTGGTAATTCTTCCCCTCAGGTTATTTCTCCCATCTATCCTCTTCATCCAAGCCTTTACGACTTTACATATTGTACTGTTAAAATACAATTATCCAAATTTGTTTCTAAAACATATCTTAAACCTAAGGGATTAGAAGCAAAAATGGGCAAAGCCTTTCTCCAAAGAAACTAACATTACTGTTTTGGATTATAGTGTCTTTCTCCAACATGCTCTACATACTTATTACTACCAGTTTATCTTTGTAAAATGCTCTTTTGTTAAGAAATCATCAATGGGGCGCCCGGATGGCTCAGTCATTAAGCGTCTGCCTTCGGCTCAGGTCATGATCCCAGGGACATGGGATCGAGTCCCACATCGGGCTTCCTGCTCAGCAGGAAGCCTGCTTTTCCCTCTCCCACTCCCCCTGCTTGTGTTCCCTCTTTCGCTGTGTCTCTCTCTGTCAAATAAATAAGTAAAATCTTTTAAAAAAAAAGAAATCATCAATGGTTTCTCTCTACATCATAAGAAAAAAAGCTAAATCCTTAGCCTGGTGTCCAAGATATAGATCATGACAGGTGTTACAAAGAAAGAATATGAACTTTGGAGTCTGGCTCTCTTCAGTTTCAATACAAGATCTACTTATTCACCATGTGATGTTGGGCGAGTTTCTAGGCTTCTCTGAGCTTCACTCCAAACAAGCTTGTCATATCTTCATTACCAACAAGCAAGACACTTTCCTACCATCCATTCAAAGACCTTTGGACACTCCATCCCCTCAGATTTCCTCTCTTAAGACCTAGCTCCTCAGTGAAGCCTCTTACGACCAAGCTCCTCATTACCTCCTCTACTAATGGTAGCTTATTCATACTCATCATCTGACAGACTGCCTGAGATATTTTATGTTTTTTCTGCTTAGTTCCCATTTCTCACCTAGATTCTAAACCTTGAGAAAACAAGGGCCATGTTTTGTGCATCTCTATTCTCAACCCACAGTAAAGGGTCTAATATATGAAATAACTGATAAAATCTAGCATTTTTCAACCTCATACAAATAATTTTTAAAACCTCAAATCATAGACTAGTAATATTTAAAAGCTATCATTAATTAAACATTTTTTTCTTTAGAATAGGAACTGTATTCTAAGGTAACCAAATAGCCCCAGCTGATGAGTGAACGTTCTTCTTATTAGAAGAATATCAGCTAATAAAAGGAGAAGAAATGATAGAAATTTGAAATATCACCATTTTGCAACAAGGATTCAGGCAACAATTGTCAATGGGGTTTGGCCAAAACCATTAGGTGAAAAGTTGATGGGGACAGGATATTAGCCTGATGCCACTGCCACCCCACTGATTACATGACGTTGCAGAGGGGAACAAAGAACCTTGGTAATGTGGGCTAGGCTGTCACCATTGAAATCCAGCGATCACTCTTAGAATCTAATCCTGGATGACCAGATACTATGTACCTCCTGATGTGATGCAATACAGAGGACACAGGATCACACTTAGGCAGTACTCTTGCCTAAAATGTTCAACCAGAATCTAAACCAAGTCTTTACGTCTAATTTCTAGCTTTCAGGAAATACTAAGGTTATAGAAATAATTTAGACAACTATCAAGGGAAAAAAATTAGACAAATCCAGAAGGTAGGACACTCTACAAGACATCTGGCCAAGTCTCTTTAAGAAGTCAATCTCCTAGAATTAAAAACAAAACAAAACAAAACAAAAACCATGAAGGAAGTGAGGTAGAGACTGTTCTAGATTAGGAGAGACATATAGGCCACAACAAACAAACACAAGGTGTGGCTCATGGTTGGGTCCCACTATGAACAACCAAGCGTGAAGTTACTTCAGAAAAACCTGGGAAATCTAACTTTAGCCTGGGAATCAGATACAATGGAAATATTGTTAATTTTATTAAGTATGACAATGGTATTGTGTGGTTAAGGAAAAAAGTCAATTTTTAGAGATTACCATCTTCTGAGATCTAATACTTTCCGCTGCTTAATGTCTTCAAGAGGAGAATACTGAGGCCACTCCCTTTGATGTCTTCCTTTTTTATCTGAAGTTTTTTTCTTGGAAATTTGTTTCTTTACATTGCCTAGAATACAAGAATATAAAATAAGCAAAATGCTCAAGATGAAATAAACTACCATGGAAATACAATTAATTATGTAACAAAATTAAAAAGCAATGCCGCTAGTTCTCAAAATACTCGCGAACATATTGAAGAAATACATGTATCTTCAAGAATACTCCCCTGGCTTAAAGAGAGAGAATAAAAACAAGTTTAAGCAACCACGAGTGTTAGTTCCTATTAGATTCTTATATTCCAATTCCTGATCTGGTTGCTCAGCTAGTAAAAGACGCAATCACAAAATTTTTGGTTTAGAAAATCAAATTACCAACAGTAAACTATTTAACTAGGCCACTTTCCAAAAATGAATCCTTTCTACAAAACAATAAAACCACATTAATGTAACTCTGTTAAGAAAGTAAAAGCACTAGATCCAATAATGCAATAATGTGATATTTAAAAATATCTCCAGGCCAGCCCCTGGGTGGCTCAGTCGTTAAGCATCTGCCTTTGTCTCAGGTCGATCCCAAGGTCCTGGGATCGAGCCCTGCATCGGGCTCCCTGCTCAGCGGGTGGCCTGCCTCTCCCTCTCCCACTCCCCCTGTTTGTGTTCTCTCTCCCTTTCAACTAAATAAATAAAATATTTAAAAAAAATAAAAAGGGGCTAAAAATATCTCCAGGCCTTGCAGAGACCACAAAACAAATTAAGAATGATACTCACATGTATATTATTAAAATGCAACTTTAGCACCAGAAACTAGAAGGGAAAACAAAGTCTCCTTTCTGTGTGTGTGTGTGTGTGTGTGTGTGTGCTTATGCATGAACACACATGCGCATGCACGCGCACATACACACAATTTCTCCAAAAGACACATAACGCAAATAATAGTAGTTACCTAAGGAGGAGGAGAATTGGGAGCTAGACAAAAAGGAGACAAAAATGAAATTAGACTTTGCACTGTTTAATTTTTACACTTTTTATTTCTGAATAATGCTAATGGATTACTCAGGCAAAAATTATTTAGTTAAAATCTTAACCATAGAGAACAAACTGATGGTCACCAGAAGGGATGGGTGAGCTAGGTGATGGGGATTACGGAGCATACTTGCAATGAGCACCGGGTGATGTATGGAAGGGTTGAATTACTATATTGTACACCTGAAACTAATAAAACACTGTCTGTTAACTAACTGGAATCTAAATAAAAACTTTAAAATATATATTAATAAATACCATTCAAGTTTCATGTCACTAAAACACCATTAACATTTCAGACAGCTACGCTCAAATATTTAATAATTTTTACACATAACATATTTTCAATGAAATAATCAAATCTGCTATAAAAATTAAATAAAAGCTAATGTTTTATTTTTATGAGTTATGCATAATTATAAAATATAGATTATATAGATATACGCCTAGAAACAGACATGGAAAGGGGCTTGTTTCATTCATTCAAGATGCTCTACAATAAAACCCAAACCAGCTGGAACTCAGAAACTCTTGTGACACAGGGGATTTCTTTGATTTTTGTAAGATGTCATAGGGACAAACACTATAATATCCAGAAACAAGTTTTTCCCCATTCCCTCTAGCTATTCTCGTTAAGTCTTTATGGAGAACACAAAATTTCTACAGAGCTGAACAACCACTGGCAAACATGAGTTAAGTCTCATTCTGAAAAGTTTCTTTTCACTAATAAAATAAATCTTAGAGAGTAAGAAGATGGAAAAACAACTTTGCAACATTTTTTTCCCATGTCTTCACTGCCCAATTGTGCCTTAATGCCCTACATAGCTTTCCCAACCATTTAAAATCTTAGAGACCAATGAAGTGTGGTAATCTGTGATCCAAGCAGCCCCCAGAGTGGTCTGGACCCGCATATTTCCTCTAAGGCTTACCTGAGCCTGCCCTCCGTTCCCTTCTACTTTACTCCTAGGAACCCCCTCGGCTAAGTAAGTGTGGATTCCAAATGCACACCCTTCATGAAGTCCCCACATTGCCACAGGGGGAGCTGGTCCCACAGACAAAATTCCATGCAGTTCGAGAGAGGGAAGCTCTGGCAAAGTGGAAGCTAAGTTTGAGAAGGGAACATAACAGATCAACACCTCAACACCCTGTCTCCCCATCTCATCAACTCCAGGAACCTTTGCCCACCTTCCCTTAACATTGTCATATTCCTTCTTCCATTCCTCACGCTACCAATAACACACCCATCTAGCCCCAACACCAAAGAAACATACATACATACACACCTACCTCTAGTCATCACACTGGCTTTTAGAGAAAGGTCTGAGGATAGCAAATATAAGTAGAATATCTGCCGTTCTTTTGACTTGAGGAACTACGGGACAGAGTTTTGGGCAATCACTGTCACTGGAAAGTAAGGTAGGTGGGGAGACCAGAAATAAAAGAGCCAGAAAAGGGGAGACTCAAATTTTGTGTATACATTTGGCCCAAATCTTAGGCTGATCCCTGAACCATGCATAAAGCAGACCCCAAACAGCACAGCTAAGGCTTAAAATATTGGACAGAGATTTGAAATGTCCTCCAGAGACAAAATCTGCAGTTTTAATCAAACCAAATTCATTGCTGCTAAAATTAAAAACAAACAAACAAATGAACAAACTTAAATCCACTCTCTGGAGGAATATACCAGAATCCCAAATCACCACAACATTTCCAATACCTCGGATACCTCCAAAATTATTGAACTTGTAAGGAACCTGAAAAATATGACACCTTCTCAAGGAAAAAAAAAGATAAGACCAACTCTGAGATGACCCAGGTCTTAAAACTGGCAGATAAGGACTTTAAAGTGGATATTATAACTACGCCTTATGAGATAGATACAATCTTCCAGTAATGAATGAAAAGATAGCAAATCCAAGATAGGAACCAAAACTATTTTAAAAATCTAAATTCCAGAACTAAAAGAAACAATACCTGAAACAAGTAGTTCATTGACTATATTTAAAAGCTATCTTTAAGAGATGCACTTTAGGGCGCCTAGGGTGGCTCAGTCAGTTAAGCGTCTGCCTTCGGCTCAGGTCATGATCCCAGGGTCCTGGGATCGAGCCCCGCATCGGGCTCTCCCCTCGGTGGGGAGCCTGCTTCTCCCTCTCCCTCTGCTGCCTCTGCCTACTTGTGCTCTCTCTCTGTCAAATGAATAATAAAAAAAAAAAAATCTTTAAGAGATGCACTTTACTTTTTTTCAGTTATAAGATTTTTATCAAGAGGAAGATGAATCATGTCTTTTCTTTTTTGAGTGGATTTGACACACAATGGTACATTAGTTTCAGGTACACAACACAGTGATTCAACAATTTTAGATATTATGCTCATCTCAAAAGTAGCTACCATCCATCACTATACAACGCAATTACAGAATCACTGGCTATATTCCCTGTGCTGTACCTTTTATTCCCATAAGGTATTCATTCCATAACTGGAAACTGTTATCTTTCACTCCACTTCACCCATTTTGCCTGTCCCCTCCACCCTCCTCCCCTCTGCCAACCATCAATTTGTTCTCTGTATTTATAGGCCTGATTCTACCTTTTGTTTGTTTATTCATTAGTTTTGGGTTTTAGATTCCACGTACAAGTGAAATCATACGGTATTTTCTCTGTCTCACTTATTTCACTTAGTATGATGCCCTCTAGGTCCATCCATGTTGTGCCAAATGGCAAAATCTCATCGTTTTTTATGGTTGAGTAGGAGACATGGACTCGAAATATAAAAAGATACAAGTTGAAAATAAATGGATGGAAAAGGGTATACCATGCAAACACCAGTCAAAAGAAAGGTGGAGTAGCTAGATTAATATCTAAGTCACTTTCAGAATAAGAAATATTACCAGGAATAATGAGGGACATTTCATAACGATAGAAAAGTCAATGCAACAAGAGGAAATAAAAATCATAATTGTGTGTGCACTTAATAATAGAGTTTCAAATTGCACAGAAGCAAAAATCAACAGGATTAAATGCAGAAAAGACGACAATCACAGCTGATTTTTAACACCCCATTTTCAGCAATTGATAGAGCAAGACAAAAATTAAGTAGTAACATAGAAGATGTGAACAACACTCTCAAACACTTTGACCCAATAAATATTTATAGAACACTACGACCAACAACTACAGAAGGGGCAGGCATTCTTTTCAAATGCACATGGTACATTCACCAACATGGACAGTATGTTGGGTCATAAAACTAGTCTCAACCCATCCTAAAAGATGGAGATCATATGTCCTCTGTCCACCATGGAATCAAATTCGAAATCAACATTTAGCAAAAGCCTCAAAATATTTGGAAATTAAGCAGCACAGTTCTAAACAGTAATGCATATATCAAAGAAGAAATCACAAGGGAAATTAGAAAATACTTCACATTAAAGGACAATGAAAATAAAGTGTATCAACAGTCATAGGCTGTGGCTAAAACAGTACTCACAGAGCAATTTAAAGCACTAAATGCTATAGGAGAAAAGTCTCGAATCAAAAAGCTGAAGAACAAAGTAAACCCAAAGTAAGTAGAAGGAAGAAAAAAATAAGCACAAATCAGTAGAATAGCAAACAAACAATCGAGAAAATTAACAAAGCTAAATGCTGGTTATTTGAAAAGATGAACAAAATTGATAAAGCCCTAGCCAGGAAAAAAAGAGAACATCCATGACCAGTATCAAGAATGAAAGAGGAATTATTACTAAAGACCCTGTAGGTATTAGAGGGATAAAGAGAACTATTAGAAATAAATTTATGCCAACAAAACCAACAACTTAGATAAAATGGACAAACTAAAACTTGACAGAATTAATGGGAATCAAGACAACTCGATAATCACCGTTAGAGATTTTTTTAAGATTTTGTTTATTTATTTGACAGAAAGAGACACAGCGAGAGAGGGAACACAAGCGGGGGGAGTGGGAGAGGGAGAGGCAGGCTTCCCGCGGAGCGGGGAGCCCGATGCGGGGCTCGATCCCAGGACCCCGGAATCCTGACCGGAGCGAAGGCAGACGCTTAACGATTGAGCCACCCAGGCGCCCCCTACTGCTACAGATTTTTAACACCCCTCTGAAAACCCCTCAGAAAACAGGAGCGATCACTTCCCAACTTGTCTTAGGAGACCTGCATAGCCCTAATGCCAACACCTGAAAAAGATATTATGAAAAAATTATAGGCCAATCACCCATAAAAAATAGACACAAAGTGAAACCCTCCAACACACCGAGAATTACGAATTTACATAATATTCTGTGAAACAAGTTGATCTGGCAGATGAACAAGTAAGGAGGTTTTACAAAATGGTCAAAGAAGCCTAGAACAAATCCCAGTTCTACCTCTTACTAGCTATCAACTTTCCACAAGCAACTTATCCCCTCTGAGCCTCAATTTCTTTACCTATAAAATGAGGATAAGTGTACCTACCACAAAAAAATCCTTTATTACTGTGAGTCCAAAAGAAAGAAATGAAAAGCTGTAGTTTCTGATGCAGGGCCACCACACTGCAATTTCCAAAACTGTATGGGACCCTAGGTGAACAGCACCCTCTTAAATTGTGCAGGACACAACCTACTCAGTGGTACCTGGAGACCCTGTTGGGTGCTCTAAAATTTTAACAAGAGAAAGCCACAATGTTATATGGTAGAAAACTAAGCATTTAATTGGGAAAGATGAATTCATGTCTCTGCAAAACTACAAAATAGTGGTATGTTATTCCAGTGAACCTCATGAACCATTTCTAAGCTACCACATACTTATCTGCAATACCTGTATTTTACAGCATTCTTAGATTTTTCAAAGCTCTCAAAATGTACAGGTTATGTGTGAAGTTTCCAGTGGTAACCCATTAATGAACTAAATGTCCTCTGCCCAAAGTTATATTTTAACTACAATGACAGACAACACCACAGCAATGTTCCTTGTTCAGCGTTATAAAAGGAAACCATGTTTAATGGCAAGCTTAAACAAGATATATTGTTTTCTGATTATTTTCACATGTGAAATTCAAGCCTCCTTCCTTACCTGATTTGTGTTTCATATTTGTGGTCACCCCATCAAATTCAGATTTATCGATTTCCCATGCAAGAGGTAGCTTGCCCAGGCTATTGGATAAGTTTTCCAAGCTATTTTCTTCATTGTAGATGATTTCTGATGTACTCGTTGGGATGCCAATGTATCTTGATGGATTATTTCCAGCAGATAGAGAGGTACTATCAGAGAGGCAAGAAGAGTGGGCTGAATTTGGAGTTTTATAGATTGAGGTTGCCTGGTTGAGAAAGGCATAGTCTGAACAGATGGCATAAATTTTCTCCCGAGTGTGGGTCACTGGACAGCTCCACGGATAATGACCATCTCCTTTGGGACCCAAGGGTGCCCCTGAAGCACGAGGGCAGAAAGACTGGACAGCACCTTGTAGATTCTCTTCAGGAGACGTTCTCTCGGATTTGTGCTCACCATTTCCAGAATCATTTGCCCTTTCTGCTTCTGCAATGTTAGGCATTGAATGCAACTAGGAAAGTTCTGTTACGAAGGAGAAGTTGCAACTCTTTCTATGACTTGAAAACCAACTGTGACGATTGTTTACAGCATTCTACAGAAATTTGAGAGCTGCAAGATGGGCTCCTAAGAAAAGAAGGAGGAGAAAGAAACATCAACAATCCACTAGACACTACAAAAGCACTAAGAAAAGGAATCAAGTATTTCACATGCCTTCATTCAATAAATATTTATTTTACAACTACTATACACTTACAGCCACAATCACTGGCCATGTGTCTTATTAAAAAATTATTTTACAATAATGCTTTATAATAACATAAAAGAACTCAATAAAAAATGGGCAAAATATCTGAATAGTCACTTCTCCAAAGACAGTGCAGAAACGGCCAATAAACACATGAAAAGATGTCAGTATCATTAGTCATCATGGAAATGCAAATCAAAACCACAAGATACTATGTCACACCCAGCAGGATGGCTCTAATCAAAAATATAGATAATAAAAAGGATTGTTGAGGACCTGGAGAAACTGGAACCCTCATACCCTTCTGATGGAAATGCAAAATGGTCCAGTCACCTTGGAAAACAGTTCCTCAAACATTTAGAGTTACCATATGAGCAAGCAATTTCACTCTTAAGTATACATCTAAGAGGAAGGAAGACATACATCCACACAAATGTTCATAGCAGCATTATTTCTGATAGCCAAAAAGGAGAGACAACCCAAAGGTCCATCAATTGCTGAATGGATAAATAAAATGTAGTATATTCATGCAATGGGATATTTTTGGGGCAATAAAAATAAATGAAGCTCTGACCCATGCTACAACATGGATGAGCCTTGAAAGCATTATGCTAAATGAATGAAGCACGTCATGAAAGAGCCTAATAGTGTATGATTCCATTTATATGAAATGTAAAATAGGCAAGTCTCTAGTGACAGAAATTAGATTAGTGGGTTACCTAGGGCTGGGAGGGAGGAGGAGGTTGGGGATGATGGGGTTTCTTTTTGGAGTAATGAAAATATTCTATAATTGAGATAATGAACACACAACTTTGTGAATACAAAGCTATTGCATTAGACATTTTAAACAGGGGCATTGTATGGTGTGTGAATTTCATCTCAATAAAGCTGTGCATTCATCACCACAATCAATTATAGTTAGTAGTCACTAACTTCTGATCAGTCTCAGGAAAAACCAATTTTCAAATCTACACCAATCCCTTTGGGGAAGAAACAGAGAACAGTTCAAAAAGCAACCAAGTGCATTTGAGGAAGCTGAAGATTTATATAAAAGCAAGACCTTGATAAGTCAGACCATTACAGGTGGTAGAGGAGTACTCGATGCAGGTGCCAGGCTGAGTGTGCCCACTTCCAGGGCTCTAGCAATGTGGCTCAAGAGACACAACCCACCCCGGGTGACCGTTTTGATGTTTACTATTTAAAAATCTCTGCCCATTCACTTATTTAAAAAACTAGAAATGAGAGTAATTTTCATAAGTTACAGAAAAATGATTATATAAAACCCATCATACAAATACTGAGTGACAAAAACCTCTAAGGCAATAAGAAATAACAGAAGAATGGTCACGCTAAGTCTGTGAGGAGAAACCAATAAAGGTAATGTCTGTCCTTCACGTAATTTAAGGCAACAGAGCTCATTACAAGGAGGACTCCACATAACCTAGAAAAGATTCCATTTTCTTTATTTTTAAGGAATGCTTTCCCTCTATTCAAATCTTCAGATCGTGATTTTTTTTTTTTTTTTTTTTTTTTTTAGTAATTGGTGCAGAGTTTATAGCTCTTTGCAAGAAGGTCAGTTTGGCTGGAGCTTCACCACCAAAGATGGAAACCCCAACAGTATCTTTTGGAAACTTTTTTCAAGAAATCCTAGGAGAACTTAGAGCGGATCTCTAGACAGGAAGCTTTTATGCCTTCTCTTTCTTCCTCATCTCCTGGCATCCTGGTCATGTTGGAGGAAGATGCAAAGAGAAGGTCGGTGCCTGATGTCACACAGACTAAACTGGGGTTTTCTGAGGAGTTGGTTTCTCTGATTCTTAGCAGATGAACTGACAGAGCATTTTCTACTGATCCATTACCCTCACGCCTTTCTCGAAGAGCCGGCGTGGTGGGCAGAGGTAGGTATTATTTGTGGTATTGGGGAACCGGAGGGTATTATGCTAAGCGAAATAAGTCAATCAGAGAAAGACAAGTATCATATGATCTCACTGATAGGAGGAATTCTTAATCTCAGCAAACAAACTGAGGGTTGCTGGAGTGGTGGGGGATGGGAGGGATGGGGTGGCTGGGTGATAGACATTGGGGAGGGTATGTGCTATGGTGAGCGCTGTGAATTGTGTAAGACTGATGAATCACAGACCTGTACCTCTGAAAGAAATAATACATTATATGTTTTAAAAAAAGAAGAAGATAGCAGGAAGGGAAAAATGAAGGGGGGCAATCAGAGGGGGAGACGAACCATGAGAGACTATGGACTCTGAGAAACAAACTGAGGGTTCTAGAGGGGAGGGGGGTGGGGGGATGGGTTAGCCTGGTGATGGGTATTAAGGAGGGCACGTTCTGCGTGGAGCACTGGGTGTTATGCACAAACAATGAATCATGGAACATTGCATCAAAGACTAATGATGTAATGTATGGTGATTAACATAATAAAATAAAATTAATAAAAAATAATGGTCACTAAACAAGAATGATCTCTTTGGTTGTACTTCTACCAAAAAAAAAAAAAATGAAGATCATCAACATAAGGACATATTGTATATTGATTGTCAATAAAAGCCAACAGTGGTCTGAAAACTTTCTCATCTGAACCATTGTTTATGGAAATTTCTCTGAAAAACTGTGTGATATTTCTAGATTTTTACCATAGAAGTAAAACAAATGACAGAAAAATACTGCAAAGTACCAAGATTACACAGAAAGTGAAAATTATCCAAATTCCATGACCCAAACACTGTCGGAGTTTCTTTTCTTTCCCTGTTCTCCGTCACATCCACATCTGTCCTCCCCGTGTCAGTGGGGGCCCTTGAGGCTAAGGGTGCTTGTTACTATCATGTCCCCAGGCTTTCCTACAAGTGAACTGAGCACAAGTTATTACTGATGACAGAATCATTAGAGACAGCAAATGCTGTATTATGTTGTAATTATAGCCTGAGGAAATACTGAGACACAGAGGGGCACTTTGTCCCTCCACTAAATAGCCTGCAGCCCCACCATTTTGTCCTATCTTGTATCTCCTTTTGTTCCTAGTTTTGTTCCATTCCCAGTTCCATCCCCACTCCTAGCCCTGGCACCACCGCCACCATCCCCAGCCCCTGCCTGGGTTGACATTTCTAATCCGGCCTGTGCGGAGGTATTAGGAAATAAATCTTGGACACATATATGATCTTATAACTCCCCTTCCTAAAACCTTCTGCTCTTAGAAAGAAGCCACTCCTTGTCTGGCCCCATGATCTATTTCTTTAACTCTACCTCCTTCCTCTTCCCCCTTCCTCCTTCCAACTTTCCATTCTCTGGATGTGGTCTCCTCCTACTGACCTCCCCGTCTTCAGTTAATTCCCATTTGTACTGCACATATCCTTCAATGTCACTTTCAGGGAATTCTTTCTTTGCTCCCCCAACTAGGCTTGGTCACCCTGTACGAACTCAGTATCTTTCTTTCACAAGGCTTGCCAGGGTTATCCTTAGGGATGGGCATTTGTGAAAGTCTCATCAACAAATAGTTATGTTTAAGTGCCTACATCATTCCGGGCATTATTTTAAGCTCCAGATTAGGAGCCTAGATTCCAGGGGGCTTTACTAGGAGAGGCCTTAGGAATCAGGAGCTGGACTTTTAGCCAAGAGGCCTCTTTTTCTCCTCCGTGGTTCTCATCTGTGAGATCTGAGTTTCCAGAGAGGTGATGCTCTGTTAAGATTTTACAAGGAATGATTGCATAAGGCTCAATTTAATGATGTATTCTTAGGATCACGGCACAAGCCACTGAACAAAATTTTATAAAATGCGCCGCTAGAGTAACGATTTCTAAAAGTCACTAAAATGAACTGTTCTGTAAAATCAACGTTCCATTTTTAAGGTCAATATTTATCGCCTAGGCTACATTCTTTTCGCGTTGTATTTTCAATCCGTATTTTTTAAATATTCAAGTTTGCTTAGGGAACGACGATCTTCAGAAGGGTCTTCAGCAAAGCCTCCCCCAAAGGACAACTGTTATGGTCTATTATATGCTGTGTGGAAGGCCACGGAGACGCAGGAGCCCGAAAGTGACTTACTGATGGTGAAATATGCGCCCCGGGGCCGGGCCAGAGGCGCTAAGCCCCAGCAGGTCAGGTCCCGGTCCTACCCCCGGGTGCCAGCCCCACGCGCTCCGGGCTCCCTGCGGGGTCGGCCCCGAGCCCCTCCCCCGGCTGAGGCCGCCGGCCTACGAAGGATACCGGGTCCTCCCGCGCGCCGCAGCAGCGTCCCACCCAGGCTCCGAGGCAGGCGAACGGAGCTCCCGCCGCGCTACTCCGCGAAGCCCGCGGCGCCGCCGGGCTCAGAAGCCGCCGGGACCCAGGCGACGGTCTCGCAGGCCTGTCCCCGCCGCGCCGAGCCGATGTGTGCGGAGGCGGCGCCGGCCGACAGGAGGAGCGAGGCCGCGCTCTCTGCCTGCGCTTCTCCGGCGGCCTCCCAGACCCACGAGCGCTCCCCCGGGCCGGGCGTCCCCTAGTCCCCGTCCCCGCAGCGAGGCCTCCGGGCCCCTCCGTCCGCCTCCCTCCGCGGCCGGAAGCCAGAGTTCGCCGCTAGAGGGAGCGGGCGGAGGCCGGTGGAGTGAGCGCCTCCAACCAGCCTGGGGCCGGGGGAGGCTCCCGGCGCCCGAGGCTCCAGGGCCGCTGGGACGCGGGCAGTCTACTAACCCCCCCGCCAAGGGGGAGCAGCCGATTCGCGCTTTGAATGCACCAGTTGATATCAATACTCAAGACATCAAGACAAAAAAAAAAAAAAGGAAAACAGAAAAGCCCCGCCTGGGCCTCCACCCAGGACAGCTTTGGCCCGCGGAGCCACCCGGCCCGTCTGGGTTTTCGGGGCAGCTGGCAAGGGTCCAGAGAGGGAAGAGGGAGGGAGAGCAGGGGGCTCTGGGTCCGATTCCGGAGCTGACCGTGACCCCTCCTGGTGACCGCCTGGCCGCACAGCCGGCATACGCGGAAGAAGGGACGACCACCGCACACTCCCGGCCAGGCCCGGCCTTGCGTGGCGTGGAGACCCGCGCCGGGCAGGAGCCACCGGTATCCACGCGGGCATCTCCAAGTCAGGCTTTGTTCCCGAGAGCACTCGTCCCTTGTCTCCCTAACACTTCCCCCATCTTGCTGCCCAGCTCTTCACCCCACTTTTTCCCGGAGGAGGACGGGCACGGATGCAGCGGCCTCCCCTCGGACGGCCCCGGGGCTCCCGAGAGGCCGTGGCCCCTGGCCACCCAGGCAGCATAGGCGGCGTCCAGAGCCGGCGGGCGGCAGCTGGCCGGGCCCGCGGCGCTCGCGTGCCAGGCAGAGGGCCCCGCGCGCTGGGCGCACAGAAGCGGGCCGCCACCTTCGCCCAGCCCACAGCCCCGGATACCTCTGGCCTGACCGGCGGGGTCGAGTCGCTGCGGCCGCCGCAGAGCGGGCGCCGGACTCGGATCACAGCTTCCCGCGCGCGGCCCGCGACGCGCCTCCGGTTACCCTGGGGCTGGCGTCTCTCGTCCCATCGGAGCGCGTGGGGACAGCTCCCTGGACGGCTGTGTCCGGCGACCGGTTGCCGGATATCATTGACAACACCTTCCTTTCATCGTTTTATAGCTGCCCTCTGCACGTGCGGAGGATATGGTGACAATTTTTTAAAAATCTTAGTTGTGTCCCCGCACGCCACTCTATTGGGCATCTAGTTTATAACTGTTCCCTGAAAGCGGTGACCGCAAAGTAAATAAATGAGTGAGAGGTGGTAAAACCTGGCAAGATTTCCGCTAGTCCTGTCGCGAACTACAAGTCCCAGGAAGCCTTTGAGCACGGACGCCACTGAGCCATCCACTTGGAGAAGGCCTTACTCAGCCCAGCCGACACGCAGGCCAATCCCCTCGCCCTGCACCTTGGGCTGGAACCTGAGACCGATTCGCCCCCAATGATGCTCCAGTTGCAGGAGCAACACAAATTTGTTTATCTTTGTCCTACGAAAGAGGAGTAGCGTGGTTCCTGCTCGTTTGAGCAAAACGACTGGCATCCGTCAGCTGGACAAGCCAGCGCTCCGCCTGTGATTTTTCTGGGGGAAAAGTGGAGACCCGCGCGCCTGCCCTGCACAGCAAGGGACACCTTTTGGAGTCGTGTTTGCTGCTGTGATCGGCCAACGTGCCCCTGCCCAAGGCACGGCTGGTCCCGATCACCTCTTACACTTCATTTATCCGTGGATCATTTGAGAGTCGGTCTTGTAAATGTTTAGCATTTTGCTGCTTTACTGCTTCTTTTGGGGGACAGTGCCGGCACTCGCCGAGACCGGCAGAGACAGGCGACTGAGTCCAGAGAAGAGCGAAGTATGGGGACCCGGGCTGAAGGCAGCCGTCGTCCTTCCCGCACGCTATTTCTACATTCAGGCGGTGGATACATCAGGAAATAAGTAAGTCGAGAAACGGCTCCCTAACTCTTTTGGAATGCAGTTAAAATGTACTGTTTCTCCCGCCCAAGATCCCGTTTTTCCACAGCAGTTTAAATTTCACGATATTTGGATGCTATCCACATCTGGTTATAACAGTCTTCCCCGTCGCAATCAATTTTATTCTCTGTAGTTTTAGAAGTAATTCCGGATTAGCTCTTCTCCTGGCTGTTTTGATAGGAACTCACACAGGACTGGAGAGACAAAGCCCCTGGACTTTGCTAGAAGTACCTTTTCCACCTACTTTGGCATAAGCTGTTGTAAGGAATGTAAACCCAGTTGTTAAAAACTTGGTTGGTTCATCTTTCTCTGGTGCTGCCTTCTGTTTTCAGGGAGACATCTGCAGGTAAGCATGTTTTGAAACTCAGAAAGAAAAATGAAGCACTCTTTGAAACTTTAAAGTTACAGAAACTTATCAGAAAGTATCTGATACAGAATTTGATACAGTATTTGATACAGAAAGTATCAAAGTGTGAATCTCCTACCATTTGTAAGGAACATTATTTCATTCCACTGAATTCCAGCAATTAAAATGATAACTCAAAGCTTAGTTTTAGAATTCACATACTCCCGAAGTGATTGTCTTTTTTTATTGGTGGATGCTGACTGTGTATATTTTGTAGGAAAAAAAAAAATCTTGGGTATTTTAAGAAAAACTACCAAGAAGTTTTCCAAAGCAGAAGGAGAAAAAAGTTATCAGTTTTGTCACGTGGTTATAACAATTGGGGGAACTAAATACCATCTTAAAAATCTTCATAGCGAGAGCACTCACATTAAAAAAAAAATTTTTTTTATACAGTGTCACTTAGATGATACACAACCTACTGGCTTTTGCCCGTGGCTGAACATGATTTATAATACTGCTCTTTTAAAGAATCATTGAGAGAGACTTTTCAAAAGGTCATTATCTTTAGAGGCAAATTACCAGGTGCATGAAATAGATTGATAAGAATATTTTTATATATAGAATGCGTAAGTGGGTCCTATGTTTACATAAATATGTAGTCTTTATATATTCCTTTGTAATTTTCTAATGAAATGTTTATGTTATTGTGGACATTTGTCATCCTCTGCTTTTTTTTTTTTTAAATCTCTGATCCATCACATTCATTCTGATACTACAAGCATATGAGAGAAGCAGCAAGCATATATGTTAGGGAGAGAGTATGGAAGAAAACAGTAAGGCTAATAGACAAGAGCATAATCTTTGTGCATTTGTGCCTTGAAATAATCTTTATGTCTTGTTGTTCTTCCCATGACAGATTCACATCTTCTCCAGGTGAAAAGGTGTTCCAAATTAAAATCTCGGCACCGGAAGAGCAGTTCACTAGAGTCGGAGTCCAGGTTTTAGACCGAAAGGATGGGTCCTTCATAGTAAGATACAGAATGTATGCAAGCTACAAAAATCTGAAGATAGAAGTTAAATTCCAAGGTCAACATGTTGCCAAATCTCCATATATTTTAAAAGGTAATTTGTAACATAATTTAAAAAAAAACAACAGTATTTATGAAGCCATGTAATGGATATTTCTTAGCTGTTTTGAATGCTGAGTGAAATTATTACTGTGATATTTTGTTACTTGTGTGTAATTAGGGCCGGTTTACCATGAAAACTGTGACTGTCCTTTGGAAGATAGTGCAGCCTGGTTACAGGAGATGAACTGCCCAGGAACCATTACTCAGATTCAGAGAGATCTGGCACATTTCCCTGCTGTTGATCCAGAAAAGATTGCAGAAGAAATCCCAAAAAGATTTGGACAAAGACAAAGCTTATGTCATTATACCTTGAAGGATAACAAGGTATGATTTGTGATTAAGGTTTGCTTGTTTGCCTTGGTGATTTTTTATTTGTTTTGACCATTTGGCAGTAAGTAGCTACAGAGTTTTATTAAAAATCATTCTGTGGAATGCTTGGCTGGCTCAGTTGGTGGAGCCTGCGACTCTTGATCTCAGGGTGTGGGTTCAAGCCCCAGGTTGGGTGTGGGGATTACTTAAAAATAAAATCTTAAAAAAAAAAATCATTCTGAGGATCATTGTGATAAGCTTTACCTCAATGAAATCTGCCAGTACTTTTAGATTAACATAATAAACACAATGGAAATAAGGGTGATGGGAAATAAACCATTTCTAGGTTAACTTAATAAATGTTCAATTCTCTTAGGTTTATATCAAGACTCATGGTGAACATGTAGGTTTTCGAATTTTCATGGATGCCATACTACTTTCTTTGACTAGAAAAGTAAGTATTTTCTCTTAGGTATAATAGACAGTTTCAGCCCAGGTTTTACTATATAATTTAAAAAAAAATAACAGCATCAGTGGTGTTCTATTCTGGAACCTTATTATAATACTATTCTGAGGCTCTATGTCACATAGGGTACCTGTATGAATTTCCTAGGGTTGCTGTCACAAAGTACTGCAAACTTGGTCGCATAAAACCGCAGAAATGTTTGTTCTCTCCTAGTTCTGGAGGCTACAAGTCTGAGAGCAAGGTGTCAGCAGGCCCCCCTCCCCCCCCCCGAGATATAGGGGAGAACCCTTTCTTCCTCTCCCTGCTTCTGGTGCCCGGCTGGCCATCTTGGGGCTCCTTGGCTTGCAGCCACCTCACTCCAGCCTCTGCCCCTTACCACCCGCTTCCCCCGTGTGTCTGTCTCTCTCTTCTCTTCTGGTAAGGACACTAATCATATCGGATCAGGGCCCGCCCTACTCCAGTAGGACCTCAGCTTAGCTAATTGTATCTGCAACAACCCTAGTTCCAAATAAAGGTCACATTCTGAGATGCTGGGGTTTTAGACTTCAGCTTATCTTTTGGGGGGACAAACCCCCAATGCCCACAGCAATACCTTATAAGGGAAAATGTCTTAGAATAAAATTGTTTTAGTACTAAACCTACTTTGAGCCCAGAGAAGGCTTACTGTATGCTGAATCCTGTTTCTTGGTATAAAGTGCTTTTCGTGAGGTTCTAGTGGAGACCCTCACAGTGATAGTAAACTGGCTGATGGGAAAAACTCTACCCACGTTGTTACCGGTTGCTTAATAACAATTTATTGGATAATCTGTGTCTATATCTTGATTGAATTACTCATGGAAAATCACAGTACCTTCTCAAGCTTGCAGAGCACTTACAGTGAGTTTATTCTGAACATAGGCAGCTACAAAGCATCTGTATTCTGTCTCCTTCAGCTAAGACTTCAGGATGCTAGCAAGTTCTCCTTGCTCATCTGTGTCAATCCATGGAAAAATAAAGACTGTTCAGGACTCCAGTTTCTCAAGATACTTTTCAGACTGACCAAAAACCCCAAGCATTTACCTGTGGCTTGATTTAAAAAAAAGAAAAACCAAACAGGTTCTTTGAACACGTTTGTACCGCTTGTCAGTAGAGGCGGTCTAGTTTGGAAATCCTTAGAGCTGGCTTTGGTGTTGGGCTTCCAGAGTTCAGATTCTGGTCCCCCCACTATCTGGGGTGGGGGGTATATTTTTTAAATGGGCACATATGGCTCATTAACCAGGAACTAGGGTTAGAGTCCCAGTGCTTTGTGCTGTAATTGTTTTCCAGTAATTCCCTCTCTCTTTCTGATCATCCTAGAGTCTCTTGGCAGCATTAGAACTGATATTATCTATGTCATTTCATCTCTTTTTGAAGCCAGTCTATTGGCCAATTTGCACATCACAGAAAGGATATCTAGTATGCTTATATATATGACAGTATTCTGAAAAATTACCCACTATCCAAATTGGGGTAATTATCATCACCTGAAGCTTGTAAAGTTGGTATTTCATTTGGTACAATTTCTAAATTTTCTTGTGTTTCCAGAATTTCTAATTTCTAATTTTCTTGTGACCACTGGGTGGTCTGGCTATGCTGCAGGATAGGATATTACGTGAATCCGGCCAAAGTGAAAAGACAGGTAAATGCCACCCAAAGAAGAAACCTGTGAGGGATTCAAGGTTGCTGAGAACAGACAGCACGCATACCAGCCTCAAGGGCTGTAGCGCTTACTTATAACAGAGGAAAGGGAACAAGATCCAGTCCCTTGCTCTGTGGCAGTCCCCCTGGGCATGCAGATCTGCTCACCGCCCCCCGCCCCCATACCCCCCCCACCACGCACTGTTGCTGCAAGCACCTCACTTCTTGCTGCAGTGGAAGCTCCCTGTCCCTCCCTGTGGGGTCTGAAATACGGCAAGCTGGGCAGCCTGAGGGCCGTGGACACCTGCGCTTAAGCAGAACAAGAAGTACATTCGCTCACAAGGAGGTGAGCCCCGCCCAGACTGCGAGGGCTCTATCTCTTGGTAAAGAAGTGTTTCAGACCTGAGACCCGTTCTTATGTGGCCAAGCAGGGGTGGAAAGACTGCATGCACGAAGCTGCCTTTCCCCACACATTGATCCATAGAAGGGATTATCCATTGCCAGTAATGTAGATAAGCTCTTTACCCTCCTTTTCCAGGTGAAGATGCCAGATGTGGAGTTTTTTGTTAACTTGGGAGACTGGCCTTTAGAAAAAAAGAAATCCAGCTCACACATCCATCCAATCTTTTCCTGGTGTGGCTCCACGGATTCCAAGGATATTGTGATGCCTACCTACGACTTGACTGACTCTGTTCTAGAAACCATGGGCCGGTGAGAGACGGGTCTACGATGACCCGGAGCCTTGGTTTTCTTTCCTTGCTGAGTTTTCTTTCTCAGCCACCTTTGCACTGTGATGGTTGGGGAGGAAAATCTGTGGTGCTTTCTGTCTTCCAGAGTAAGTCTGGACATGATGTCTGTGCAAGCTAACACGGGTCCTCCCTGGGAAAGCAAGAACTCCACCGCTATGTGGAGAGGGCGTGACAGCCGCAAAGAGAGGCTGGAGCTGGTTAAGCTCAGCAGGAAACACCCGGAGCTCATAGACGCTGCCTTCACCAACTTCTTCTTCTTTAAACACGATGAAAGCCTATATGGTCCTATTGTGAAACACATTTCATTTTTCGATTTCTTCAAGGTATGACCTCAGTTGTGTCCAATCCTTTTTGTTTTTCCAAATGCCCTCATTTGGGGGAGGGAAACTGAGGCCTATAAACGATAGGGGGTGAGAGAGGTGAACGTCAAGGCATGAGGCCCCAGGGACCACTGTGGCAACGTGGGTGGTACGAAGTACCCAGACCTGACCTTAAATCTGCATCAAGGGAGCTTGGGGCCTGGGGTCAAGGTAAGCACGTTTCAGCTCCAAATCCTTTCTTATTATTAAATGTATGTATGTGATTTTACAAATACTTCTCCCACAGCATTGCAACAGACTAAAGAAGATATAAACCAGGTGTCTCTTATCAGACTTTCTGATGGGGAAATGTCTTGAAACCCATCCCAAATGATTGCCTGGGAATTCTGGGAATTAGGGAGGGCTTTCTGTATCTAAAACCCGCATTGCTCATGTTTCCTGGGGAGGGATCCTTTTTCTAACTCTTTCTTTTAGGCAGTGGGACACTGCCCTGTTCTCCAAACCACTAAGTGGTTTCTAAAGACCCATGTCATGGAAGGAATGGTGGACAAAAGGTAGTCACCTGTCCTCTGTATGTGGAAGGCAAGTGATTAGCAAACTCTATCTGTGCTGTAGATAGCCAGGTTTTCTTTTGATGGGTTACATGGCAGCAGGTAGACCTACACAATGCTGTAAGTTGAATTGTCAGTGTTTCCTCCATCTGCATCTCACAAAGACTTCTGAAAGAAATGGTTATAGAACCAAAGAGAGCTGTCATCAGCCACCCCTCATCAGAGGGTGTTCTGTCATGCCTTTGCTTTATTCCTACCTGTCGAATTTGCTACAACTAAAGACTAATTGATGACCACAGCTCTATGAATATTTTTATTCATAGACGCCCTTGCCCCACAGCTTGTTAATTTCCTCAAAACTTGTGTGTAGCCATCTGATGTAAAAAAAGATGGCTAACATGGCACAGCTGCCATCCTTAGGTGCTCACATGTGATCAATAAAGCAGTAGAGGGATTACAGAGTCATGATAAATCTATCTTCAGACAGCAGTCTTACTATTTTATTGTCTGCTTTAGCATCAGACTCGTGGCCCCTTTGTGAAATTCAGGAGAGCATTGCAATAAGCCTTTAGCTCTAGGTCAGGTGTTCTGTAATAGCATTTACTCCATGGCAGAGGCAGAGGGCAAAATCTGGCCAGTTTGCACCCGACAATGATGAGGCTTCAAGTGTGGAAAGAGGAGAATCAAGAGTGGAGAAAGGCAATTTAATGACGGCTTTTATTTTACCACTGTCTTGCAGCATAAGTATCAAATAAACATCGATGGCACTGTTGCCGCGTATCGCCTGCCGTATCTCCTAGTCGGTGACAGTGTTGTGCTAAAGCAGGACTCCATCTACTATGAACACTTTTACAACGAGCTGCAGCCCTGGAAACATTACATTCCTGTCAAAAGCAACCTGAGTGATCTCCTAGAAAAACTCAAGTGGGCAAAAGATAATGATGAAGAGGTAAGGTCAGTCTCTTCTACCCCAATAGCAGGGGTTCATTTTAAATGTCTTGTCCCTGAAAAGCATTCAGGATGCTCAGATTTAGACCCTTACCTGTAAATGGAACACCACCTCCCCATGGCAGCACATCAGTCCTCCTCGGGGTGAACACAGGTGTCCAGGCTTGGATTCACTGTCCACTCTGCACTTGAAACCAAAAGCTAAATGTTGCCCTTGAGGATGCTTTCTCTTTTGGTCAGGTTGATCGGAGCCCCAAGCACTGCCTCACCTCTGCTAGCAATATGAAAATTAAGATGGCCAGACTGGCAGGAAGGAAAACTAACTGCTGTAGATTAAAAGGCGGGATTGCATGAAGTAAACTGAAGACGAGTTGCTGAGAACTGTTAAGGCAGTGTGTTAAGCCTTGTCTTGAATTTACTTTACAATGTCATTGTCACTCCATTAAATGTGTGCCCTCTCTCTGCAAGAGAGGCTTAATTCTGAAAGGTCCAGTATGATTCCTCAAACTTTCAAGTCTAAAAAAACCTCTGTCTGGGCGCCTGGGTGGCTCAGTCATTAAGCGTCTGCCTTCAGCTCAGGTCATGATCCCAGGGTCTTGGGCTCGGGCCCCGCATCAGACTCCATGCTCAGCGGGAAGCCTGCTTCTCCCTCTCCCACTCCCTCTGCTTGTGTTCCCTCTCTCGCTGTGTCTCTCTCTATCAAATAAATAAATAAAATATTTTAAAAACCTCCCTTTAATCTGAGTGTACCCTCTTAAACATTCCCTTAACCACATAAGACTACCCTCAAAGAAATTCCTCCTGCCATTGTCCCATTATATGTGGACTCTGAAGATCAGTTTGCATATGTCTGCATGGAAAAAAAAAATGTTTCATTAAAGGCTTCTGTTGTCATTGTTCCTATAGGCAAAGAAGATAGCAAAAGCAGGACAGGAATTTGCAAGAAATAATCTCATGGGTGATGACATATTCTGTTACTATTTTAAACTTTTCCAGGTCAGTATTTTCTAAGAGAATAGACATACAATTTGTAATTGGACATGTTAGCAGCAAATAATATTTCACTTCATAATTTCTTAAAGTGTATTAATATAAGGAGATATATATATATATATATACTTATGTGGGCTAAAAACAGGGACCAACATCAAATAGTAATGAAAATAGTACAAAACCAAAGATTAGCTAGAGGAGGATGCTACAACATAATGCGAAAAGTATTTATGTTCACACTCTGTGTTGTGTGGTTAGGAAATTGGCCTCTGATCCTGCAGTTACTGTACGTGGATCTGTATCTTATCTTTGTACAATCTTGCTGCTGCCTTACCAGTTCTTTGTCTAAACAGTGCACAGTATCTTCAGACCTATAATGCTGATCCCATATGAGCTGTGATGTCTCTCGGAAAGTGTTTTCATGGACCTAAGCATTTAGGGATTATAATCAATGTATATCTGATCATTTAAAAGGCTAGTAAACAAGTAATTTGCTAATAATACTACTAGATCTAAATTAGGATTTTTGTTTTAATCTCAGAATTGCAGGTATTGAGCCCCAAATCTTAGACTCTGCTATAGAACAAAGTCGGTCTGTTTCTGGTCTGCACTGGCCCCTCCCCCCTTTTCACCTTCCTAGGGGATGGTGAAGGGATGGAGAGGGTGAAGTGTGTAAACTGAAGGATCAGGGGATTCGCTGTCCAAATTCCTAAAGATCCATGGGGGTTGTGTTCATTCGTTCAGATTGCATTTACTAGAGCATCATCGCCTAGCCCAGAGCAAGCATGTTATAAACGGAGGTGGTGTCTGAGGCTGTGCAGGCCATGGTGGGAATACTCTCTGTTCTCAAATTCCCAGTCTAGGGGAGATCGTGTGCACAGTTATTTTCACTTCAAGGCAGATGGTAGTAAAACCAAAACCCTACAAGTTGTGTAAATAAAGGAGAGAATAGGAAGAGGTCCATTAGCAATTGGCAGCCAGTGTCCAAAGGACAGCCCCCTCTCAGAAGCTCTGGTGTTGGGTGTTTAAGGGGAGTATGAAATATTTTGCTTATCACAACTTGTCACATATGAGTTAAAAGGACCATATTCTAGCAAATTACAGTGTAGTGTATCTAATTTGGTTGGTGAATGTACTTTAAGTTACATAAGGAATGCTTTTGAATTGTTGCTTACACAGGAATATGCCAGTCTGCAAGTGAGTGAGCCCCAAATCCGAGAGGGCATGAAGAGGGTAGACCCACAGGCTGAGGATGACCTCTTTCCTTGCACGTGCCACAGGAAAAAGGTAACCAGAACTGGCCAACGTCAGAGTCAGAACTAGTGCTGTTCCAAGTCCTCATTCGTTCCTTTAGTCATTGAGGCAGACAGCAAGAATTTGAGCTCCTCCAGGGGCCTCCATGCAGTTCAGTCCACCAGAGAGGCGGATGCCATGGACAACCAGGATGAAGAAAGGGCGCTGACATGCAGATAAGAGAGAAGACACAGGAACCCCCCTCCCCGCCCCCCCGCAAAGCCTTTTTTCAACGTGAGAATTCCAATCACGTGGCATTTGAATAGATTTTTACAGTTTGAAAAGTATTTTCACATGCATCATGTGAGATAGGTTTGGCAAAGTTCATTACCTCAATTTAGAGATGAAAAAAATATATGACCGTGATTATTCATGTTATCAGATTATTCATTTAAGAAGCAATCTCTGTTGATACCAGTGCATACTGATTTCATTTATAAAAGGCAGATTCACATAGACTTGTAAGGCTAAAAGGGACCTTAGGGGTCACCCAGTAATGCCTTCATTTTATGGTTAAAAAACTGAGCTTGAAGAAGAATTTAGCTCAGAATCATCTAGCTAGATTATAGAAAAGCTAAGACGAAAAACTAGTCTCCGTCATCAGATTGTGTGTCTGGTTGTGTATAAAGACATGGTGTGGCAGGGGAGGGTTGTTTTGAATGTACTTGTTTTTTGTTTGAATGAACATATATTGTATAAAAATTGTAATATATATCACACATATATACCTATGTATACATATATATTACATATATATATATACATATATAATATACAGGCTTGATATTATTCTAAGCAATAGCCTCATGTCTCTAAATGGACAACAAACTCAAAACTGTGGTATTGTGACCAAAGATGAGAAGGCAGATTTGGCAATTATCATGCCTGTCTCACAAGGAGGTTTAAAAGGAATAAAGTGACCACTCTCCCTAGTGGTGTGATGGAACCAGTTGATATGAGCTCACTGACTGTGACATATTCAGGAATTTTGCACACTGGTTAATTTCCGGGAGCTTGGAATCCACCTGGTGGGAGAGTCACCATGACAACAGCAGGTGCTACAAATCAGAGTTTTGGTTATTTTGTTTTTATTTTGTTCTTTGGGAGTACCGACTTGCCACTAAGTAACTAATCCCCAAGAAGTGGTAATTGATCAGTATTAACTCCTGTCAGTGCTGGAAGTTCATAAAATGAATGAAAGCCATTGAGCAAAGAAAAATTGCCAGAATCACAGGCACCTGGCTGGCTCAGTCTGTAGAGCCTGCGACTCTTGATCCCGGTCATAAGTTTGAGCCCCACGTTGGGTGTAGAGATAACTTAAAAATCTTAAAAAAGGGGCGCCTGGGTGGCTCAGTTGGTTAAGTGACTGCCTTCGGCTCAGGTCATGATCCTGGAGTCCCGGGATCGAGTCCCACATCAGGCTTCCTGCTCACAGCGGGAAGTCTGCTTCTCCCTCTGACCCTCTTCCCTCTCGTGCTTTCTATCTCTCATTCTCTCTCTCTCTCAAATAAATAAATAAAATCTTTAAAAAAAAAATCTTAAAAAAAATTATCCAACTTGAAATGTACCCTCATGAGATTTATGATTGGGTATCATAACACTTGTTGGCTCCAGATGAAACTGGGCAGCTCCGTTCTTCAGTCCCCCCCCCTTTTTTTTTATTTTTCCTCTTTGTCTAAGTGATTTTGAGGAGTGCCAAATCAGTATCTTCCCCTGACTGGTGCACTGAAGGCCTTTGTTAATTTCCTTCTCGTTGTCTGCTCTAGCCCTTCACTGACATGATTCACAGCTCAGACCCTTTATGGGAATACAGACGCTTAGATGTTTGTGTTGGCCATCAGTAATCCCATAAGCCACAATGTGACTTTCTCCAGAGGTGATTCCAAGCATAATCCTAGGCCCTACAAGCCTCCAACTTGCCTTTTTTCCTCCTCCCATCTTTAGGGGAAAATGATTAATAGACTAACGTAAGTTTTCTTGACTCATCTAAGACTTCTTGATGGCACTAAATATTTTGCTTCTTAATTGCAGACCAAAGATGAACTCTGATATGCAAAATACCTTCCCTTCAAATAATGGTGCTCTGAAGACTCTTCTTAACTGAAAAGAAGAATGTTTTTTAAATATTAATTCCATGGACAGTGTAAAATCCACTGTGTGACTGTCTGGATTATGAACATATCTTTCTTCTTATGATGCAGTATTCCCACGACGATCCTTTAAAGCACGGTTTTAAAATTTTATAATAAAACCAATTTTATTTTAAAGGCCTGTGTTGTGCTGATTATTAGCTGTGTTTGGGCCACGGAGCGGCGCGCAGAGCAGGGCTGGGCCCTGGCCTTGGTGTGGCGCATCATGGCAGCCACTACCCACCCGGGCACAAGGCTTAAATGACAAAGCTGTGAACTGTGGTCTTTATGCCACTGTGATTTTGGATATTCAGCCTCATGGCCAAACATACTCCTTTACCTTACAAGGCCTTTCATAACCGGCCTCTGCCTGCATCTGTAATCCAGTTTCTCACAAACCTCCTAACATGTACCCTGAGGCCCAGCAACACCAGCCCCTTACCGTTCTGTAGAGGCCTTGCTTCTTACCTTCCTTGGTTATTTGTTCACTTGGTCTGGAATGCCAGGATTGTCTTCTCCTGGCTTGGATACCCTCCAATGCACATCTCAGGAATCCCTCTTCCAAATCTCCCCATCTGCATACTTGTATGGCTGTCGTTACCCCATGGTGTGGTAATGATCTCATCATCGCCAGATTTGAAGCAACTTGACTGCAGAGACCATGATCTCCCTTGTAACCCAATAGGGTGCCTGCAACTGGAAAGACTCAATATTGAATGGGGGGATATTGAAAATCACCTAGAAATGTGATTAAGAGAATTAAAAGGGAACTAGAAAGCCTAACACTGAAACCATAATATAATGTCCTACAAATTCCTTGACCCAATAGTTTTCCCTTCCATCTAACCACTGGTTAAATTATCTATTGCAAATTTTTTTTAAATTGTGGGACGTGGGGCGCCTGGGTGGCTCAGTCGTTAAGCATCTGCCTTCGGCTCAGGTCCTGGTCCCAGGGTCCTGGGATCGAGCCCCGCATCGGGCTCCCTGCTCGGCGGGAAGCCTGCTTCTCCCTCTCCTGCTCCCCCTGCTTGTGTTCCCTCTCTCGCTGTGTCTCTGCCAAATAAATAAAATCTTTAAAAATAAATAAATAAATTGTGGGACATATCCTATACACAGAAAAATATAAAACATATCTGCGTCTTAAAAATATAAGAAAACACCCATGTAATTACTGACAGATTCTGCTTGACCAAGCTTCAGTCAAACTCCTGAACCTTCAAGGCCATCTGCACTTGGTAGTAAGATCTCACTGGGGCAAGCACTCTGCTACGTCGGTTTAGAAAGAACTCCCATCCTCATATCCCATCACTCTTGTTACCTAATTGGGTTCCTGGTCCTCCCCCATCCCCCAGGTGATTGATTATGCTGGTGTATTCTCAGCAAAAACCCTGTCGGGTCAGATTTGCAAGAACCCTGTTGGGTCAAATTTCCCCCCCATAACCCTGATGATGATTCCTTAGTAATTTTCTATCCAATGACCTCCACCCTGCTCCTTGGCTGTAAATTCCCACTTGCCCATGCTGTATTTGGAATTGAGCTGGTTTTATACTGAGCTCTCCTTTCCCCTATTGCAATGGTCCTGAGTAACATTTTTTTTTTTTTACCACTTTACCGTCTAGCTCTGATTTTGCTTTGATCTTACCGCTCGGGGTGAGAAACGGAATGCTGCTGGTTCCTTAGAAGTAAGCTCTGTCTCCCACTCTATTATCTCCCGCTCACTTGCTCCCATGCAACCACTACTGTGATGGTTGTGATCTCTTCCTTACTCTCACCTACATATACTTCCCTAAGAAATGGAGTTGAATCTTGCCTATTTTTAAATTGGTATAAATGGAATCACACTGAAGGTATTTTTGTTACTTGCCTGTTGATGCATATAGTGGCATTACATTCATTTATACATGTACACAGAATTTCATCGTATGAATAGGATCACTCTTTTATCCCTTCTATTGTAGATGGACATTTGGGGTGTTCCCATTTTTTGGCAATTCCAATGAAAGCTACTATGAGGGCGCCTGGGTGGCTCAGTTGGTTAAGCGACTGCCTTCGGCTCAGGTCATGATCTCAGGGTCCTGGGATCGAGCCCCACATCAGGCTCCCTGCTCGGCGGGAAGCCTGCTTTTCCCTCTCCCACTACCCCTGCTTGTATTCCCTCTCTCGCTATCTCTTTCTCTATCAAATAAACTAAAAAAAAAAAAAAAGAAGAAGAAGAAGAAAGAAAGAAAGCTACTATGAGCATTCCTATTCATGTTTCCTGACTCCATTTGCCTAGGAATAAAATTACTGGGTTATAGAGTATGTACGTCTGCAATTTTACTAGATATTGATTGTCCCAGTTTACATTCTCCAGTGGAGTCGAGGATTTCCGGTTGTTTTACTTCCTTGCCAATACTTGATATTATCAGATTTTTAAAATTTTTTGCTAATCTGGGGTAAAATGGTAACTCATTATGTTCTAATTTCCCTGTGTCTAATTACTAATGAGGCTGACCATCTTTTCATATGATCGTAAGCCATTTGTTTTGCATTTCCTATACAATTTTTATTTGTTCATTTACTTAGTTTAGTTCATTTCCCTACTAAGTTGTTTGACTTCCTGGTAGATTCATAGAAGTATATTTTGGAGCTAGTACTTTGTTGACTGAATCTGCCACATGCCTCCTATTTTATGGCACGTCTTAGATTCTTATTGCAGTATCTTTTAATGTTCAAAAGATGATTTTTTTTCATAATTGAGTTTCTATTGGTTATTCTCAGGATCAATACAGACATTTTAATTTGTACACAATGCTTTTTTTTTTTCGGATTTTATTTATTCATTTGAGAGAGAGAGCACAAGCAGGGGGGAGAGGCAGAGGGAGAAGGAGAAGTACAGCCGGGAACCTGACGTGGGGCTCCCTCCCAGGACCTGGAGATCATGACCTGATCCAAAGGCAGATGCCCAACCATCTGAGCCACCCAGGTGCCCCAGTTTGTACCCAATTCTTAATGTACATACCAAAAATCTAAAAAATCATGTAGCTGTGATTCTTTTCTAAAACTGACTCCAGTGACTTTCCAGCTTAAAGTTTGGAGGCGAATTTTCCTTAACAGTATATCAAGCACCAATATCTTCAAATGTTGATAGGCTATTACACTGTTAAGTCCCATTAATTCACAATTTAATGTCATGTACACTACATACTCGGATCTTTCAATCTTGCATGGCACATTAACAAAGTTACTATGAAAACAACGATCAAGACCAAGATGTTACAGAATTCACAAAATTCTGACAGGGAGAGCCAGGATCAAGGAGTGGTTTTCTTTAGGAAATAATCCTACTAAAAACGACAGGGGTATAGAGGTCATTTAAAATGTCCAGGACAGGGGCGCTTGGGTGGCTCAGTCGGTTAAGTGTCTGCCTTTGGCTCGGGTCATGATCTCAGGGTCCTGGATTGAGCCCCGAGTCCCTGGATCAAGCCCCGAGTCGGGCTCCTTGCTCGGCGGGGAGCCTGCCTCTCCCTCTTCCTCATTCTCTCTCTCTCGCTATCTCTGTCTCTCTCTCTCTCAAATAAATAAAATCTTTTTTTGAAGATTTTATTTATTTATTTGAGAGAGACACAGCGAGAGAGGGAACACAAGCAGGGGGAGTGGGAGAGGGAGAAGCAGGCTTCCCGCAGAGCAGAGAGCCCCACGTGGGGCTCAATCCCAAGACCCTGGGATCATGACCTGAGCCGAAGGCAGACGCTTAACGACTGAGCCACCCAGGCGCCCAATAAATAAAATCTTAAAAAAAGTCCAAGACATATTAAATGCACAACTGACTCCCAATTGCCATTTAATATGCTTTGTATTATAAAATATAAAAACTACCCCAGCTATGGAATGTTGAGCGGACACCCAGGACAATCAAAGCATCCCCTATTCACTATCCCACTATTTTCTGATTGTAGCAAAAAATAAACAACCAGCAAATGATTTCACCTCTTTAAAAAAAAAAAAAAATTACACTAAAAAATGGGATGAGGTGGGAATCCTTCCTTCTTAAAATTGTTTCTAGAGCTACTAAAAAACTTGCATTAACAAAACAGTTGATAAAAATATTCCTCTGGATTGTACAAGGAGGGAGACAGGGACCGCTGATAAGGCAAGGTATCAGACTTGGCTTCTTTCTCTCCCGTTTCATCAGAGGCTGGACTCTGCTTGTTTTTAGTCTCCCCAGTTTCTGCAAGTTTTATTTCTTGGTTAGCCACTTCAGCCTGGCTTCCTTTTGTTCTCCTTTTCCCCTTTGTTTGCACTTTTTTGTCCGAAGATTTATCCTTTCCTGCCGCATCTTTGGCTTCATTTCCATTTTTGCGGGAGCAGGTTTGGCTAACAACCTCCCCCAGCCTGGGGCGGAGCTAACCTTCCTCTTGGGCATCCAGGCAGCAGGGCCAGCGCACAGAGCCTTTCCGAAGTCTGGCTGCCTGGCCAATGCCACTCCTCCTGCCCCCAAAGATGATGATTGTAACATGGAGGAATACATCAATCTTTTCTTTTATGGCTAGTGCTTTTTGTAACTTGTTTAAGGAACCCTTCCTTATCCCCTGAATCACCGAGCGGTCTCCTACGTTATCTTCGGTGTAAGTTTCCTAGGGCTACCTTGGCAAATTATTATAAAATTGGTGACTTAAAACAGCAGAAATTTATTCTCTCAGAGTTCTGGGCGCCTGAAGTCTGAAATCAAGGGGTTGGCAGTGATGGTTCCTTCCAGAAGCTCCCTCCCTTCATGCCTCGCTTCTAGCTTCTGGCGGCTTCTAGCAATTCTTGGTGCTTATTGGCTGGTAGACACATCACTCCAGTTTCTGCCTAGGTCTTCACAGTGGTCTTCCCCTCTGTGTGTCTCTGTATCTTCTCCTTCTCTGTCTCTTATAAAGACACTAGTCATCACATTTAGGGCCCACCCTAAAACCAGGATAATCTCATGTTGAAAGCTATAATTATATGTGCAAAGACTTTATTTCTAAGTAAGTACATTTCATAGGTAGGCATGTTAGGACTTGGACATATCTTTTTCAGGCCACTATTCTACCCACTACATCTTCTAAAAACATTCCTTTTGAAGTTAGGAACATGAGGATTCCCACCATCCCAGAGTACTCTTCAATGTATTGCTGGAGGTCTGAGCTAGCACAGTAAATCTAGAAAAAAAAGGTAGAAAGTAGGATTGAAAAAATAATAAATAAAACTGTCATTAAAAGCAAATAACCAGCTTCAGTACACAGAAAACCCAAATGAATCTACAGATAAATTGTTGGAATTAACAAGAGAATTTTGTATTTGCTAAATACAAAACCAACATATAAAGTTCAATTGCATTTCAACATACCAGTTAGTAACAGAAAACGAAATAAAAATGTTTAAGATAGCACTTACAATAGCTTTGAAAACTACGAAGTACATATTTGAGGAACTGACTAACAAAAATGGACAAGACTTTTACAGAGAAAATCATGAAAACTTTAAAAAAAAACTGATTAAATTTTAAAAAAATTACATGTTCATGGATTGGCAAAATCAATATAAAAGATGTTATTTCTCCCCCACATGGTATATAGAATCAATGTAATGCCAACCAAAATATGCCTTGCCCCTTTTTATGTGGAACTTTGTGAACTTTTTCTTTAAAAATGTACAGGCTTGTGAAGTACAGGAAAAATTAAACACTCTCGAGGAAGGATGAATTGTGAGAACTTTCCCCACGACGCAGCAAGACTTTTTATAATGCTATAGTATTTAAGACCATGTGATACTGGTGCAGTATAGAATAACAGAATAGTGCTGCATAAACAGACACAGACCCGTGTATATGTAGAAACTCAATCTAGAATCAAAACCGCAGGAAGGTTGGATAAAGGTTGCACATTGCAGTGCAAGGAGCTGGGACACCTGGGTTTAATGATTCTGGTCCTAATTCCAATGTGGGGGGGGCGTTCCCCACACTACCAAGCAGTTCTCACACACCGGCTGGGTATCCTGCAATTCAACTCCATTCTGACGCTATCTACCTAGAGAGGCATCAGGTTCCACAGGTTAAGAGCTGAGTCCCACAAGACTGCCCTCCATTTCAGACTGCAATCTCAAATCCAGGTTGTTACCGGTACTTCCGACCAACTGCTATAAGTCACAGATTACCAGGAACCCTTCTTTGGTTTCAGTTGACTTGCTTCAGTGGTTCACAAAAGTCAGGAAACCAGTTTACTCACTAGAACCCTGGCTTGTTACAAAGGGTATCAAGGATATGAATCACAGCCAGATAAAGAAATACATAGGATGAGGTCCTTAACAAAGCAGTTTATGTTCTTGGGCCCAGTAGCACATGGTTCTGGCTCACCAGTCTGGAAACTCCCTAACCCTCATCCTTTTGGGGTTTTATGGAGGTTTTATTACAAAGACGTGATTGATCAAATCATTGGCCATTAGTGATTGACTCAACCTCAAACGCCTCTTCCCTCCTAGGGAGATTGGGGGCCGGAGCTGGAAGTTCCAATCCACTAATCACCTGGTTGGTTTTCTTGGCAACCAGCCCCCATCCCTAGCTACTTTGCAAAAGCCACCTCATTGCCATAACAAGAGACACACTGATCACTCTCTTAGAAAATTCCAAGGGTTTTAGGAGCTGAGGGCCAGAAATGGGGACAAAGACCAAATCTGTATATTTCTTATTATAAATCACAATATCACAGGTACCCTTATATGGAAGAAAAGCAATTCAATCCCTAGCACACACTATATCCAAAGATCAGCTCCAGGAGAAGATTAGTGACAAAACACAAAACATAATTTCTTTTTAAGATTTTATTTATTCATTTGAGACACAGAGATAGAGAGAGAGATACAGAGAGAGAGAGAGAGAGAGAGAGAGAGAGAGAGAGAGAGAGCATGAGCAGGGAGAGAGGCAGAGGGAGAGGGAGAAGCACGCTTCCCGCTGAGCCAGGACCCTGATGTCGGGCTCGATCCCAGGACACTGGGATCATGACCCGAGCTGAAGGCAGACGCTTAACCATCCAAGCCACCCAGGTGCCCAAAACATAATATTTTTAATCAGCAAGAGGCTGTCTCTACATTATGCTGGTAGTATAAACTTTAGCAGCTGAAATGGCTGAAGAATTATTACTTCCTTCACATTGTGGCTCTGATCAATAAAGCCTTAGGAGTTTTTACCAAAAACTCTAGAAGTTTCCAGAACATGTGTTTCTCATTGCACAAGTCTTTCCCCCCCTCAGCCTGAGAAGGTTGCCATTTCAATCTATCACAATGACACCGCGACTGATGGCCTGTGTGTGTTCCCTGGGCCTCAAATGACACGCTAGCATAGCAGGAATTCCTCTTCTGAGCACCGTGTCTAGTTGTAAAAACAAGTGAAAAGTAGGTGCTGACAGGATGGCATTCATAACACACCTCCGCCTGTCTTATAAATCTTGTGTTTAAGTGTAAATGAGGAGAGTTGAGATTCCAATAAGGAATTCAAGAGGGGTGACTTTGATTGTTGAGCACAGAATGTGTGACCTGCTGACGGATGGTAACCTTGGCAAGTCTCATGGGTCAGTGTCCTTCAAAGTCTGATTTAGAGAACCAGACTTCAGTTTGGACATTTGAGTTAGGGTATGAGAAATTGAATTAAAAGCTTCATATGCCCATATAAATGTATATGAATTTTTCCCTCTCCAAAAAAACGTTTTCTGCAACTTTATCTCTTTTCTGCAATTTTTTCACTCAACAATTCCTCAAGGATCATGGCAAGATATGCTTGCAGTTGTAATGCTTCTTGCCGCATAAGAAGGGAGAAGTCTGGCATGTCCCCGGATTTACCCTACCCAACAAGGGTTCATAGTAAAATAGTCCTGCCGTTGACATCGCAAAAAAAGAAAAACAACAACAAAAACCAAATAAGAAAACCACAATACATCATGGATCTGTTTCTGAAAGAGGACTTTCACTACCTCCATTTGGAATGCAAACCTAATTAAGTTCTTCTTTCCAGCTTTCTCTTAACTTAGGAAAAAGACTGTGGGGGGGGGCACAGCATCCCCTAAATGGAACCCAAACTACCCCCTCACGCAATAAGAACTTCCCTCAGCCAACAGGACGCCATGTGATTGACTCCCAGACAATGATCGCTCTGACCTTCAATGCCCACCTGCATGTACCCACTAATCTTTGCCCTACATTTTCCTTATGTAAGCCTGGAAGTACTTCTGGCACTTTGGAGATGGTCTTTGAGACGCTAGTCCACTGTCTTCTGGGTGTTGGCTTCACTGAAATGAACTTTCTTGTGTCACCACCGCTCATCTCTCTGCCTCTGGATTTTGTCAGTGGGAGCAGCTGAACCTAGTCTGTTTGCGACCCTGGGAGCCAGGCGCTCTTGTGCCCTCCTCCCAAGCTACCTGTCCATAGTCTTACATTACATTTTTCTTAAAAAGAATATTTTGGATATGGAGAGAGGATGTGGCTATAAAGGGTAGCGTGGGGGATGCTTGTGGTGATGGATCAGCCCTGTATCTTGATCATAGTGCTGGTTAGCAGAATATAGCACGTGATAAAACTACATAGAACCACACACACACACGTGCACACACACACACGTGCACACACACACACACACACGAGTGACAAAGAAGAGGACAGTTACCACTTGCCCTGGGCTTGGGGTAGATTTATTCATTCAAGAAATACTGATTTGCCCAGGCATGATTCCACACACAGGAGATTCAAGGTAAGACAACCACAACAAAACACCCTGCTTTCGTGGAGTCTGCAGTTCGGTGAGGCGACAGATGCATTCACAGGGTGTCAGGGAACCGGGATAGGATAGGAAGACTGGGTGAGGTGATTAGGGAAGGCCACACTGAGAAAATGCCACGTAAGTGAAGACCCCAAGGAGATGCAGGGTTAGCCACTGGAGGAAGAACAGCCAGGGCAAAAATCCTGCACTGGGGGCATGTCTGGTGGGTTCTACCGTGAGGACAGCAAAGAGGCCTGGGTGCCTAGAGCTGAAGGAGCCAGGGAAGATGACCAGCGGGAAACAGAAAAGGAAGACGTGACAGGACTGATCATATTGTTAAAAGGGAAACCACATGCCCCAAATGGAGTCACTTAGAGTAAGACCCCATGTCAGCAAACCAAGACTTAATACTAACTTAACTGCAGTTTCAATCCCCACCCCCACCGCCAATGTAACCTTTAACCAGGCAACATGGAATTTCCCGGTCAGCACTACAGCACTAGGAAATTTACTGATAGACCCCTTCCGTTCCCCTTAGGAGGAGGACCTTGCCTAAAACAATGCATTACTTGCTAACAATTTCCTTTCCCCCAACATTCCCCCCCACCCCACCCCACCCCCGCCTTTGGAAACCTTTCTTCTTCCACAGCTTGATGGAGCTCCCTTTTATTTGCTAGATAGGATGCTGCCCGATTCATGAATCATTCAATAAAGCCAATTTGATCTTGTAGGGGCCAAGGGCAGGCTGCCTTAAAATGTGCCACTTTGGAAATTGATTATTTTAAATAAAAGTTACTTATGAGACAGCCTGTGCAAGGACACTCAGACCATCTTCTGTCCCCCTGAAAGCAGGAAATGAATCTCCCCTGCGAAAAGTACTCTCCCTGTACCAGTAGGTAAAGAGTCACCCTTATCACCAGAGATGGAAATTTTAGAGCTGAGGAAGTTGTATAAACAACCTTTGTTACTTTTTTTTTTTTAAGATTTTATTTATTTATTTGACAGAGACACAGCGAGAGAGGGAACACAAGCAGGGGGAGTGGGAGAGGGAGAAGCAGGCTTCCCGCTGAGCAGGAAGCCCGATGTGGGGCTCGATCCCAGGACCCTGGGATCATGACCCGAGCAGAAGGCAGATGCTTAACGACTGAGCCACCCAGGCGCCCCCAACCTTTGTTATTACTTTTTACTGATTTGCTTCCACGACCCAAATTCTGTTTAGAATTCCTTACTGATTCAAGCCCCCAGAGTTTTCTTTGTTCTGTCAGTTAAAAAGTATAAAAAGTGCCTGTCTTGATCATTTCTTTAGATCTCAATTTCATAATTGGGCCTCTGTGCACATGTAATAACACTTTGGGGTTTTTTTTTCTCCTGTTAATCTGTCTCATGTAAATTTAATTCTTAGTCCACCTGGAAGATCTCGAAAGATAGAGAATTTTTTCTTCCCTTCAATCTGTTAAATTAGTCAGTTGAGTTTTTATTGTTTAACAATATAAAACCGAGGAGCTAAGATGGCAGAGTAGTAGGAGGACCTTAGGCTTGCCTCTTCCCTGGAACACAGCTAGATAAATACCAAATCATTCTGAATACCTGAGAAATCGATCTGAGGACTGACAGGACGAACTGCACAACTAGAGGGAGAGAAGAGGCTCCATTATGGAACGTAGGAGGTGCGGAGACACGAACTGGGGAGAAACGGATCACAGGTGCTGCAGAGGGGAGGGAGCCCTGTCATGGAGAGAGGCTAGAGGGACAGAGGAACACATGGGGGATCGCACAAGGAAAACACTCCCCCAAAGCCACTGACTGGGAACACGAGAGGGGCTGGTTTTTGTGAGTTTTTACAACGAGCAGGGCTCAAAGACTGGAGCTTTAGAGGTCCATGGCATGGCTGGTGTGGAGCCCTGAGGGCGAAGCAGTGCTCCTGGAGAAGGAGGGCAGGTAGCCCGGGAGCAGACTGCAGCAATCTGAGGATCCACTGGGATGCACGGGGAGAGACGGTTCCCCCTTCTTGGAATGCATCTGGGAGAGGTGGCATTGTCTCTCTGAGACAAAAGAGCTGGAGGGTGCCATTACCCGCCCCTGCCCCTCAGCATAAGCACAGAGACGCCTGCTGAGGGCTGCTAACCCGGACACTGGCTCTTTCCTGCACTGTTCTCCAGACTCCACATCCTTGCGCTTTGGTGCAACTGCCCTTCTGGGACAAACCGGTACTGGCCCCAGCATGGAAGAACCTCCCCCAGAGGACCAGCGTGGGTCCATGCTGCACTGGTCCCTAAAGTTTGGAGTTTTAAAACTCAGCTGGCCTGCCAGGGATAGAACACAGGTGCACTGCACAGCCAGGCGGGCAGGTGGCCCGGACATAGACAAGGTGAAGGCAGGGATCTCAGGAACACCTGGGACACATGAGGGGAGATTGTTCACTCTTCTGAGAAGGCTTCTCAGACACTGGTAGGTACGAACTCCCCACTCTGGGATGAGGAAGAGGGCCCGTGCCATTTCTCTCCCCTGCCCCCTACATAAACAAACTTCAGTAAGCAGCATAGTGCCAACTCTGGCGGCCTAAACTGCTTACACCAAGCCCCATTCCCCCTGCGTTCTGCAGGTGCTGCTTTTCTCAGAAGACCAGCACAAACCCCCCCACATGCACCATGTCTACTGACCATAGAGTTCTGCAAAGCTTCAGCTCTAGTAGAAATAGCATCAGGTCTCTTTCAACAAACAGACCAGGGCCCACCTAGTTAAAACTTGTCACAGTCTGGCCAAGGTCCTAACACTCCCCACTACAGGCAAGGAGAAACAATGCAGAAGACTGACCTAAGGGAAACAGTAGCCAAAACACACAGCAGAGTGCACACAGCACACACCAGAGACGCTTCCTAAAGCACCAGGCCCTGGACAGTATATGACGACTTCTTTATAAAGCCATTACTCTCAGTAGCAGGAAACATAACAGGCTTTCCTAACACACAGAAGAAGACAGAGACCTAGACAAAATGCCAAGATGGAGGAATTCACCCCAAAAGAAAGAAAAAGAAAAGGTTACTGCCAGGGATCCAATTGAAACAGATATAAGTAATATGCCTGATCCAGAATTTAAAGCAACAATCATAAGCATACTGGCTGGGCTTAAGAAAAGCATAGAAGACACAGGGAGTCCCTTACTGCAGAGATAAACAACCTAAAAACTAGTCACACCAAAATGAAAAATGTAATAACCAAGATTGAAACCAGCTGAATGTAATGACCACGAGGATGGAAGAAGTAGAGGAATGAATAAGTGATATAGAAGCTAAAATTCTGGAAAATAATGAAGCTGAAAAGAAGAGGGAAAGAAAAATATTCACAAATGTAGACTTAGGGAACTCAGTGACTCCTTAAAGCATAATAACATTTATATCACAGGAGTCCCAGAAGAAGGGAGGGAAAAGGGGGCAGAAGGTTTACTTGAGGAAATTACGGCTGAAAACTATAAGGAAACAGACATCCAGATCCAGGAGGCACAGAGAACTCCCTTCAAAATCATCAAAAGCGAGACTACACCAAGACATATCATAGTCAAATTTACAAAACATAAAGAAAAACTCCTACAAGAACCAAGACAAAAGAAGTCCCTAACTTACAGGGGAAGACAAATAAGGTTAGCAGCAGATCTTTCCACAGAAACTTGACAGGCAAGAAGATAGTGGCATGATATATTCAACATATTGAACAGGAAAAATATACAGCCAAGAATACTCTTGACTAGTAAGGCTAGCATTCAGAACAGAAGGAGAGAGAAAGACTTTCCCAGACAAACAAAACTAAAGGAGTTCGTGACCTAACCAGTCCTGTAAGAAATTTTAAAGGGAAATATTGAGTGGGAAAGAAAGACCAAAAGTGACAAAGACTAGAAACAGAAAATCTCCAGAAACAACAAAACAAGTAATAAAATGGCATTAAACTCATATCTATCCATAACGACCCAGAATGTAAATGGACTAAATGCTTCAATTAAAAGACATAGGGTGTCAGAATGGATTAAAAAAACAAGACCCGTCTATATGCTGCCTACAAGAGACTCATTTTAGACCTAAAGACACCTGCAGATTGAAGGTGAGGGGATGGAGAACCATCTTTCATGCGAATGGACATCAAAAGAAAGCTGGAGTAGCAACACTTATACCAAACAAACTAGATTTTATTTATTTTATTTTTAAAAAGATTTTATTTATTTATTTGACAGAGAGAGAGCAGAGGGGGAGGGAGGGGGAGGCAGAGGGAAAGGGAGAAGCAGGTTCCCTGCTGAGCAAGGAGCCAGATGCGGGGTTCAATCCCAGGACCCTGGGATCACAACCTGAGCAGAAGGCATACGCTTAACCAACTGAGCCACTCAGGCACCCCCAGACAAACTAGATTTTAAACCAAAAACTGTAAGAAGAGATGAAGATTACTATATCATAATAAAAGGGTCTATCCAACAAGAAGATCTAACAATTGTAAATAATTATGCCCCCAACATAGGAGCACCCAAATATATAAAACAATTAATAATAAACATAAAGGAACTCATTGATAATAATATAAGAGTAGGGTACTTTAATACCCCACTTACATCAATGGACAGATCATCTAAGCAGAAAATCAACAAGGAAACAATGGCTTGGAATGACACACTGGACCAGATGGACTTAACAGATATATTCAGAACATTTCACCCTAAAGCAGCAGAATACACATTCTTTTCAAGTGTATGTGGGATATTCTCTAGAATAGGCCACATACTAGGTAACAAATCAGGCCTCAGCAAGTACAAAAAGACTGAGATCATACCATGCATACTTTCCGACTACAATGCTATGAAACTTGAAGTCAACCACAAGAAAAAAATTGGAAAGACCATAAGTACATGGAGGTTAAAGAACATCCTAGTAAAGAATGAATGGATCAACCAGGAAATTAAAGAAGAAATTAAAAAAAATGCGTGGAATAAAATGAAAACACAGTGGTCCAAAACCTTTGGGATGCAGCAAAAGCAATCATAAGAAGGAAGTATATAGCAACACAGGCCTACCTCAAGAAGCAAGAACAATCTCAAATGCACAACCTAACCTTACACCTAAAGGAGCTAGAAAAAGAACAACAAGTGAAGCCTAAAGCCAGCAGAAGAAGAGAAATAATAAAGATTAGAAAAGAAATCAATGATATAGAAATAAAGAACCCAGTAGAACAGGTCAATGAAACCAGGAGCTGGTTCTTTGAAAGAATTAATAAAACTAGCCAGACTTATCAAAAAGAAAAGAGAAAGGACCAAAAAATAAAATAATGAATGAGAAAAATTATATGCCAACAAATTGGGCAATCTGGAAGAAGTGGATAAATTCCTAGAAACATATAAACTACCAAAATTGAAACAGGAAGAAATAGAAAACTTGAACAGACTGATAACCAGCAAAGTAATTGAATCAGTAATAAAAAATCACCCAACAAATAAAAATCCAGGGCCAGATGGCTTCTCAGAAGAATTCTACCAAATATTTATTTTTATTTATTTATTTACTTTAAGATTTTATTTTTTTGAGAGAGAGGTAGAGGGAGAGAGCCAGATAGAACACAAGCGGGGGGGGGGGGAGAGGGAAGGGGGAGAGGGAGAAGCAGACTCCCCGCTGAGCAGGGAGCCCAATGCGGGGCTCGATCCCAGGACCCTGGGATCATGACCTGAGCCAAAGGCAGATGCTTAACCAACTGAGCCACCCAGACGCCCCCTACCAAATATTTAAAGAAGAGTTAATACCTATTCTTCTCAATCTGTTCCAGAAAAATAGAAATGGAAGGAAAAATTCCAAACTCATTCTATGAGGCCAGCATTACCTTGATTCCAAAACCAAAGACTCCATTAAAAAAAGAGAATTACAGGCCAATATCCCTGATGAACATGGATGCAAAAATTATCAACAAAATACTAGCAAATTGAATCTAATAGTACATAAAAAGAATTATTCACCACAATCAAGTGGGATTTATTCCTGGGCTGCAAAGGTGGTTCAATATTTGCAAATCTATCAACTTGTACACCACATTAATAAAAGAAAGGATATGAGCCATATGATCTAATAGAAGCAGAAAAAAACACTTGACAAAGTACAGCATCCATTCTTGATAAAAACCCACTCAACAAAGCAGGGATAGAGGGAACATACCTCAACATCATAAAGGCCATGTATGAAAGACCCACAGCTAATATTATCCTAAATGGGGAAAAGCTGAGAACTTTTCCTCCATGGTCAGAAACAAGACAGGGATGTCCATCTCACCACTGTTATTTAACATAGTACTAGAAGTCCTAGCCTTAGTTGTCAGGCAACAAAAAGAAATAAAAGGTACCCAAATCAGCAAGGAAGAAGTCAAACTTTCACTCTTTGCAGATGACATGATACTCTATGCAGATGACCTGAAAGGCTGCACCAAAAAATTGCCAGAACCGATACACAAATCCAGTAAAGTTGCAGGATACAAAATCAACATGCAAAAATCTGTTGCATTTCTACACACCAATAATGAAACAGCAGAAAGAGAAATCAAGGAATTGATCCCACTTACAACTGCACCAAAACCCATAAGATACCTAAGAATAAACCTAACTAAAGAGCTAAAAGATCTGTACTTTGAAAACTATAGAGCACTTATGAAAGAAATTGAAGATGACACAAAGAAATGAAAAGACAGTCCATGCTCATGGATTAGAAGAACAAGTATTATTAAAATGTCTATACTACCCAAAGCAATCTACACATTTAATGTGATGCCTATCAAAAAACCACTAGCATTTTTCACAGAGCTACAATCCTAAAATTTTTATGGGACCACCAAAGACCCCAAAAAGCCAAAGCAATCTTGAAAAAGAAAAGCAAAGCTGCAGTCATTACAATCATGGACTTCAAGGTATATTACAAAGCTGCAGTGATCAAGACAGTATTGTCCTGGCACAAAAAGAGAAAGATCAGTGGAACAGAACAGAAAACCCAGAAATGGACCCATAACTATATGGTCAACTAATCTTTGATAAAGCAAGAAAGAATATCCAATGGAAAAAAAGACAGTCCCTTCAACAAATGGTGTTGGGGAAAGTGAACAGCAACAGGCAGAAGAATGAAACTGGACCACTTTCTCACAAGATACACAAAAATAAATTCAAAATGCATGAAAGACCTAAATGTGAGACAGGAAACCATCAAAATCCTGGAGAACACAGATAGCAACCTCTTTGACATCGGCTATAGCAATTTCTTATTAGGTCTCTGGAGGCAAGGGAAACAAAAGCAAAAATGAACTATTGGGATGTCATCAAGATAAAAAGTTTCTGCACAGTGAAGGAAACAATCAGCAAAACTAAAAGGTAACCTTTAGAATGGGAGAAGATATTTGCAAATGACATATCTGATAAAGGGTTAGTATCCAAAATCTATAAAGAACTTATTAAAGTCAACACCCAAAAACCAAATTAATCCAGTTAAGAAATGGTCAGAAGACGTGAATAGACGTCTTTCCAACGAAGGCATCCAGATGGCTAACAAACACATAAACAGAGGCTCAACATCGCTCATCAGGGAAATACATACCAAAACTACAATGAGATTCCCCTCACACCTGTCAGAATGGCCAAAATTAAGAACCCAGGAAACAACAGATGTTGGCGAGGACGCAGGGAAAGGAGAACCCTCTTATAACATTGGTGGGAATGCAAACTGGTGCAGCCAATGTGGAAAACAGTCTGGACGTTCTTCAAAAGGTTAAAAATAGCACTACCCTAGATCCAGCAATTGCACTACTAGGTATTTACCCAAAGGATACAAAAATACTGATTCAAAGGGATACACGCACCCTGATGTTTATAGCAGCATTATCAACAATAGCCAAATTATGGAAAGATCCCGAATATCCATCCACTGATGAATGGATAAAGAAGATGTGGTGTGTATATACAATGGAATATGACTCAGCCATAAAGAGAATGAAATCTTGTCACTTGCAATGACATGAATGGAGCTAGAGTGTATTATGCTAAGGAAAATAAGTCAGTCCGAGAAAGACAAATGCCATATGATTTCACTCATATGTGGAATTTAAGAAATAAAACAGATAAACGTAGGGACAAAAAAGGAGAAAGAGGCAAATAATAAAACAGATTCTTAACTATAGAGAACGAACTGAGGGTTGCTGGAGGGGAGGTGGCAAGGGGGGTGGGTTAAATGAGTGAAGGATATTCTTGGGGGCACTTGAGATGAGCACTGGATGTTATGCACAAGTGTTGAATCACTAAATTCTACTCCTGAAACTAATATTACTGGAATTTAAATAAAAACTTGAGACTAAAATAAAAACAAAAAAATAAACAATATAAAACCTTGGTGGTCATTGTAAGGGCTTTGGCTTTCGTTATGAGAGAGACGGGAAGCCTCTGGAAGGCTTTGACAGGACGGTTTACATTTCAACCAGGTCCAGCTGGTTGCTGTGATGATCAGGTAGCAAAGAGGTGGAGGCAGAGATGGGAACAAGAGAGCATTTAGTAGATTATTTCAATAATCCAGGCATAGTTGAATGGGGGCACTCCAACCAGTCCGGTAGAAGCAAGAGAGGCAGCTGGCTTTTGTTTATATTTGCAAACAGAGTCAATAGGATTGACAGCCTGTGCGTGCGAAAAAAAGAATAATGAGAGTTGACCTCACGTTCACGGACCTGCGCAACTGTTGGAACGGAGCTGCTGGGATGGGGAAGGGTCCAGCGCGGAGCGAGCCGGGGTGAGGCAGCAACTGGAGGCGGCTCCTGAGCCACCTCGGGGCTGGCCAGTACCTGCGGCCCTGCCCCCAAGGAAATGGCTGGAGAACTCCCGCTCCCAGCGTGCTCCGCGCGCCGGCCCGCGCGCCCGGGGGGCGGGTCCTGTGCGCGCGTGCGCCGAGGCGGAACGGGCTGGCGGGGGCGGCGAGGCGGTTCCTTCGAGCGCGCTAGTTTGTTCCGTGAAGGGAGTGAGAACGGTTAGGCGCACTCGGCCACCTTCCGTTCCCCGGTAAGTGCGGCGGCGGTGGCGGTTGGCGCCGCCAGGTGGGGGACGGCCCCCGGACGAGAGTGCTGGCGCGCTGGTGGCCCCATCTGGAACGTTTCGAGCTCGCGGCCGTCGCCCCTCGGGGGCTGTTGGTCGCCTCCGCGAGGCGGTCGGTGTAAGCTTGGCGCTCGCGGGCCCGGCCGCCCGGGTTTCGCCCGCCTGGCAGATGGCGAGGCCGGAGTGAGGGAACGGGGCGGGCGGGGAGAGGCGAACCGCGGGGAGCCGTGAGGGGTCGCGCCGGGCCCCGGGGACGGCCACCGCGCAGCCCCGCGCACGCGCGCCAGGGGCGTGAACGCTGGGAGCCTCAGGTGCCTTCGAATCCCAAACTCCTGGGGGACCTCGCTCCGAGTTTCTGCCCTGGGACCGCTCGGTGTCTGTCGTGGACCCGGCCGGATCATCAGCCCCCAGAAGACTTGGACTCTCAAACGTTTCTGTTTGCCCACGACTTGCCGCGTAGTGCTGTAGATACGGCCGATAACGCCCACGGCCGTTTCTGGTCGGAAGTTACGGTGGTTGGGGCGTTTCGGCCCTCGGCGTGAGATGCGATCGCTTATTGCACGCGGAGCCTGAGTCGTCCGGCAGGTCACGCTAGCAGGCTCGCGCTGTGGGGACGCTGCTGAAAAGTGAGACGACTGCCGACCCGTCGCGGTGTCTCCGCAGCTCCCCGCTCGCAGAGCCACATTGGTGCCCTGCCCTCTGTGAATTCAAAACCAGAGGCTGTAGCCCGGACTGCGGAGCCCACGCTCCGGTGGGGTCATACGGGTGGTCGTGGTCGCCCGGCACGTGCGCGCCAGGCGTGAGGAATAGACTGTTCACGGGAGAGCTGGAGGGGAGTGGAGGTTCCCTGGAAAACACGCCCGCGCGCGCGCGCACACCACACACCCGCGCGCGCACACACCCGCGCACACCCCACACGCACATGCGCGCGCGCACACACACACCTGCGCGCGCACACCCCCCACACACGCCCCCCACGCACACACCCCCCACACACGCCGCACACACACACCGGCACACACACACCCGCACACACACCACATGCGCGCGCGCACACACACACACACACACACACCCAAGTTGTTGAGGAGTAGTATTCTAGGCTAAGATAGTGGGTTGAATACGTGTATCTGATACTACTCCCTCCTGAAATCTCACCAGAATTACAGTAAAGAGGTTTTTTAAAAGACATACATCCAAATTACGGAGAGAATGGGAAAGGAAACAACGGCAGTAAAATATTGGGATCTGGAAAGCAGATGGTCTTCGCAAACCTTAGCCTAATTCTAAACCTGCAACAAGGCGTACTGTGGAACAGGTCTGTACAATCCACAGAAACTGGCAGCCCCAGACCCCTTGAGAAGTGCCAATGAAGGAAATGGTGTTGGGGGCACAGGTGGAGGGCTTAAATAAAGCTTAAACTTAGGTGAAAGCTGTTCGAGAAGCAATTAGATGCCTACATCTCCTTCCCTATTTCACATTTTTGGGTGACTGCCTTTCTCCTAGTAGAAGGCAGGAGGCTATTCCCTTGAGAACATAAAACAGGCTCTTTGAACCAGGGGACCCCGGGCACACTTAATTATGGGGCTACATTTATGAAAGCAGGGACGCTTTGCACTCAGCAGTGTTCCCGCATGGCGAGCCTCCAGGAGTGACCTTCAGGACGACTCAGCCTCAGCTAGACTAATTCCCCTCAGGCTCAAATAAGAATTTTTCTACACATACATACACATTTGTGGAAAGACAGACGATAAGTTGGTCACAGTGGTTGCTTCCGGGAAAGGAAAGGAACTAGGTGGCTGGGGGAGAAGGATGGGAGGAGACTTAACTAGTTACATTTTTGTTCTTTTAAAATTTTGTACCATATGCATATATTACCTATTCAAAAATCAAATGTATTCCTTAAAAAATATAATTTCAGATGAATATACCGTTTGATACAGCAGTTCCTCCCCCACAAATTTATTATATAGGTTTGTCTACATGAGAAAATAATTTAAGTACATGCCATTCGTCACAATATTTTAGCAAAAGATTGGAAACAATCTCAGTGTTCATTAATAGATAATGGTTGGTGAAATAAATTATGTACGACCTTCCTTGGAGTATATTGCAGCCATAAAATACAATGAAAGAAGCTCATTGTATAAAGAAAAGAGTAAGCACAAAGTGGATTTTAAGTGGTGGGGGATTCAGAAAAATATCATGGGTTTTTTTTTTTAAAAGGAGGGGTGTGTGTGTATATATGTAGAAAATATCTGGAAAGATATGTAAGAAGCAGGTAATATTAGCTGACTTTGGAGAGGGGATCTGGATAACAAGGCAAAAGAGGAATAACAGAGGCTTTTCACTGTATATTTTTGGTACCTTTGAACTTGAACCCTCTTCTTGTTATCCACTGAATGAATAAATAAATGTTAACAGGAAATAATAGATGAATAGTGGAGATCCTGATGTTGGTAATACCCGGAACAATAAAAGATCTCTTACAATAAGAAGGAATGCTGCATAACAATCCCCAAATCTCAGTGGCCTACATTTCCTGCTCTTGGTTCTTCAGTGGCTTAGATCTTGGCTGGATTAGGCTGGACTCCAACTTTAGTTTTGGGTTCGTATCTGCAACATGTATCTTTGTTCTGGGACCCAGGCAGAAAAAGCAAAAATACCTGGAACGTGCTCTTCTGATGGCTGAGGGTGGGAGTTCAAGGGGGGCTTCTTGAAATTTGCCCTGTTTCTGCTCAGAAGTGACACATTGCAACTTTTACATATATTCCATTAGTTAAAGCAATGTCATATAGTCAAGCCCCAAGTCAATAGGGTAGAGATGTATGTACGCTCCGCCTACTGGGAGGCTCTGCAAAGGCACCTAACAAAGGGTGTGGATATATACTTCTGTTGCAGGGTAGGAGGAGGAGTTGGGAAAGATAATGATAAAAGAAATGGGTTAATAGAAAAATACTCTGACATTAAGTTGAAGGTAGTTGGTTGAGAATAAAGATGCTTAGAAAAAAAGATATGCATGTATGCCAAAATACAGCATTCTACTTTGATACGAATTTTCTTAAGGTTTCCTTGTCAAGGTATCACACTGGCTTTTCTTACGTAATATCTGCCATCCCCACACCTGGCCCTGTAACCCAATTCTGAGTGCCCATGGTTTTAGGAAGTTTGAAAATAATGAAATAATGCACCTGTAAAGGCACTAGTTCTTAGAGAAGTAGTTCTAAATGTGTTAATTTCAGCTCCTGAATGTGTTCATTAATAGTTCTTATGTCATATCCATGTCTGCCAACCCACCTTTCACAACAGAATCTTCTTTTCAGGGAGATGTCCTTTGCTTCTCAGATGTAATGCACTTTAAGTTTGTTATTCAACAGTGAAAATGAGTCATACAGAGGTAATACATATTTTCATATGTTCTGCATCTTCAGGGCTCCTTTTTTTTTTTTTAAGTCATGTGGCTCCAGAGTAATTTTCTTATTTTTAACTTGTACTGTGAGAGACGGTATAGCATTAGTGGTTAAAGGAAGGACTTTTGGAGCAAACAGCCTGAGTTTGAATCCTAGCCACTAGCCTATATAGCTAGTGGCTGTATAACCGTGGGTACATTACTTAACCTGCTGTGCCTCTGTTTTCTCATCTATAAAAAGTACTTGCTTCATAGAATTATTAGGAAGGTTAAATAAGTTAATACATATAAAGCACTTATAGTAGTACCTGACACACAATAAGTACTTAAATATTAGCTATGTTAATATTGCTTTTTATTTGGAGACCATGTGAATCATGGGCCTCACAGAACAAACATAGTTATTTAGTTGTCTGAATAGGCAAGGAAGTAATTTTTGATCCCTTTATTCTCTTGAATTCCAGGTTAAATTAAAAATACCTTTTGGAAATAAATTACTAGATGCTGTTTGTTTGGTACCTAACAAGAGCTTAACATATGGAATAATTCTTACACATGGAGCGTCAGGAGATATGAACCTTCCTCATTTGATGTCACTGGCATCCCATCTTGCATCTCATGGTTTTTTTTGCCTGAGATTTACCTGTAAAGGCCTTAATATTGTACATAGAATTAAGGCATATAAATCAGTTTTGGTAAGAAAATTTCTTTATATTTACTTATAACAGAATTTTGTTTTAAAATTCTTAATACATTTAAGACAAATTCTATTAGCAGTCATTTGGTTTATTTTAAAAAGCTTTTAATGAATATTCTTAGAAACTCAACAGTACATGAAGGCTGTATAGTATATTTCTCTTTGCTCTCAGTTTCCATGGAGATGAATGCTCACATCATAAATGTTCTTTCATGGTACTACCAAGGAAGCTATGATGTAATTTTCTTAATGGAATTATATAACTTCAGCATATAGTTCTGGATATTTGCCTACTATACTATGAATGTACAAATATAGCACAGTTTTGAAACTGTAAAATCCCTGGATAACACAAATTTGAAATTTTTTAAATCCAGATTATTTCAAACTTGCTAAGTTTTTCAGGGCTTTAAATTAGATTTTAGTACTATTCTGTATTGGTTGGAAGCTTTTACTGGCTGTTTTTTTTAATGTAATTCTTTAAAAATACTTTCGTACTTTAATTTTTTTTAGACAGGCCAAGTAGTTTTTTTTCTCATTTATTTGCCTGTGTTTACCCAGCTATGATTTGGTAGTGACAGCATGACCAGAAGAGCAAAGAACTCGTTACCTCTTTCAAGAAGAATCCCTTGAGATTTTATGGTTGTCTTTGCAAAGAGTTTTATACATTTCACTAATGATGAGAAATACTTGTTGGTTTTCCAGTGGAATATTTCATAGAAGAAGAACTGATAATTTTTTGGTTGGTTTTTCTAGAATTACCTAAAGACCTCAGGAGAATACAAACTGGCAGGTGTTTTCCTTGGTGGTAAGTTGCAATACTTGCTTTTAAATCTGTTCATACTGATATAGGAATAGGTGATCAGGAATTAAAATTAATTGATGATAGGAAGCTAATTTAAGAATTTTTTGTTCTGGGGCACCTGGGTGGCTCAGTCGTTAGGCATCTGCCTTTGGCTCCGGTCCTGGTCCCAGGGTCCTGGGATCGAGCCCCGCATCGGGCTCCCTGCTCAGCGGGAAGCCTGCTTCTCCCTCTCCCACTCCCCCTGCTTGTGTTCCCTCTCTTGTTGTCTCTCTCTTTGTCAAATAAATAAACAAAATCTTTAAAAAAAAAAAACAACTTTTTTTTTTGTTTTGGTAAGTCACTTTGTTGTATAACATCAAGGTACTTTATATATTTAAAGCAAATTTAAATCTCATAAATATGTACTGTAACCCAAAGAGCTCTTCTTTTATTTATATCCCTGAGTCACTGTTTCTCAAATGATTCTTCATAAGGATTGTCCTTACCCCTTACCTCAAGTATTCTTCAGGGGGAAAAAAAAAAAATTCCTTTTTTTTGACTTGGGATCAATTTTTAGCATTTCATGAAGCTATGGATGTCCATTATGGGTATTACAACTTGTTAATTGCCACCTTTTGGAGTTAAGTGATAGAGTCATGATGGATGAACAGTAAATGAAATCTAATTTGCCGTATTATCACTTCTATATATGAATGTTTATATTTCAAACTGAACTTAATTTTAATTGATTTTAGGTCGTTCAATGGGCTCAAGAGCAGCTGCTTCTGTAATGTGCCATATTGAGCCAGATGATGCTGATGATTTTGTTCGAGGTCTCATTTGTATTTCTTACCCACTGCACCATCCAAAGCAGCAACATAAACTTAGAGATGAAGATCTCTATCGTATAAAAGATCCTGTATTGTTTGTGTCAGGGTCAGCAGATGAAATGTGTGAAAAGGTGAATTATAACTTGATGTTTGCATAAATGAGAGAGTGAATGAAAGTGTCTTGGGAACAAGATGTTATCTGCAACTTTCAGTCTCTTTAAAAGGTCCTGATTGGACTCATGCTAATTTTGTGACTTAGTTACCTGTTGCTTTGGAGAACTGAAAAATATTAAGCATGCTGACAGAATTCATCTCCCTGGAAAGACTTGCTAAATGGATTGACTCTTATTGGGAATAAAAGATTAATACCTGAATTTTGTGATTTTGGGATTTATACTAAACCATACATTTGATTTATCATTTCAGCATTTAAGCAGATTCTTCTGTTTGTTATAAAACTGACTCGAGAAAGAGTAACTTGTACATGTTACTATGTATTGTCAGTAATGAGTGCTTGATCTGTTCTGTGGTATTGCTGTATTTGAGAGATGTGGACTGCCACTTCTGTGGACATCTCTTTGCATATTCCATTGCCTTGAAAGTTGTCTGTAGGGCAGGTATTTAATGAACATTCAGTGAATGGATGCCAGCATAGGCGGTGCAGGGGAGAGGGAGGATCTTTATTAAACCCTGAAAGAGCGTTAGTCTAGCATCCTCTTCTTTTTTTCCTTTAGAACTTGTTGGAGAAAGTGGCACAGAAAATGCAAGCTCCCAATAAAATCCACTGGATTGAGAAGGCAAATCATTCCATGGCAGTGAAAGGACGGTCAACAAATGATGTTTTCAAAGAAATAAATACACAGATTTTGTTTTGGATCCAGGAAATCACTGAAATGGACAAGAAATAATTGTATTTAGCTAAAAGCTATGTTATTTTGAATACAGATACAGTTCATTTGATAAAGAACATCACACCTCAGCATTATGAGATATTTCAGATGAATTTAATGTTCTTTAATGTTTCCCCCATTTTTAAAATACGTTTTAATTGTGGAAATTAAGGTCCTTTATAAAATATCATTTGAAAGCACTGTTGTATAAAGATGATGTACAAATATTGAAGGTGGTCTAAATATAATTTATTTTCATTAATATAGTTAAGTTTTGAAAAAAAATTAAACATTTGAATTTTGTTACAATGGAACTTTTGTCTTATTTGCTATGCAACTGAGAAAGTACTCTTAATTTTGCAGAGCAGTGTCTTTAAAAAAGGAAAACAACAGTTTACTGTGGTAAATTTAGTCAGTTTTATAGAATGTATGCATTCATTCACCTAATCTTTTAATCTCGCGGGATAGGAAGGAAGATACATTTTCAAATATGGGGATTCTGAACATTGTTTTTGTGATGAAGTAGCTTTCATTCAAGAAATGTTTCTTGAAGGCCTGTTACAGGCAAAGCCTGATTAGGTTTGTGAAGATGAGTAAATACTTAAGAGCTTAAATATAATGGAGGAACCTGATGTCTAGACCTCTCTCCAATTAAGGGGAGAAAGAAGTAAGAACTAAACCGTGGGACTAACATCTGTGCTGTATCTAGGCAGAGTTAGGGTACTTACTTTTGGCTCGGAAAGTTCAGTTAATACCTGGACTGGACTTGAGTGGTGTTGAGCTATATATTAAAAACATAGTGTCTGTATTTCCTACAAAGGGCACAAAATGTGATGGGGCTGATATATAAGTTTGTAGTAAAGGGTCGTTTTCTATAGTAAGGTATTAATTCTTTTTCCTGGCTTCTTTATACTCTAATATTAGGCCCTTCAGACAACCTCAGGGTGGCCTGAGCAGCTTACAGATTTTTGAGGTCCCTCATTCTTTCTCTGATGGAGTCAATAGATTTTAATTATTTGTTAATTTTTTCTAAATAGTACATAAAGAACAGAAGCCTAGATAACAATGTCCAAATTGTTTTATGTTGTAGAATGAAACTATGAAATCAAATTTTCCCTCAGTGTATAATAGTTACTTTTTGACTAAATTTCTCAAGGCCTAAATTTTTAAAAATAGTATTTATTTAATCATTGATTTACATTCAGAACTTTAAAACACTACTGATGTCAAAATATAAACATGTAAAAAACATCCAGAGCTGACAAATACAGTCATAGTGTATAAACAAGTATAAATCAATTGGGAAATATTAATACTGTAAATCAGAAGTAAAACTAATGGGAAAATGAAAAGGAAAACTTATTATAGAGCAGACCATAATATAAAAGTACAATGAAGAAATAAATTTAAAAGGTTACTAGCCAGGTTATATAGTTATAATATTCAAGTTTGCAAATTATAAAGTGTAGGCATGATATAGACGACCAAAAATACTATAACAAATACAGAGATAATGTAGGTCATTTAAAGTTGATTTTTTTCCCTGAGTGGCCTGTAAGAAACTTCCTGATTGATGAAAAGGCTTGTCTTTTGAGAACTGTGTACCTAGTCAGGGGTGGGGAACATATAACTCCTAGAGAGAGATCAGGGATCTGTGTAAGGCTGAAATGAACATTTGTGAAAAGGTTCCGGCTGCTTTTCACAAATTTGCCATGTCTTGCAGGAAAAATGAGCAGCCCCTTCAAGTTTGAGATTATGGTCAAAGAGCTGTCCTGGCATCTCTGGTAGGCACCCCTGATTAATGGCACAACCGCTACCTAGACCAGTAGTTCTCAACTAGTGATTTTGCCCCCTAAGGGACATTTGACAGCCTCTGGAAACTTGGTTGGCACAATGGGGGTGGCGGTGCTACTGGCATCTGATAGGTAGAGGAAAGGGATGCCGCTAACAGTCTATAACGCACAGGACCGCCAGCCATAACAAAGAAGTATCTGATCCAAAATGTCAGTAGTGTCCAGGTTGAGAACCTTGTCCTAGACAAACTTTAGCCATGGGAATATCGTGAAATCCTTTCTCCCTTACCATTAGCTTTTCTACCCCCTTCCAAATCCATTTGCTTCCTTTAAGTTGCCAAGCCCTGGGTTTTCAGTCTCAAAGTCTGTTGTTTTATCCCCTCTTCTGTTTACACTGCCATCACTCTAATGTAGGCCTTTAGTAATTCTCATCTGCATAATTGCAGTAACCTAACTGATTTTCCTATTTTGTGGTCTCCTTGCTTCAACAAACCAATTTGACACCCTCAACTCAAAAACTGCTGATGGATCTCCAAAAGTGGCTTATAGTAAGTCTTTAGGTCAAGGCTGTCCGCAATAGGGTGTATCAACTTTTTAGTGCATTTCCCCATACTCTGAACGTGTACAGCACAGTATTCCAGTTAACCCGGCGTATACAAAGTTTTGGAACAAAGTCTTTCTGCCTCCTCTTCCTGAAACTTTCTTGTTGGTCTTTGTTACCAAATCCTCCTCATCCTTTAAGACCCTTAAATTATTTTTCCCTCTTTACAGCTTTTTTTGAATTACCGCAACCAAGTATCCCTCCTTGGAACCCATATAATATCTTCCTCTCTTTGTTGTTAATCACACTCTGCCTTCTTAATACATTATTGGCATATTTGTGCCACATCATATATTAAATACTCCCATGTCAGGGAATGGTTTTTACTGATCTTTGTATCCATAGAGCACTTGTTAATTAGTTGTTCAGTGCCTTACATATTCATTATTCAGTATTTGTTGTTTTGAACTAAGATATTTAGAGGGAGAATTTTTAACCATTATGAGCAATCTCTGGTTTTGTATTGCTATTTTATACACCTATTATTGGGACTTTTTCCTGATACATAAAAAAAAAAGCCTAGTTCACAGTGTCCAAAAAGTGTAAAGAATGTAACATTCATAGACATAATAGATTTTTTTAAAAACTTAGAATTTTTCGGGGTGCCTGGGTGGCTCAGTCTGTTAAGCGTCGCCTTCAGCTCAGGTCATGATCCCAGGGTCCTGGAATTGAGCCCCACGTCTGGCTCTGCTCAGTGGGAAGTCTGCTTCTCCCTCTGCCTGCCGCTCCCCCTGCTTGTGCTCTCTCTCTCTCTCTCTCTCAAATAAATAAATAAATTTTTAAAAAAAACTTAGAATTTTTTGGAGTGTTCTCTTATGGTGTCTATATTACTGTTAGTGATGGGGTTTCTCTGGTGTTCATTATTTTATTTTTTTATTGTCTTCATAATTTTTAAAAATAGATCCAGCTTAGCACTTTACTCTTATGCAGCGTACTTGAGATTGACATGGGAAGACGTTTCTGGTGTAAAGAACAGAGATGTCTGCTGAGAACTAGGTGATTGTACCTTTTTTAAAGTAGGCAAGTACATAGGTAACAAACATGCAAAGCCCTAATGGAGGATACTTTTTACCTCTACGTTCTTCCCCTTCAGCAGGAGTGGTACACAGAAGTTCCTTTTCAGTTCTTACAGAGCTGGTCTGTGGTATACAAATCAGGCATTCCGTGCCATAAAGCTCTGAAAGATCTAAGGAGCTCTGAAGCGTTAAAACATTGAATACAGTAGTTAACATTAAATGAATTCGAGAATGCCTGCTATCAGGCAAGAGAAATTGAGTATTTTGCTAGCTGCATTAAATTCTATAGAAAAACCCAGCAGAATAAATCACCCTGATTGTGTATGTGGATGGGGGCTCAAAGAGGCGGGTATACTTTATCCCAGAAAAATCCAGAGGAATTGCTGAAGTTTCTTCAAGAACTAATGAATGCCTGCCCTGCATTCTGGAGGGCTATCCTTTGCAAAGACAAACCCCAAGGTCATAGTTAAACCTAAGTAAAGATTGTAAATACCTGTAGGCTATACTCTGGTAGACTGAGAGACTAAAACTCTGAGGCTTAGGATGTGTCACTGAGCTCATTATTTCCAATACCCCAGGAAGGTAAGAGCTCAATAAATCTTTCACTCAGTTATACTTAATATGACAGAAGAGACCTGAAGAGTTAACTCCATTGAAAAGAATATACTTCTTTCCTCAACCCACCTTGAATAAGTGAAGACAAAGAGAGAATTAATCTTCAAAGAGAAAGTACTCTAAATCCAAGGTAGTGTTAACACTTTTCATTAATAATCTAGACTGTCTTGTGTTTGGACTGTAAACTTATACACCTACTCTCTAGACTTTGAGGGCAAGTGAGCGGTACTTAAAGCCGGCTCTACTCCATGCTGATTCTGACATCAGAAAGCCTCCCAGTAGCTGTTCCTTGGAATCACCAGAGACAGGGCGAAAAGGAATTCACCAGGAGACCATTCCAACATTTTTTTTTTTAAAGATTTTATTCATTTGAGAGAATGAGAGAGAGAGAGCACATGAGAGGAGGGAGGGTTAGAGGGAGAAGCAGACTCCCCGCTGAGCAGGGAGCCCGATGCGGGGCTCGATCCCAGGACCCTGGGACCATGACCTGAGCCCAAGGCAGACGCTTAACAGACCATTCCAAAATCTAACTTTGGTTTTCAGCATTAACAGTAGATCGTTAAGGAACATTGCTAACAGACCCCTCTAGCTAAAAGAATAAAATGAGACATCCTATTAAAAAAAAAAAATCAGGCAGGCCCATAAGAGACAAGCTATCATGTCCTACCTAGTGACGATGAGACATACTAAAAAATCATTTGGTATTTACCTGAAATTTAAACTGGGGCATTTAGTTTTATTTTTTTTGTTTTGTTTTTACTAAATCTGGCAAAACTACCTATTTTCCTAATCACAAGCATAAAATACAGTATTCCTGGTGGGTTATGTCTAATTCAAATTTGTTCTGGAATTACAGGGTAGTAATAATCCAAGGGATTGTTTATAGAATTATTTTCTTTTTGTGAAATTAATAAAGGATTATTTAAAATTTTTAAATTACAAAAACTAAAGCAGCATACATGTCTCATCAATGAACTTTAATTATTGCTAAAGTAAGTTGACATGAGCTCAGTTGAATACCCACTATGACACGTACCTCCCTTTACTTAGGCCCAGAGCAGGCCCTGCTGCACTTGGTCGAGACACGGAGCAGCACTGGAAGTTTTCTTCTGGCAGAGCATTGCATGTGGTTACAAGATGGGCATACCACCTTTTTGTGTTTTGGGGCATCCAAAATTGAAGACTTCAGAATGAGACATCAACCTATCTCCCATATTACATAAAAATGTCAAAGCAATTTTATTTCTTTAAAAAAGCAGTGCAGAATAGACTGGAAGATAATACATTTTGGACATTGTGGGAACTTGTAGAGTCCTGGACTCAAAATGATTGGGTGGCAATCTTTTTTATAATTTTCCTAGGGATTATTGTTGAGATCATACTCATAAAGATCTGTACATCCTTTACTAAGAAGCCTGCACTTCCAGAAAAGGGTAGTTCAAGTGCCCAGGAGGTAAGAACAAATGGTTGATTTCTTTCTCTCCTATTTTTCAGAATCATACATAAGAATAACATAAAATTGTAGAACTTTGATATTTGGATTACTCCTCTAACATTTGTTTATTAATCTCCCTTGAAATAGAAGGAAGACAGTTGCCTGAAAAGCATGCAATTTGGTAAATATTATATAATTTCATATTTTAATATAAAACGTGTTCAACCTGAGCCTCTCCTATTGGTGCTCTGACCTTTTTTTTTAATTCCCACTTATCTCTAGATAACTGTCCAATTCCTTCATCTTCAGAAGAAAGGTAAGTGATATATTTTGAAATTAAATGAAACAGGTTGGTTTTGTGCTATTCAAAATTGCATTTACATCTGAATTACAGAAAAGGATTTTCCATATGTATAGAGGACCACAGCTACTTGACATCATAATTCAATCTAACATTGATTTTATTTTATTTTTTCATTTTTTAAAAATTGAAATTAATTTAGCCAACATATAGTATATCATTAGTTTCAGATGTAGAGTTCAGTTAATCATCAGTTGCATCTAACATTGATTTTAATGGTTGCTCTGTTCCAAGCTGTGTTAATATCTTTCATGTACTATTAAAATTATCCTTCCAAGTAGGTAGTATTATTGCTATTTTTACAAATGAGGAAAAAGTTTACTGAGGTTTAGTAACTTGCTTCCCTATCCAACCTCTCTCTCCCGTACACATGAATAAGTTGTAACACCAGTTCTGATAACTCAGTTGAAAAAAATATCATTTAGCACCTACCTACTGTGAACCAAGCAAACCCTGAGCTAGGTATTGCAAGAGTGACATTCTGTTTATACAGTCAGAATCCATCAGCATCCCGAAGATATTCCAGTGCTAGGGATTAAATATGACATCACTATTCTTATTGCTATTAATATTTTAATTGCTCATATCAAAATCTATTCAAGAATCATTAGATATCTACTCTACAATGGACTTTGTGTTTGATATTGGGATACGAACAATAAAACAGTCTCTGTTCTCTAGAAGCTTACATTCTTGTGGAGGAGATAAATACATAAAGGATGATTGCCTTGCAGTATGATAACACAGTGATAGAAGCATTAGGAAAACATTTAGGAGATACCTAAGCCAGCATAGGGTGTTGGGGATGGCTTCATGAATAAGGTTACGCTGGAGCTGAATTTTAAAGGATGAGTGAAAATTAGAAAAGCTAGCAGGTTAGGAGGATAAGGAGGGCATTCCAGGACATGAGTAGAGGCAAGGAAATAAGAAACAGCAGGGTATATGCAATAAATTGTGACTACTGTTAGGGAAGAGATATGGCTCCTATGGTGGGCAACATATTATAGTGAAAAAACACAAATTTGAATTTAAAAAACTCTAGGTTTATGTCATAGTTCTGCCTCTTAATGACAGTATAGTCTTAGGCTTAAACTCACCGATACTCCATTTCCTTACTTTCAAAATAGCAGTTAGAAGAATTACCTCTTAGGAAATCATGAAGATTTCGCTAAAATGATATGTGTAACAAAGGAAAAATACTTTGCCCTGGCGCCAGAACTATTTTTGAGGGCAGAACCATATTTGGGAGAGCATCTTAAGTTATTTTGAAGTGAAACTGCTTGAATATTGGTGGAAGCCCAGGCATCACACTGGTCAAAGTGCATCGCATCGGAGACAGTGAATTCTGTCTTAGGTGGGAGAGAAGAGAAGGGTGGAGGGATGGGCAGAGAGGAGGGAGGAGCAGGGGAAAAGACCTGAGACTCGGTACTGAATGGTGTTAAAGGACATCAAAGGATGAGACCACCACTCATTGTCTGAAATCAGGGAGAGTCTTGCTGGCCAGGTGTAGTCTCGGTGAGCAAAGCAAACTGCTCCAGCAGACATTGATCCAGTTTTGGGGAATGGTTTGTTTCAGGGTTGACATCAGCCTTAGAAGTGTGTTGGGAAAGCCTGCCACCATTATATGACTTTCAAAGCTTGGAGCTGTCACTGACTGGTTGTTTTCAGAAGCATATTTCCTAAAGGGTGTTATCATTGATAAAAATGTTTAAAAACAGAATTGGTATTTGTTACCATGACCTTAGGACTGTACTAGGACTATATTCCATTGAGTGGTTTAACGGATTTACAACTACTTCTGGTATTTACTTGTTACCCTGGCTTGGAGAACTGTCAGTCTTTTCCTAGGAGTGTGGGGATTTCTTTATTTTCCAAGGCCAGGGCGCCTGTGTGGCTCAGTGGTTAAGTGTCTGCCTTTGGCTCAGGTCATGATCTCGGGGTCCTGGGATCGAGCCCCACATTGGGCTCCCTGCTCAGCAGGGAGTCTGCTTCTCCCTCTCCCTCTGCCCCTCCTCCTGCTTGTGTGCATGAGTGTGCACACGCGTGCTCTCTCTGTCAAATAAATAAATAAAATCTTTAAAAAAAATAAAAAATAAATTTTCCAAGACCAGTTGAGATTGCTGGGAGAGGCCAAAGGACATTGCAAAAATGGGGAGACACAACCAATGTTCTTTTTTTTTAAGATTTTATTTATTTGAGAAAGACAGAATGAGAGACAGCACGAGAGGGAAGAGGGTCGGAGGGAGAAGCAGACTCCCCGCCGAGCAGGGAGCCCGATGCGGGACTCCAGGATCATGACCTGAGCTGAAGGCAGTCGCTTAACCAACTGAGCCACCCAGGCGCCCTGAGACACAACCAATGTTTAAGTGGGTGTTATTTGTATTGCTGTAACCAACTCCCCTCCATTTCTGCCTTCAGCTCTGAGCCACTTTGATGGGTGGTTTGTATATGTGGATTTCCCCCCTTACTGAACTAAAAGAAAGGGTTGGGTTGTATGTCTGGGTCAGCTTGTTGTGGATGAGGGTTAGTAATCAGAAACCTACAGCAAAGAGTGGTCACTCAGCAAATATTTACTGAGGGCCTGCTATGTGCCAGGCATCGCTGTATGCCCTTGAGATATATTAGTGTATAAAAACAACAGTGACTCCTGCCTTACGTTTTAGTCGGAGGGAAGTCTGATAATAAAAAACAAAAGGATAAATAAAGAAATAATATAATATGACAGAACATGATAGGATTTATGGTAAAACAAAAGATAGAATAGGGTAAGAGGAATGAGGTGCTGGAAATAGGGGAGGAGAGGTAGATGCAATATATACAGTGGGATTTGACTAAAGCCTTGAAGGGTTAGGGGAGTTAAGCAAACAGATCAGGTAGAAGAGTATTCCAGACAGCAGGACCAACTAGAGCAAAGACCCTAAGGGGGAGTGTGCCTAGTGTTTTAGGAACAGTAAGAAGGTTAGTGTGGCTGGTGCAGGGAGTGGGGGGGTGACATAGAGGATGGGGTCCAAGAAGTAATTGGTGACCAGATCATGGTTGGGCCTCTTCGGCTATGTTAAGGACAATAGCTTTTACTCTCAGTAACAATGGAGAATCACTGTAGAGTTTTGCACAGGGAAGTGATATGTTCTGTCTTATATTTTTAAAGTATTATTCTGCCTGTTGTGTTGAGAGTAGACTATATTTGGTCAAGGGTCTAAGCAGATAGCAGGCTATTGCAAGTAACCCAGAGTGAGAGATAAAGGTAAATGACACCAGGGTGGTATCAGTGGAGGTGGTTGGTTTCAGGATATACTTAGAAAAGTAGAGCCAACAGGGTGTGGATGTGAGAGAGAGGATGCAAAGGTGACCCCCAGGAGTTTTGGCCTGAGCAAGTAGGAAGTGCAGCTGTCGTCAACCTAGATGAAGAAAACTGTGGGTGGAGCGGGTTTTGATGGGGAGATCAGGAATTTTGTTTCCTATTTGTTGAATTAGGGATATTAATTTGATATCTAATAGAGGTAGTGAATAAGTAGTTCGGGAAAGATGTCTGGTAGAGGTAATAAGTTTGGGGGTTGTTGGCTTATGGACAATATTAAAAGCTACAAGAGAGGATGGAATTTCAAAGGGACAGTGAGAAGAGAAAAGGAACAAGGACTGAGCCCTGAGACACTTCAAAGGGGTCTGAAAGAAGAGGAGGAGCCATCAAAGGAGACTGGGAAGGAGCTACCAGGAAGTGAGGAGGAAAACCAGGAGAATTATGATGGCCTGGAAGCTTGTCAAATGGAGAGTATGTGGAGCTGGTATACAAGATAGATATCAGACCCGTATCCCTTATAAATAGAAAAGCAAAATCCTTAACAAGATACTAGCACACCAAATCTAGCAACATATTAAAAGGATTATACACTATGATCCAGTGGGATTGTTCCTAGGAATGCACAGCTGGTTCAACATATGAAAATTATCTAGCATTGTTTTATTATGTTTAAAAACACAGTATTGCATTGCTGAAATACCTGTCTTGCATTTTGGCTTTCCTCTCTTTCCTGAAATGTGTAAAAATTAATTCTTTTTATGTATTATATTTTCACTCTTTGTTCTACTTTTTTAAGTGAATAATTATATTCTTGTCCTGATGAAATTTTATCCTAATTATGTTTGGACACTGCTATAATTTATTGGGGTCACTTGATTCCCCAGAATGATTGTATGTCCTGCCTATATCAGTTAGGATATTTTAATTCTCAAGTGACAGAAAACCATGATTCAAACTGCCATACATAAGAGTATTACATAATAGAAAATCCTGAGTTAGACTAGGCTGCAGAATTGGTTGATACGGTGGCTCAACAACTTCATTGAGGTCCTGTATCTCTCCCTCTGCCTTTCTCAGTGTTAGTTTTATCTTGAGGTGGGTAGAAAGGTGACCACTAGAGTTTCAAAATCAGAACAGCAATGTCCAGAGGAACTAAGAGATCATTTCTTAGGAATGGGGCAACTTTTTCCACAAGTCCTTAAAAGTCTTTGCCTTATGCTAGGATTAGTTCATGCCCGCTCCTAACCTAGTCACTTGGAAATGAGATGATTGTTAGACTTAGCCTCATTGCTTGATGTAGATAGATGGTGGAGAGTCTACTTCCATGATCATTATTCCAATCTAAAGTTGTGCTGAGAAGCACTACCCTAAAATGTAGGCTTTTCTCTCAATCAGAAATAGCTGTTAAAATAATTCGGATTTATTTATAGAAAACACTGCTTATGGTATTGGACATTCTTCTGTTGTATCTAAATTTTCATAAGAATATTTTTATCCTTGTCAAAACTTTCATACAGAGAGCAGAAACAAACTTATTCTTTGTAAAAGGATATGATCTTTTTTTATAGCTTTTATTTATTTATTTGAGAGAGATCGTAAGAGCGAGTGCACGAGCAGGGGGAGGGGTGAAGGACAGGGAGAAGCAGACTCCCCACTGAGCAGGGAGCCCGACATGGGGCTCGATCCCAGGACGCTGAGATCATGACCTGAGTTGAAGGCAGACGCTTAACCAACTGAGCCACCCAGGTGCTCCTGTAAAAGGATATAATCTTAACCTACAACTTTGACTCATTGCTGCCAAAAATAGACTTTGGATGGATTTTTGAGGTAAAAAAAAATCCCCCATTCTCTGAGAAATGAAAATAATTTACTTCACTTTGTCAGTGGATTGATTTATGAAATGAATGAAACTAGGTTATGAATTGTTTTGTAATGTGGATAATGACTTTTCAATTTATCTTTCTGTTGAGCTATGTTTTCATATACTATATTGGGTTTCCATAAATCTAGAGAGAGTTCTTGTATGCAATATGTCCTAAGTGACAACTCATTTACATACTGTATTCTTATATTCAGAGTTGATGACTTTTCAGAAAGAACAATTACTTCATCACTTACATCTGAAGAAAATGAAGGTGACTTTGAAGATAGAGTTTCAACACCAGATGAAGTAATATGGTCAAGTAGCAGTGAAAGTAAATATCAAGTAAGTCACTTTAGTGAAAGTCATATGATATCTTCAAATGGGACTAGCTCATCTTTGTCACTGTTTCGTTCAGAAGTAAAGGAATTTTCTCCAAGCTGTGGAGGGTATCCAGAAAATGAACAAGAAACAGTACAATTTTCATTCAAGAAATTATTTTCAATAATGAAAACCAACAAAAATAAAAATTTAGTATTTTCTTCTGACTTTAACTTTTCGAGAAGTTCTAGAATCACTATAGAAAGTGAAGATCTCAATGTGGCACCATGCCCTCCTGCCCACTTATTTCTTTCTAGAGACCAAGTCAGACTTCTGGAAGAAAATGTGAGAAATCAAACTGCTTTAAAATCCAAAACTACATTAGAGAGTAAAACTACTTATCTATACTCAAGACTTCAAGAGTCCTTGATCCAGAATCAACATTCTGTTAAAATAGGTATTTCTGCCCAACCACAAGATTCCTTTCCAGGACAGAATGCTCCTCAGAATCAACATTTTTATGAAGCCAGATATACTAGTCAAGCCCAACAATTTGTTAACAACCAAGAATCAGTCAATAGCCAGTCTGATATCATGGCCAGATACTTTGCTCTACCTCAAGATTTGGTGAGGAAGCCATTTTCCAGCAGCATGCAAGATTCCTCCCAGACCCAAGATATGGACAGAAGCCAACATTTGCTCAATGTCTCATATTCTTTTGAGACTCAAGATTCAGTCAAAGGCCTAGAGTCTGATAAACACTTCGATAAGGCCCAGTATTCTGTTTGGCTTAAAGATTCAAACAAGATTAAATATTTAATTCGGGGGCAAAATGCCATTTTTAAGAATGCCAGATTTCTAATTTTAACTCTAAGTCCAAATTCATTTGCAGAAGAGGTGCTACAAATAAAGAGTATAAAGCCAGAGGGCCAGAAACAAATTGCTTCATCAGAATTAAGTCAGTATTCTGCATATGGCTCAGGGCCTCTTTCACCTATCCTTAAAAGGCAGAAAAACAGGAGAAAAACATTACACAGTAAAAGTAAACTTAGTCTCAAAGTTCCATCTCAAAAGTCAAAGAAAACACCAACTCCACGGGTATTTCAAATGACAGTATGTCACACTTCAAAACCTAGCAATTTTGGATGCAAGTATAATGCTAAGAAAGAAGAATTACATCAAAGGAAAGGTATATCAGATATGGCTTTGCATCTTACTTATGTTTCCAAGCTTATTCCTCCTTATGTTAAGAAGTATGCCAGAAAAAAACTAGTAAAAGTCATGCCAGGTGTAATAGGATGTAGACATTCTCTGTCACCAGATGCACAGAATGTCAGTTATGTGGGGTCTATTGAGAAAAGAGGAACCTCAGGCAGTACTAAAAATAAAAAGCAGCATGGCAGAGAAAATAAAGGACAAATAACCATTTCACCAAAAATCCCACCTCAGCTAGAACAGTCTTTCATGATCAATACTTTTCAACTACAATCACCTTGTTCTTCCTTAATAGAAATGACCTGGAAGAATAAAGAGTCTCTTGAAGACCCAATTACACAAGCAAAGGAAATTGGTATTGCAGAGTTTCGTGCCCCAAATAGTAAAAAAACATCTGACCTGCATATTCCAAAGCAGGAGGCATCTTTAAAAGAAGCTTTATCAGAACGTTGGCAAAAATTTGTCTCCTCTCCCGAAGTGGAATCAAACAGGAGACTGAAAACACTGGAAGACTTAAAAAGTACAGAGAATTCCCGTCTTCCACTTTCAAGTGGAGAAAAGTTACCAACTAGTTCACCAGAAATGCAAAAGTGCTTTCCAGATGGAAACACACAAAAGCAAAAAGATTTTCTAGAAATTGTTCTGGAGACCTCAGAGGTTAATCTCCTTATAACACTAGGAATCAAAGAGCACGAAGGCAGTGAACAATTAGCAAGTGTAAAAACTCAAGACAGTACAGAAGATGTAATTATGAAGGAAAAGAAACCACTACTAACACTTCATGTTACAGGATGTGATAACCTAAGTGAAAGTGAGGGACTGGAACGCAACACTAGAAGCAACATAAAAAATATGCAAGGTAAAAGAATATTTGCTACATTTCAGAATGCCACCAACACTACCATTCCTGAACCACCTGAGAGGGAAATGCATAGCGGATTAAAAGGCAAGACAGATACATCAACAACAGGGGTTAGTCATTCAGTGGTAAAGCTGGAGAAATTACCAGATGAAAAGAAAACATGGGATGCAAAATACATTGAGAAGAGATGTATATTTAAAAAGCCACAAGAACATGACAGAGAGGAAGAAGAACAAACTTTTCAAGAAGCATTTCCAGAGCTAACACAAGATTTCAGCCTCAGCCTGCAACTAAAGCAGAAGCCTAAATATGTCAGATTTGAAATAAAACAGAGCAGTTCAGGAAGCAGAAAAACTCAAAGTAAAGAGCAAGAGGTACAACCACAAACTCTTCCTACAGAAACAGTTTTGGGGACTAGTCCGTGCCCCACGATGGATCCATTTCAAATTGAGGTAAAGCAAAGCAGAGACAGACCTACAGGCAGAGGAACTGCAGATCCAGAGAATCCTCTTCCAGTGCTAGAGAACCCACGAGTTGGCGAAGTTTTAATTGAAACAACAGAATGTGGTGTCCCATTTGGTGGAAGCCCCAGAAAGATACCGGATGATCATATTACCGAAGAAAAGTCAGACCTCCAACGAGTTTTACCTGCAACTGCCCTGGGGTCTTTCATTATCTATATGCTTCCTTTATCACATTTTAAAAGGCAGCAAATTAGAAAAAAATTATCAGGAGCAAAAAGGGTACTCAGTCCCAAATCTGTAATTATGAAAGTAAAGAAGCCAACCAATTTACTGATGCCTCATATCAGAAGGCATGGTACTGCAAGTCTTAGGAGAAGATTGAGAGGCAATTTTAAAATCCTAATCAAAGAGATGCTGCAAGATAAAATTGTGGCAGATGTGCTTGTGAATGTTACTTACCCTCACATGTCTATTTTGCCTCGGATTAGAACACATGGCAGATTAAGTGCAGAGAATCGCAGTCAGAGCAAGCTAAAACAAGAGAAATCAGAAGATGAAAGGGAAGAAAAGTATTCAGATTCTATTAATAAAGGCAGTGACTCTGGCAACACATTAGAAGAAGTTAAATTGCAAGATGAAGTGAGAGGAGACAAAGAAGCTCCACCAGAAGCAGTCCTTCATGACAGCTGGAACCTCCGATTGGATGCCAATCCAGAGAAGGAGCTCAAAGCAGAGGAAGACATACCTCAACCAATTACATTCATGGAAACCCTTACGGAGTCTGTTTACTCTCCCATAATGGATCTAACTCATGTTGAGAATATGAAGAAAAGCCTAACAACACAAGCCGACTTAAAATGCACTGCAGATTCTGAGACACCTCTCCCAACATCAGAAAAATCACTGGCTGGAGACCCTCCAAACCGAACAAGAGAAAGTGGTGTTCTAGACTATGGAAGTGATACAAGGGAAATGGGTTACTTTTCTGCAGAAACAAGTTCTGCAGAATTACCAAAAGATTTACCAGCAACTTTTCCAGAGACTTTTAATTGCCACATGCCTATTTTAACTCATTCTAAAATGAATAAAAACAAAGTAAGATTCTCACCCACAGAAGGTTCAGTGAAGCCCAGATCTGTACATACGAAGACAATGAAGCCGTCAGTGTCACAAGTATTTAATAGCACAGGTCAGAGAAAGAAATTGGATTCCAAATATAAGGCCAAGTTGGAGAAGATCAACCAAGCTAATGGATTGCTATATGAATTTATAAATACCCTTTACTCTCCCATGCAGAGCTTCTGTCATGCTCAGTTAAAGCAAGGGGAATTAGGGGAAGTGAGACCACGGTATGTTGATTTTTTTGACAAGAGCAGAGCATTCCATGACCGAGAGGAAAAAGTGGAAGATGGAGAGGAAGTGGAGCAAAAAACTTTGCTAGAAGCAGCTTCACAGCATACCCAGTATCTCTGGCCTGATGCCTGTCAGGGGAAGGAGACCCACTTTGACGAACCAGACTCAGCACTGGACTGTTTAACACAGGAGCTGTCTGTTAATGAGCAAGATGCACAGCACCAAGAATGGTTTGTACAAACTGCTTTGCAGACTGGCCACCAGAAGGGTCCTCGAGAAGCTGAGGAACTCAAGAAAACCAGCGAAACAGAAAATGACGTAACAGCCCCTATGGGTCCAAAGATTCCATCGCCCAAAGCAGAGAATTCATCACTTGATACACGTTTGAACACCATGACAGAGTGTGCCTTACCATATGGTGGAAACTCTGAGAGGGTATTAGATTCTTATTTTGTGGAAAACAATTCAGAGTTACCAAAAGATTTGCAAGTGACATGCCTGAATTCTTTTGATTCTGTTGAGCCCTTTGTTTCTAAATCTGAAAGAAAGAAAAATACATTAGATTTAGGGAGGAAGCATATAACTGTGAGTCACAGATACAGAACTATTAGGGGGGAAAAGCCATCAGCTTCACATACGGTTAATGGTACACAGAGCAAGGGGCTGCAATGCAATTTTAAAACGAAGATGAAAAATCCACAACAAAATAAAAACAGGGCAGATGCATTTCTCAGTGTCATTCAGTACAACTTACCTATTTTGCCCAACACCAAAATGAGAGGCAGGTTAAATGTAGAGACAGATATGCAGAGGATAGCAAGACTTGATCATATGCAGCCAGTGCAACAGAAATTGCTAAATAGAAGAAAAGTAGGTTGCCCAGATTATATTGTGAGTACTTTAACTAACAGTGTGAAAGATGAGAAAGAGGAGGAAGGGAAACATGAAACTTTACCAGCTCCAGAGAATAGCCAAGGCTTTATAGTCAATGCATATCAGAAGGAGAATTGTGACCTTGTCAAATCAGATGAGGAACTGAAACAACCACGAAGTATAAATATTCAGGAACAACCACGAATACATGGCACACAAGCTGTTTTAGGTTCTGCTTCATGCCCCATGTTGGATCAGTTTCAATTTGGAAAGCTAGAGAGTTATGCTAGGTTTTCACCTCCAAAGTCAGGGGAAGCAAAGATGGATGGAATCATTTTTTCTACAAGAGAATATGGTGTCCCATCTGATGCAAATCATCAAAAAGAACAGGCTGGTGGTATTGAAAAGAAAGACACAGTGACTTTTGATCTCTGCATACCTGCTTTATCTACATTCAAAAGGAAGAAACATTTAAAAAAAAATTCAGACGAGAAAACTTTAGTGAATCTCAAATGTGGAATTTTAAAAGCAAAGAAACCATCGGTTTCATACATATTGAGTATTAAGGGTGGTGCTAGCCCAAACCATAGAAAAGAACTGGGATATAACTCTACAACCAAATTGGAAGAGATGGATCAAGGTGAAAAAATGGCAGAAAGAGAAAAAGGTATGTTAGGAGAAAGAAGTCTCAGTTCTAAACAAGTAAAGCAAGCATTATCACCACGTGAAGAGAATATTACTTCAGATGACACTAAAGAGAACAGTCTTCAAGATGCAGAGGAAGAAAGAAGTGAACAGGAGACATTAAAAGTAATTCTACAGCACAGCCAACACTTCAAATTCTGTTCAGGCCAAAGGGAAGAGCTTGACCTTCATCAGTCAGAAAACCAAGGAAGAGGGAACATTCTCTTTGTTTTTGAACAAGACATCTCACAACAAATGCCGCATACAGATTCAACGCAGGGAGAGAAGCCAAAGAAAAGCTACCAGACACAAAATGGTGCAATATATACAGCAAGTTCAAAGCTTCCTCTTCTAAAGCCAAAGAAATCACTAACTGGTCAAGTTTTAATGGGTACAATGAAAGGTGGTGTCCTAAGTGTTGGGAGCCATATGGGGGAATTGTACCGTCACAATAAAGAGGAAAATGCAGAGTTCAAAAAAGATCTACAAGCAACTGTCCTGGAGTCTTTGGATGTCTCCACACCTGATCTATCTGAATCTAAAAGGCAGAGAAAGACATTTACAAGTAGAGCCTTAAAAAATAAAATGAGTCCCAAATGTGTAATTATGAAGGCAAGGAAGACACCAATTTCACCAACATTTAAAATCTCAGGGAATAGTTATCTAAAAAACCTACGTCCAAAGACCCTGAAATCACAGATTATTGACTTGTTAATTCATATAAAATGCTCTGGGGTATTGGAAGATCTTATTGCAGAGAGAAAGGAAGGATTAGCACAAGAATTACCAGCAACAATTCTGGAGTCTTTGGATTCATCCACACTAGCTTTACCTGCATTGAAAAGAAAGAGAAACAATTTAAAGTATATAGACAAGAGAAACAAAATGAGTCTCAAATGGGTAACTTCGAAGGCAAAGAAGGCAGCGATTTCCCAGACACTTACTATCACAAAACGTGGCACACAAAGCCATAGAAGACAATTCAAATGCTACTTCAAAATCATGATGAAACAAGGGAAACCCACGGCGGACATGATCCTAAATGCCATCTCCTCTCCTGTTCCTGTTTTACTTGACATGAAAATGCATAACAGAATAAAAGAGTCAGATGTTTCATGGAAAATGAGATTCAGTCACAAACTGCAACAGCAAGAGCAATCACCAGATGGAGAGAGAGCCTGCTGTGCTGATTCCAGTGATAGGAGGGGCCCTGCCTCCAATGACACGAAGGAAGTCAAAGACCAACGTGAAGAAGTAGCCCCGCGGACTTCTCGACACTCCAGTTTCATTGCTGGTAAAATGAAGGAGCCTCACTTTGTGAAGTCAGAACTAGAACTGAAGAATTCAGCAAAGAAAAAAATCCCAGAACCACTTAACACAGCCCCAGAGCTGCAGCAACAAACACTTTTCACACGAAGTGTATTACAGTGCGTTTCTTGCTCTATTTTGAATTCACTTCCCCTTGAGAAGCAACCAAAAAGAACAAAAACACAAAAGGACTTAAAATATGCAAAGGGTCCAAAGATGTTATCTCCAGTGCTAGAGAAGTCAATTCCTGAATCTTTATTTGTTACAACACAGAGTGACATCCCATCTGAAAGAGGCCCTAGGAAGGAACTTGCCAGATCTACTCCAGAGGGAAAGACAAGGTTGCAAAAGGATTTACAAGTGAGAACCCTAAAGTGCTTTGATTTCTCCATGCCAGCTTCATCTGAATTTGAAGGTTGGAGAAATGCAGCACAAATCCCCAAGTCTAGAAATGGGAAAGTACAGATGGCATCAATTTTAAAGACAATCAACATCACTAAGTCTGATGCTCTTAGCCAAGGAAAGGAACAGGACTTCATCTTGGAAAACATGGGCAAAGAAATGTCTCAAAGTATGTCAGGTATATTTGTGAATACCTTCCCTTCACCTACACCCGTTTCACCTGCCATCAAAACGCATAAAAAAGTAAAAGCAAAGAGAGACCCATTAAGAAATAAAAGCAATATTATACAGCCAGAACAACATGAAGGGGAAAGACTGTGTCCCTATTCTAATAAATGGAGCAACTCAAGCAGCACATCAGAATCAAGATTGCAAAATGCAAAAGAAAGAGAGGGCAACAGAGTTTTATTTGAAGCAGGTCTCCAATTCCTGTATAATATAGGAAGGAGAAAAGATCAAAATATGCTTATTACAGAGCAGGATGTGCAGCGACAAACACTGGTTTCAGAAAATAAATTGGAATCTCCTTGTTCTCCTCTGATTCCATTTCAAACTGAAGAGCTGAGCAAGAATATCCCATCACAAAAAGACATACCATATGGAATAGGTCAAAAGATTCCATGTCCAAAATCAGGGAAAGCAGCATTTGACTACTTTTCAACTGATGAAACAGAGTGTAGTACTATATCTGATGGGAGCCCTGCAAGGAAGCTAGATGTTCACATTGCAGTTTCCCTACAACCTGAAGAAGAAGAGGAAGACATAAAAACTCCAAAAGTAATGAAACACAGAGTTGATCAAAATATCTTACCTACCAAATCAGGGAACTCAGTACTTGTAGATCCAGGTGATAAAAGCTCTAAAAGGAAAATGGGTGCCAAGAAACCTAGAGTGTTGCAAAGAGATTTACTAACGATGTCCACAATATCTGTTTTATTTGACTCTGAAAGTCAGGAGAAGATATTAAAATTTTCAGGAAGGAAAAATCTTAGGCGTCCCAAATATGTAACCACGAAGGCAAAGAAGAAGGCTCTTTATTCACAGATGCTTAATATCACTGAACACGATAATCTCTACTGTAGAAAGGAACAGAACTACAACTTAAAATCTACAATAAATGACATGCAACAAAGTAAAAGTATAGCGAATGCATTATTGTCTCCCACACCTGTTTCAACTGATAACAAAATAGATACTGAAATGCATAGCACATCAGAAGCAGAGATGGATCAACCAAGAGTAACACTATATAGCCGTACCTCTGCAGAGCTAGGAAAATCACCATGTGATAGGGAAGTATGGAAGGCCAATTCAGTTGATCCACAAAACAGATCCAGCAACACAATGAAAATGAATGTGCAACATGAAAGCAAAGAGGAAAATATCAAAAAAATGTTATCGGAATCAGTCCCACACTATAACCACCGCTTCAGTTTCAGTGCCCATCATATGAAAAATTTTGGTTCTTACCAATCAGAATCTGAACTGAGTAATTTAGAAGTCAGAAGCACTTGGAATTTGTCTTGTGCAGCACAAAGAATGAGGCAAGAAAAATGCTTTAGAGAAACTATTTTGGAGCCTGTTTCTAGACACGTGATGAATTTTCTTCAAGTTGAAACAGAGAAAAAAAGTCTTCATACTCAAGAAAGAATTAAATGTATGGCAGGACTAAAGACTCCATTTCCAAAAGCAAGAAAATCAGAGACTGGTTCAATACAATGTGGCGTTCTCTGGGGTGGAAATCCTAGGAGAAAATGGGATAGTTATATTTTTGAGAAAAAGGCATGGAATCAAAATGACTTAGTAAGAGTCTTAAAATCTTCAGGTTCTTCCAGCCTTGATTCATGTGAACCTAAAAGCCAGAGCTACACATTAGAGTTTGTAGGCAAGAAAAGTATAATAAATCCCAAGCATGTAACTTTGAAGGCAAAGAAGCGATCAGTTTCACAGTTGCTTAATATCACAGGGTGCATTACAGGAAGCCATAGAAAGGTGAAGGGGTGCAAATTTCAGTACAAGATGAAAACGCAGTGGTTTGAAGGTGTGGGCGAGGCATCACTCCTTGCTGCTGAGGGAACTAAGATTCCACCACCCAAGTTAGTGACTGATGAACACTCCCTCGATGCAACAGCAAGGGGCACGCTATATAACAGAACACTTCACAGAAATCTGCATGGTCATATTACAGAGGAAAAGGCAGAGTCATGGGAAAATTCAGCCACAACTTTCCTGGAGCCTATAGATTTCTTTACACCAATTTTCTCTGACTCTGAAAGCCAGATAAACACAGTACGATTATTGGAAGAGAAAATCACATTGAATCCCAGATGTTTAACTCTGAAGGGAAAGGAACCAGCAATTTCACAAATACTTAAAATCAGAGGGCGGTTTACCACAAAACGCAGGAAAAAACTTGGATCCAATTTAAAAACGAAAATGCAACAGATGAGTCAAGGTAAAAATGTGGCTGATACATTTCCAAACACCATTTACTTCACACCAGATACCTGTGACATTGAAAGACAAAGCAGATTCAAAATCGGGATGGACAGAATATCAAGATTTAGTCATGTACAACCAACACAAATGCAGTTGCCAGTTGAAGGGCTAGTGATTTCACAACCAGTTAATATCACTGGTCACGCTGCTTTAAGCATTAATGAGCAACAGGGAAAGAAGATAGACAGAAGGAGAGAGAAAACTGTATTAAATGTGGACCTAAAATTTGTATATGATTCTATGCCTATTTTATCACACCTAAAAATGGAGCCATCACCTAGTACCTGGGATATCTATGAAGAATCTTCTGGAAAGAGAAATGCCCTAAACAAAGCAAATGCTAGTTCTGCTTATGCCTACATACCTATGTATCCTAAAATCATAAAACATAAAGCTAAGGCAAAAACAGCAGATGTGAAAAACACTATGCATATCAGACGGATGAAATTGAAGGCAAAGAAACCACCTGTCTCCCAGCTGTTTAATACTACAGGATGTGGAACCAGAAGAAACAAAAAGGAACGGAGATGTGACATTAAGAAACAGAAGGAGTTCCGGCAAGATAAAACCATAGCAGATTTATTTCTGAACACTGTTTGTGATTCTGGATCTCTTTCATCTCAAAGTAAACAATTTACAGAAGTAGAAAGGGAGAAATCCAGGCCAAGAAAGCCCATTAACGTTCCTCCACAGCTAGAGCTGGAGAAGTCACTAAACAAAAGAAAAATGTCATCTTCAGAGTCCACTGATATAAAGAGTGCTATCTCAAGAAATATCAAAACACTGAAACAACGCATTAGAGAGCAAAAAGAAAAGCGCCAAATTGTTTCACGAGACATTCTCCCACAATGTAGAGATCAGTTAGTGACTGGCCAACGTGCGAAGAAGGAGCTTGACCATGTGAAAATAGGAGTAGCTTTGAAAAGGGAAGTATACCCTGGTCTAGCTTCCCAGAAGAGAGAAATCAATTATACTACGTTCAACATCCCAAGAATCAGAACTCGTGCAGAATGTGAATTCCCTGTTGCTCCAAGAGTAAAGCACAAAGATGCAGACGTCATCAAATGTTCAGTTTCAATTCCATGGGGGAGAGGAGTATCCAAGAAAAACAATATTTCATTAAATTCAAAAGAACAGAATATATTTCTTACAGAGTTGGGTGCTTCTCAACAGAAGACTCACAAGGAGCAAGAATTTCAGAAACAAGGAAGTATTTCACTGACAATTCGGGGGTCTTTTGCCTACCCCATTATGGAACCCCCTCGTTTGAAGAACACAGGAAGGGTAGCTGAGGAAGATATATACACTAACAAAAGGAGTATTTCACATTTATTGAGAAGAGAAGATATAAAAGAAACCGATATCTCACAAGGTTCAAAAGGACAGAAGTTTCTTTGTACCAATCTGGTGGGCCAGCAAACTATGTCTGCAGCGCAGAAAGGAGAGGTGAAACCAGCTGGTGTTCCTGAAAGTATTGTGGAGTCTGTGTCCCGCCCAAATAAAGAGCGTCTTCAGGTAACACAGGCAGTAAATACAAAGAAGGAAGATGTAAGCCCTTCTCTAAGTTTACGTGTAAATCCAGGGAGAAAAGAGCAATCAAAGTTAACAGATATTCCATTAAGATTAAATGGACAGAAAGTGACTTCTGAAAAACTGGGGGCGAAGCAACTACGTAGTTCTAACCAGAATAAAGAAAATATTCTGGAATCCATTTCTTCTTGCATGTTGGATCAACTCTATAATGAAAAGCTGAAGAAAAAAGTCTCAGCGAAAGGAGTGAGTTCAAAAGTTTTGAGTTCAGTAGTAGACAAAGCATTGAATGAAGCAGCTACTCCAGTAGATCAACCTTCTCTTAGCTTGCATAATAGAAGAAAAGAACATCAAAAAGAAAGTACGTGCAAGGTTCTCCCAAAATCTGTTTCTCGTTCCTCGATGGATGTACTTCAGATTAAGTTGCCATGTGTAAAAAAAACATTAAAGACTCCAACCTACCACACTGCAAATACAGAAGGAATTGGCTTGCTTGCTGAGGGAAAAGAAGAAGAGCATCCAGAATGTATACACTATATTTCTCCAAAGTCTGCTTCTCACTCTTTGAGGGATGTATTACAGAGTAAGATACCATGTGAAAAGAAGGCATCAGAAGAAGTAGCTAACACTGTGGATTACATTCCAAGTAGAGAAAAAATTAGCTCGCTCATAACAGGAAAAGAGAGCAAGGTGCACACAGGTAAAGGTCAATCAGGTATGAAACTGACAAGCTTGTGTACTTCCTTACGGTCTCTATCGCATACTAATGTGAATTCAAGAATAAAAGTAGGACAAGATAAGTCAGGAATACCAAGGAGCTGCCTTCCACCACTAAAGCTCCAGGTATCACCAAATGTCAGGAAACCTTCATTTGCAGAGTCAATTAATAGAGGTAGTTTAAGCAATGTAAGAGAATCAAAACATTTGCCGCAGGGAAAAAAAGAAGATGGAGTATATGTGAAAGACCTAAGGGGCCTCAAATGTGTCACTTTTAAAGGAAGGAAAACACCTTTTGAACACACGCTGCATGGAAAAGAACCACAGTGGAAGAACAAAGAACAAGAGGAAATGAGGCAGAGAGATAAAAGTGATCCAGACAGAGTTCAGAGTAAACGCCTTGCTTCCATTCCTTCTTCACCTCATGTGGGTTGGGATCCTGGAATAAAAGAGGTGCTCATGCGAGGAATCACAAGATTTTGTCCTCCATCACTGACGCTCCAGGAATTATCAGATACAATGGGAATATGTGCAGAGCCAGCTGATGATATTTTAAGCAGTATAAAAAAGGCAAAATATATGCCACAGAAAGATGGAGGGGAAATGGCTTTGGAAGAAATCAGGCATCCCAAAAGAATAGCTTTGAAGGCAAAACGGACTCCAGTTGCACATGAATTACAGTTGAACATCAAAGAAAAAGAGAAAAAGATGCAGGAAGATCAAGATAAACCAGTTGGGATTCAGAGCAAATCTCGTGTTTCCATCTCTTTTCCACCTTACTCAGAAGTGGACACAAGAATAAAAGGGGAAGAAGCCTTGCTAATAAAAACAAGACCCTCTTTCCTACAAACAGAACTCCAGGAGTCATCAGATAGAGGAAAAATAGCATACAAACAGTCTATTCGTGGTGATACCTCAAACAGTGTGAAAGAATCCAAGAAACATTATATAATTCAGGAAGAAGAGGAGAAAGTAAAAATGGTAAAAGTCATACTTTCGAGGAAAAAGAGATCACCAATTTTACAGCTGGACATCAAAGAGCAAGAGGAGAAGACACAAAAAATTAAAGGTGAGCCAAATGTCCTTGCGACCAATACTAGCACTTGCATACCTGCTCCTTCTCATTTACAGTTGGATACAAGAATAAAAAAAGCAGACTGTGTAACTGAAGCAACAAGATGCTCTCTTCCAGAACTATCACAGCAGAAATCATCAGATGCAGTGAAAAAAGCAAATAAAAAGTCCACTGATGGTGATATCACAAGTGATGTACAAGAAACAAAAGAACATACACCACAGAAAGAAGAGACTAAGGTAGAGAAATCAGCAAAGAGAGACACAATGCAGCCAAAAGATAAAGATTTGAAAGGAAAGAAAGCACTATTACAGGACATACCATTGAATCTTAAAGAGCAGGTGAAAGAGGGTCCAGAAGGTGAAGAGCAGGGGACAGTGGATAGAGGAGGTAAAGGTGAACAAGAAGTAGTTCTGCCCACAAATTGGGCTTCTGCATCTTTAACTCACCGTGAATTGAACACAAGAATAGGAGAGGAAGACAGGCAAGAAATAACAGGATCCGCTGTTTCACGACTACAGCTACGGAAATCATCTGATGCAGGGAAAGTAGTGTACACAAAGTCAGCTGGAGATGATATTTCAGATGATGTAAGAGTAGTCCAAGAGTATGAGCCACAGCAAGGAGAAGATAGAAGAAAAGTGGTAAATAGAAAATTTAGAATGTATCCCAAGGGCACAACTTCCAAGGCAAAGGTATTACCGCTTCCACACGTACTCTTTACCTCTGGGGGTTGTGACGCCCAAATTAGAGAAGTACAGACAAGCGTGAAAGAAAAATTAAGATACATACAAGAAAGAAGTGAGCTAGGTCAGGTTCTGACAAGACCTTCTCTGCCTCGGTTTAAATTAAACAAAAGTATAGAAGGCAAGGAGGAGAAACAAGTATCAAGACCCTTTCTTCCACCCTCATGGCAAAGGGAAGCATCAAATGCAGAGAAATTAAAACATACAGTACTACCTTTGAGCGATGTTTCAAATGATTCAAAAAGAACAAAATACACGACACAGAGAGAAGAGGATAAAGCGAATACTTTTGAGAAAGACATAATGCATTCTAAGTATATGGCTTTGAGGGCAAAGAAATCACCCCTTTCCCTTATACTCAAAACAAAGAGACTGCAAGTGAACATCAAAGAACAAGGCGAAGTGGGACAAGAAGGTAACAAGGAAACCGTTGTGCTTCTGAGCAAAATTCATCCTTTTCTCATTTCCTCAACTCATCTTAAGTGGAACACAATAAAAAACGAGGAAGGTGAGCCAGGAATAATAAGAAATGATGCGCCACGTCTTGAGCTCCAAGAATCATTGCCCTCAGGGCAAATAGCATCTACGGATTCACCTGACAGCCATGTGCAGAAAGGAGACCAATGCCCACGACAGGCAGAAAGGAGCGGAGTACAAACAGGAGCCAGGAGGGGCTCAGTGCAGCCCCGGGGCACAGATTTTAAGGCAAAGACATCACCACCTTCTCATACATTCAGTGTCACTGAACACGGTGCTTTGAACGAGAGAAAGGAACCACAGTGGCATATGAGGGAGAAAGTAGAACAGGGGCAGCAAAGAACAGGAGATCCTGATGCAGCTCTGACAAAAACGTCTCCTTCCACAGCTTCTCCATCTTACCACAGATCGGACACAAGAACTAAAGTAGACAAAGATTTGCTTGCAGTTACAGGATTCTCTCCTTCACAGTTGCTGTGCTCTAAGTCATCAAGTGCAGGAAAAATCAGATATGCAGATTCCAGTGAAAGTATTAGGTCATGTAGTGTAATAATAAAAGCTTATCAAAGTATGCCATATACAGAGGTAAAGGACAGAGTAAAAATAAAAGGTGGGAAAGATCGACGGGTCCCCCAAGTAATCACCTCGACAGCAGAGACATCCCCACTTCCACATCTACCCAGTAGAAAGAGGCTACATTTGAATATTAAAGAGCAAGGAAAAGAAGTGCCAGAAGGCGAAAGTGAGCCAGAAATGGCTCTGAAGGAAAGCTATGCCTCCTTACCTTCTCCGTCTTATCTGAAATGGGACACAAGGATGAATGAAGAGGAAGACACACGAAGAATAACACAATCCTATTTTCCACCACCAAAGATTCAGGATCCATCCAGTTCAGGCAAAAAGCGATATACTAAGTCATTTGATGGTTGTGTGTTAAAAGAGAAGGATAGACTCAAAACAGATCTTGAAAACAAAATGGTCCCAATACCTATGGCTCTGAAGGCAAAGGAATTACCACTTTCACGTGTACTCGATACCAAAAAATTGCAGTGGAAAATTAAAGAGCAAGAGAGAAAGGTGCAGAAAGATGAAAACGACCTAGCTACGCATCAGGAAAACATTTGTACTTCTGTACTTATTCTACCATATCTTAAATTTGGTTCAAGAGAAGGAGAGGGGTACATGATAAGAATTACAAAACCGCCTCTCCCGCGCCTACAGTCCAGGGCGTCACCAGATGCAGTGAAAACAACAGACGCAGAAACAACTGATGGAGGACTCTCAAATGATGTAAAAAAATTAAAAGAACACACATTACCGAAAGAAGCGAGGGACAGAGAGAAAAAGGTGGATATGAAGAAGAGTATGGTGGATCACAATGATAGGTATTTAAAAGCAAAGAAATCACCTAATTTCCTTAGAAACAATCTAAGTGCCCTTCGGCGGAAGACTGAAAAGCAAGAGGGAACAGCTCAGGAAGGTCAGCGTGAGCCAGGTGGTGCAATACTGACTAAGACTTGTACTTGCAGATCTCGCCTACTTCACTTCAACACAAATACCAGAGTTGAAGAAAAGAGAATACCGATATTAACAGGATCCTCTTTTCCCACAGTCGGCTCCCAGGAATCATCAGATTCTGAGGACATGGAATGTATAGAGCCCGTTACCAGCAATATTCTAATCAGTCCACAAAAAGGAAAACATCGTATGCCCCAGAACAAGGAAAGGGATGGAGTAGAAATAGTAAACCTCATGTTTCCCAAACATCAAGAAAAGAAGATGCAGGAAAGTGAAGATGAACCAAGGGTGGTTGTGGCCAACTCTTCCTCTCCATCACCATCTCTCCCTCACCTGCAGTTGGATAAAGAAACACAGGCAGGTGATGAAATGCTAGGACCTGCAAGGTCTGTTGTGCAGAGAGAATCAAATGCCGGGGAAGTAGTACATACAGAAGCAATCCGTGGTGATGTCACGGAAGACAGTCAGAACAAGAAACGACTCATGCCTCAGGAAGAGGAGCAGGACAGAGAAAAAACAAGAGATAGGAGAAATATGACACACACCACAGATATAAGTTTGAAGTCCAGGAAATCACCTCCTTCACTTAAGCTCCATAGAACAGAATTGCATCTGAACAGGGGAGGGCAAGAACAAAAGAAACATGAATGTCCAGGTAAACCACCTGGTACAGTGCTAAGAAAAATTTATGTTTCCCAACCTCCAGCTGAACTTACATTGGATAAAGGTATACAAGTAGATGAAGAAAGGCTTGGAATTAAAAGACCCTCTCTAATTCCACAAATGCTTTCAGCAGTATCAGATACAAAGATGAGAGCAGATACAGGGGCAATTTGTGATATAAGAGAAAGCAAACAACATATCTCACAGAAGGGAAAAAAGCACGAAGTGAAAACAGTAGATATGAGGATCATGATGCATCACAAAGAGGCTAGGATTTCGTCAATTTCACATATCTTTAACACAAAGGAATTTGTGTTGAACATTAAAGAGCTAAAGGAAAACGCATACAACGGTAAAGATGAGCTACCTGTGGTTCTGACAAGGACTTTTCTTTCTGTCCCATCAGCACCTTCCCTTTATCTAGACTCAGGGAGCAAAGCAGACAAAGATGTGCCAGGACTTACAGGATCCTTTCCTCCACAGCAAAATCTCCAGGAATCATCAGATACCCAGAAAACAGCAAATACAGAGGTAGTTGCTGGTGATGGTGAGATCGTTAAAAAAGCGGGACACTCTGTGCCCCAAGAAGACACAGTACAACAGTGGACCTCAAACTTCATGATCAGTGTACGGCGAAGGAATGAACCTCCACGAGTCAAATCTGAAGGAGATCTGAGTCAGTTAGTTTTAAATTCACAGCATGAGAACATTTATTTAACAGGATTTGGTACCATAACTGGAAAGAGGCTGGAGTATTTCTTTACAGGACAAGAGGTTCAGCCAGAAAAATACAAAACAGAAACTTTCACTACATTTCTTTCCTACCCCACCATGGAGCCCACTAAAATTGAAAATCTGAAGAAACAAACTGAAATAGTGGATAACTTAAACCATAAAATAAGCCCTAATGTTTTAGTTACACCGCCAAGGAAAATAACCGAGGAAATATATATCACATTTGGTACCCCCGTAAGTGCAAAAGGATTTTCTGTTGCAGAGCAAGATGCCCACCAACAAAAAACTTTATCAAAAGCATCGCCAGGATCTGCAGATTCATATAAATTTGATAAGCGAGAGAAAGATGTACATAATAATGATAAAGTGAGCAAAATGCTCTCTCCCAAAGTGTTGGCCCCGCAGACAGAGGGATCACTTGAGAAAATGAATATCGCAGAGTCAGATACCTCCCCAATTATAGAGGAACAAGAGATTGTTGTGAAAAAGCAAGTGGTGCTACAGTCTGAAAGTGGACATAAGACCTGGCTGGACTCCAGCTTTTCTCTTAAGTTCCCACTTCAAAACGGAAGGCAGAAGATGCCACTGGAAACAGATGTACACAAGCAAATGGCACTGTACCCCAGAATACTAATACTACCAGGAATACACATGGATATTCCAGTGTTTGATACCATAGGAGGGGGAAAAGAACAGGGACTGCCAGTTCCACAACAAGAGGAATATATTCTAGAATCACTTCAGAAGTCTCTTTCTTCCCACTGGACTTTTCCACTTCAATCTGGAGATCTGGAGGGAAAAAATAAAATGGACACAAGCGCTACTATAAGTCTGGAGCAAAAAACAGTAGAAATGGAAGAAGGGGAGTTAAAAATAGACACAAACGTGGCTATCCGTCCGGCAGCAGACAAAACAGAAATGCACAAACACACCATGGTCAGTCTGGAGGGGAGCAAGAAAAGGGACACAAGCAGCACCGTAAACCTGAACACTCCATCTCTAAAGACACAGATACCTCAAATTAACACTCAGCCGATAACTCATAGAGCAAACAGCTGCCCAATCAAGCAAAACCATAAAAAGGAACTAGAAGTCTCTGGTGCAAAACAAAATATTCAGCCACAGAAATTGTTTCAAAAACATGTTCTAGATTCATTTTATGCCAATATTCCTCTTTCTCTCAAATTTAAAAGCTGGAAAGGCAGGTTGACAGTAGCAGATTTGAAAAGAGAATTGAGCCCCAAAGATTTAACCATGAAAATCCCAAATCATCCGGTTTCGCAGATTCTTAACAACACAGGACGTGGCACTCCAAGCAATAGAAAGAAATTAGAGTATGACTTGAAGAAACCAAAGAAAACAGTTTTGCGGAGTGAAGATGCCTCCGGGATATTTGTCAGAAGTCTTTCTATTTCCACAATGAGTTCATCTCAGATGCAAGAAATAGTAGACTCTGAGACAAACCGAGGAAGAGAAAAGATACTCTGTCCTTCTGAAATCCAGCAGAAATCACCACACACTCAGAGGAATAGCTCGAGCACTGTAAAAGAAGGGGACCAGAGTTTTACAGACACAGCTCCACAGGATTCCCAGCCCTCCGTGGTAGAGGAGCAACAAATGCAAACACTCCCCAGTGCCAATTCAGAAGCAAACCTTGGCAGTGAAACAAAGGAAAAAAATGTAATTCCACAAACCAAAGAAGAAAGGGTTGTTCCAGGGCACGACAGCTCAGGGATCATAAAAGAACCTGACTTGCGTATGACTGAAGAAGAAGAAAAGGCACCAAAACCCATTCTGACACCTACAGAGGGTCCACTCATGTCTGACGAGCCAGAGGACAATGTGGAAGCCCCCATGGAAAGCACCCTAAGTATGAGTATTTCCCCTCCAGGACTAGAAGAACCACAACATGGGACTCAGCTATTCAATACCATGGAGTGTATCTCACCCCCTCAACAGGGGGATCAGAGCGAACCCATCCAGGCTACAACCGCACAAAACGTCCAGCAACAAAAAACTTTTCCAGGAACTGGGCCTATACCACCCCAAGTTAAAAGTAATGAAATAAAAGTAGTGGCAGATAGTACAAGTGCAGAAAGTTTACTTCCTCTTTTTGAAGCAATTAAAAGTATCTTTGAATCCCAGATAAAAAATATGATCTATGACAACATTTGTGAGAATATACTGGAAAAACTAAAAGCCCCAAAACCTGATGATTGGAAGTTACCACCGTGTGCAGGGAGCCCAGATACAACATGCACAGTACCTCCCAAAGTGCAGCCAAAACCCATTTTAGAACGTTTTACTCCCAAAGAAAACAATAAGCTCACTAATCATTTCGAGTCAAAAGCATTTGAAATAAAACTGAATCTGATACCAGAGATGGCAAAACAATCCTTCCAAAAGCTCAACTTTTATCTAAAACAGTCTTTTTCAGAAGATAACAGTTGGAGGCTATATCCGAGACATAAAAAAATGTGCTTTTTGTCTCTAGAAGGGACTGATACTGTAGAACTTCACTTAAAACAGAAATGCGCTAAGGGTTCACCGCCTGTCAGCTGTACGAAGACATTGATTGTCAGTGTTTCAAGTGACAGTGAAGAGATCATTACAAAGTTAAGGAGTATTAGTAAGCTAGGAAGTGGAGTGTCTTCAGTGACTCCAGCTAAGCAGATGCCATTGCCTCATATTCTTCAAAACTACTCAGTAGAAGAAAAAGACAAACTGCTCATACACTTTTCTATGAAAACATTGGAGATTCAAATGAAAGCCTTTCCCAGAATTGTAAGAGAATCCTATGCAATGGCCAGTCCTCAGAATATAAGGAAGCCTTTATCTAAATGTATTCATTCTGGTTTCAAAGTACCAAAACGAAAAAATAGAATTTTGTTACGTTTTGAGGAAAAATCTCTTCATCAAATAGATCTTGATTTACAATACAAATACCTTCATTTTCTCCTGGGGCTTCCAGTCGGAAGTGTATTCCCTAAACCAACTGCACTTCCCAAACATATTCTTAAGTTAAACACAGTTGCAATATGTGAAAATATAGATAACAGGGGAGAAAGTGGTGGTGGTTTTTGCATTGACACGGAACTGTTAGAACAGCACATCTCTTTCAAAAATCAAAGTCCTCATGAAAACTCATCATTGAGAAAATTCCTGGAGCCAACCCTTGTGTGTGCTTCTGACCCCAATCAACAAGGCCCAGTGCAGAAAGATACTACAGCTCTTTCAGAGTTAAAATCTCACATGACTCTGGAAAAAGATAAACAATGTCATGTATGGTTTCAAGAAACAGATATGTGCAAATCATTTGATTCAAAGACTCAGGAAAGCACTCCCAGTTTAGTTGATTCCCATTCAACTCAGATTTCTGAAGATTTTACCGAGAGTCAGACAAATATTGAGAGTTCAGCCAACTTGGAGGAATGCTCAGCTCTTGAAGCACATGAGAGTGAAGAATGTATGTTTTTGGAATTCAACCCTTATTTAAGTCAGGAATCACAAAACATTCTATTTGAATTACAGAAAGGCATTCCTTTGGAAAATCTCTACAAGATGAAAAAAAGCAAAATGAATTTGAAACCATTGTACAGGGAAGATTCAGGTTCCCAACATATTAGAGGCTGTAGAAAACATTCCTCAATTGTCACACCTTCCTATGAATCCCACAAAAGCAGGAAATATAGGTCATCCTCTAAAATGCCATCTCCTGACTTGTTGCGCCACGGTTCATTAAATGCTGTGGAAGTTCTGTCTAGATCATCTTCCATTCCATTCAGTGAAGAGAAGTCTTCGTGGACTGCAAGGTGCAGAACCAACCATTCTTTAGCTCCCTTAACAGAATCAAACATCAAATTACATCTTGCAAAAGGCCAAGGCAAACCTCACAGGCATCTGGAAAGCAACGAAGGAAAGAAGGCCAAATCTGATTTATTTAGAAAGAACAACATTCATTGGGACTGTGATTACAGTTATACATGGACTAAAGAGAAATGCACAAGAAAGAAGAAAGTCCATAATTGTGAGTCAGAAAGATCAAATTACTTCGCAAGCAAACCTAAGTTACCATCAAAGCTTCATCAAGAGGATATCAACTTTCATTCTGAAAGAAAACAAAACCAGCCATTTTTTTATGCCTGTATACCAGCAGATTCACTGGAAATTATGCCCCAAACCATTCGCTGGACTGTTCCCCCAAGAACTTTAAGGAAGACAAACTGCAGAGTTCCTCTGGTGGCAAAGATTTCAAGTTCTTTCAATATATGGACTTCATCCAAAAAGTTTTTGGAGTCCCTCTTGGAGTCCTTCAGTCCAGTTCATCCAAATTGATACTAGCATACCTAGATTCCTCTGAAGTGGAAAGCTGATTGCTGTTGTGTTATTCTATGAAAAATAAAATCAGATAAAGTCAAATGGTTTCCTCATGAACTGTTTTCTGAACTGATATATTTTATTTCTGCAGTAGATTTGCACAATTGTTCTGGGAGGATAGGTTGGAAGAGCAGATGACTTTGGGCTTGATCCCACCATGCAGTGGGATCTCCTTTTAGTTTAAGCGGCCTCCTCATAATCCCACAGTAGAGGAGCAGAGACATGGAAGCCTTCTTTCCATCCTACACAATGACTCAGGGTGAGTCTGAAGAAATGGAGCCTATCAATGAGATTGGGAGAGAATGACCAGAAAGTTGGGAGGGCATAGAAACTAAAGGGAGAGAGTTTTAAACAACAGTGAGAGTTCAACAATGTCAGAGGTCACAAAATACAGGTGTAAGTACTGGTTTTGAGAAACCATATTCCTGTGATGATTTTGTCCTCCTTCTGGACCTCAGCAGCAGCTCGTTGGCCTGCACCTGATCACCGTCTGCCATTGCAGGGTCACCTAGTCATTTCGGGACCTCGCTCCAGAGTATCTGCCACCTTGCAGGAACATGCTCTGGGAGGGGCAAAAAGTCATCCTCCAGCACTACCAGGGGGAGGGAGACGGCCTCCCAGTGTACCTGCACGACCTGCCTGCCTACAGCCACCTGCCCATGCACTTTCCTGCCCTGGGCTTCAGGGCCCCTGGCTCAGGGATGCAGCAGGCTCACCTGCTGGTGCAAATGACTGAGAACTCCACCCTTGCCCTTGGGGCTGATGACCCCTGCTCAGGCTCTTGCAGGAGGTCCAGGAAACTGGAGTCGACCCAGGGGCCTGCGGGAGAACAAACAGATGTGTGGGATTGGGGTGGGGGTGGGGCAGCAGGATTTTTAGCAACAAGGGAATATTTTAAAAATGTATTTTGTACTGGCTTATTCCTAGTATGTGAATAAAGTATTGGTCTCGTTCAGAAGATAAATTTTGGGGGGCTCAGAAATATTCCATAATGTTAATCATTTTGTTATTAAATGACAAGATAAGATAGACAATGGTTTTTCATGCCACCATTACATTCATGCTAGGAATAACAGTGCTTCCCTTATTATAAATGCTACCTGAGCTTTTTTAAAACACATATATACTATGCTTGGAATATTTGGGCATGCTTAATAAAACAAACAATTACAAAATATCCCATTGTTTTAACTAAGCAAGGTACATAATTTTATACAATTTACACACAACTTTAATGTTAACAATAGAAATAATAAAATTATTTCACTTTTTGATATTTAACAATAAAAAGACTTTAACTCCCAAGACATGCACTACAACCAATTTAATAGATTCTTGTCATCAGAATGATGGTCTTGGCAACTTATATGAGTTCTGTCCATGGGGTTTGACAATCAGATTGAACATGTTAATACTTTTTATTATAGAGAATATTGAGCATACACACACAAAAAGACGGAATAGTAGAATGGACCTCTGTGTCCTCACCCAGCCCTTGAACTTCAACCTGTAACCAAACCTGCCTTATCTACTTCTCATCCACTTCTCCATTAGTATTTTGACACAAATCAGATATATAATTTTATCTATAAATATTTTCTATATCTCAACAAGATAACTATTTCTTAAAACCATCTCACATCTTAAGTAGTAACAGTGATTTCTTAATATCAAATATTCAATCAGATGATTTCCAATTATTTCATAAAGTCACTTTCTAAGTTTGTTCGAATTGGGATATAAAGAAAGTTACACTTTGTGCTTGGTCTTGTAAGTCTTTTTTAATCCATAGGCTTCTCATTCCATTGGGGTTTTTTCCTTACAATTTTTCAAACTGAAGAAACCAGGTTTTTTGTTCTATAGAGTTTCCCATGATCTGTGTTTTGCTAATAGTGTCCCCATTGGCAGATTGAAATGATTAACTACGGATCCCTAATTGTTCCTTAAAAAGGTCTTCAGATAGATTACATCATGTGCAGCATTTCAAATAAAACATATTTGTTTCAGAAGATCAGCTGTCACTTGCGGCAATGCAAATTAGAAGCTGCTAGAGCTATAGAGTTCCCAAGTAGTTAAATGTTATATAGTTAGAGCTCTTATGGCTGAAATAGCAAAATTTCCTCCCATAAATGATAGGGAGGGATTGAGTGACTAGTTCATGCATCCTGAAGACATTTTGTATCATGAGACATCAAATGTCTACTTGTTAATATAGAGAAATAGGGGCGCCTGGATGGCTCAGTCGGTTAAGCGTCTGCCTTCGGCTCAGGTCATGATGCCAGGGTCCTGGGATCAAGCCCCGCGTTGGGTTCCCTACTTGGCGGGAAGCTGCTTCTCCCTCTTCCACTCCCCCTGCTTGTGTTCCCTCTCTCGCTGTGTCTCTGTTAAAAAAAAAAAATCTTAAAAAAAATATAGAGAAATACGAGATTCTGAATGTGAAAGTAGATATGAAAGGGCATATTTAGAGTAAGAAAAGAAATCAGTAGGAAGTTCAAAATTTGTAAAGCTGATCAAACCCAAACCATTATAATCCAGAAAAATGACATTTTTTAACTGCTTAATATACTTTTTTCCAACATTTTTTTTTTGGCTGCACACTCTTTGATCGCCTCTTTGAAAAACAATTTTATAATTTTTCATATAGAGATCAAAGGTAAACCAATCTTCTAGTGGTTGATCAAAATTTATTATTTATTACTGACAGTGTAGAAAATGCAGGCACTTTTGTTCACTCGGTGGCCATTTTTCATACCATTTCATCTGGAACCACCAGACTTCATTGGAACACGATACATCAAGTCAGTGAGATGCAAGCTGAGATGTGTAAGATGTGTTACGTTACACACAGATGTCCTTGCTGTTCTTGGTACTGGTATTGGTTCGTACCACAAGAGCAAACGGTGGTAAACTCTGTATCATGCAATCCCCGTGAAAAAAGAAAGTATGCTAAATGTATTCTGTGTGCTCTGCTCTTTTGAGTATAATGTCAGAAAAGAATATCCTTTTTGACTAGGTGTTATAGAGAATGATTCATCAGCTTATATTTTTACATACCTGTTGGAAGATTTTCTATAGACCAGTTTCCTATACCTCCCCTCCATGTCCCATTTTTCCTTTGTAATGGACATTCCTCCTGCACTGGGCACTGTAGGAGGCTTTCACACGACCTTACCCCTGACTTCATGTCTCAACCTGGGATGTGTCCTTCACAGTGGGCAGAAGGATTCCTGGCATCCATTTCTACACTGGGATGGCTAGCATAACTATAGACAAAAGTGAATGTCAATCACAACATTTAGCTCCCCGAACCCAACCTAAATGCACCCTAACTCCACTTCTCTGGAGATGGATCCCAAAAATGTTTACAGCCTCTCTGATCTCACCAAACATGAAGTCAAATATGATAGATGGTAAGGCAAAGTAGAAAGAGATAATATTTTTAACTAATTACAATTAAAATACCTCAAATATTTATAAATCTTTGGGGGCCCTACAGCTTAAGCTTCTTCGGTTTTTATGGTACATCTGCTTATGCAAATTAAATAACAGGAATTCATTATTCATATTCTAACATCAAACATCTATTCAGTGTCTGCCATGGGCCAGGCCTTGTCCTGGGTGCTGAACTTAACAAAAATGAAGAAAGCACAGTCTTGACCCGGGAAGCTCACAATTACAGATCAAGAAGAGATGATATTTGCAGAGCCCTGTGACAGGCTCACACACGCACACATACTTAAACACAGCTTAGTGGCACCTCATTTCCCCAACACACAAGCATTTGTTCCCACATCTTTGCTGGAGAAAACAGAAGCAGTTCTGAGGCCACAGTTATTTGGCCTAAGCCATCTATCAAGAACTATTTGCAGTGGATGTTAGCAAAACGATTAACATCCAAGGCAAGTCTTCTGGTGACCCACGTGGTCTCGTTTCTTTTAGATACACAAGACTCGGGGGGAGCTGAGAGTCCTGTGTTTCCTTTTGGCTTTAAATACCTGAGCCATAACAGATGCTGATGGTGCAGCTAAGTGCCATTAAAACCGGGAAGAGAGATTTCCGAAGTTTCAAGATAATGAGGGAGGGAGGATTTTTCATAAGCTATCCCGTGCAAGACTTAGATTTAGGTGTGAGAATTTCCTAGTCCTACTGCGCACAACTACATCCCTCAAGGGCCTTGACCCATTACTTGGAAGAAATAGAGGAAGCAACAGGAATTCATCCTCAAATCAGAGGTTCCCAAATTTTCTCAGTGCCTTTACTGTCTCCGATTACACCCCTAGACCAAAATAAATAGCTAATAATTCTTCATATTAAGTAGCTTAGGTCTAAACAACCTCATTATTACTTGTATCTTAACAACTTAGAAGTTGTTTGAAAAGAACTATAAATTAAAAATTTTTTAATTTTATTCTTAGATAACCACAATTACTTGCTGTTGGGCACTGCACAACTTTTCAAACTTTAGAATCAGATTGGACACTCCAACTGATTTTTGTGCAGTGTTTTATTTCAGCAAAAGCTAGAAAACTCAGCTTCACAAATAAACTGAGGAATGGACAGGAATGTAGAACCATCTAGTAATGGAACTGTGAACTACATTGAGCTAGTAGTTCACACAGTGTCCAACAGATGTCGCTGCGTCTCCCTCACAATTGAAAAAATACTCCATGTGGCCACAGGGCACATGTTTGGAACTGCCAACTTAAGTTTGTTGCAATGCTCTATTTTTGTAGTTGTTTAAGAGCAGTCTTCAAGAATAATAGGACAATGAAGGTGGTGTGAGTGGGGCAAAGGGATAGATTAGTGAGAGACTAAAGCTGGATGGATTCATTTCTTTCTCCAAGCAGATTACCCTACATAACACATAGTCACTCTAATTTGTGTCCTCTTACTTTTGCAACAACAAAACTGGTGGGCCTTAGTACATTTCCATAATCCATTCACCCCCGGCTCTCCTAGCTGACTATTTTATACCTTTACTTCTCTCCTCACACCTCTAATTCCTACCCCATGCTCACAAGCAGATGACCTTGCTTTGTACTTCACTGAGAAGGGAGGATAATTTTCAGACTCTCTTCCCATCTGCACCTACCATGGATGAACGATCCCTACTGCTGTCTCAAGCCAATGCCTCTGCGCATTAGATCCCATTACTTCCCATTTACTAAAGGGATCATTTTAACATTCTCCCCTCTCTGTACTATATCATTGTTTTTTCTCTTTCTACTGGATCATTCCCAAGAGCATATATGCTATTATTTCTTCATCTAAAAACAGAACAACAACAACAACAAAACGGGTCACCTGGGGGTTCAGTCGGTTAAGCATCCAACTCTTGGTTTCAGCTTAGGTCATGATCTCGCAGTGGTGGGATCGAGCCCCATGTTAGGCTCCGTGCTCAGTGCGGAGTCTGCTTCAGATTCTCTTTCCCTCTCCCTCCTGCTCTCTCTTCTTTCTCAAATAAATAAATAATCTTTAAACAAATAAATAAAATAAATAAAAACAAAAAAACCACAACAGATCAAAGCCCCCAAATCATCTCTTAACCTTTCTTCTGCTGCCAGCTACTTCCCCATTTAGTTTCTCCTCTGAGCAAGAAAAGTCCTCAAAAGAATTCTTCACTCACTATTCCATTCCTCTATTCCACTGTCTTATAAATCCACACCAAACATGTCTTCCCCACCACTCCACTTAAACTTTTCTTATGAAAGCCATGAGCAACCTCTGCATTGTGAACTTTAATGCTTTAAATCCAAATTACAAAACCTATTCTATTAGCAATATCTGACCCAGGACCCAGGGGAGCTCTCCCTTTCTCTTGAAACATTTTTCTTCAGTGGGTTTCCATGATACCACAGACGTTTGATTTTCCTCCTGCCTCACTAGCTCCCTCTTCTCATTTGCATCTGCTCATTCATCTTCTTTTCCCTCATCTCTTAAGGTACTTGGTTTCCTTCCCACTCCCTCAGTGATCTCATTCAGTGCCATGGCTTGAAAGATCTATATGTTTGATTATGCCAGGTTTATATCACCGACTCAAACTCTCCCCTAAACCCTAGACTCAGTTATCTAATTGCCCTTTCAATTTCTCCGCTTGTTTGAGGAGTAGATGTTTCAAACTCAGTATAACTAAGACTGAAGTCCCGATCTTCATGCACAAACTTGATCTGTCCATAACCTTCATCTCAGCTGATGTCGACTCTAATCTCCTAGTTGTTCAGGTCAAAAACCTAGGGTTTGTGTCTTCTGGTTCCAGATAAGATGGAATAACACATGCTGCCCTACTTCGTCCTTTAACTATAGCTAAAAACTCTGGACAAAATACACAAAACAAATACCAGAAGACTCTGAAAGGTGGAAAAAATAAGGCAAATTAGCCAGGGACTTTAGGACTCAAAAAGGGTATGGAGGTGAGTTCTCGGTCTTATTTTTCCACCGACATATCCTGCTCTGGGGACTAGAGAATGCCAGAACCCAGAAACACAAGGAGCAGACAAAATAAAGACCTCAAGAAACGACTTCTCCCTGTAACCTCAGGACCAGGAAAGGGGAAGCTGCTGTTCTACTTCTCACAAATATCACAAACTATACCCTTTCCTCTCTCTGCTACGTATTATAGCCAGCACTGGTACTGGGGGCCTAGCCCTAATTCCCTCCCCATCCTCCAGTAATGAGGTGACACATCTTCCCCTTTCTACCAGCCTGTGGGTAAGGTTTCCATGGAGACTGTGGGTGGCACCCAGACTTCACTGCCGCCATGCAGGAATGAGGTGGCATCAAGTGGGGAAATGATTACTTAGAGAAAAGAATTCCTTACATAGGCATCTGAAGTACTGGGAGACTCTCAAGCAACCTATGCATGAAATGTGCCAGAATCAAACAGCAAAAGGTTTTAGAAGTGAATTCCCTTGTGAAATGCTAACTGGGATTCAGACTTAGTCCTCTAAGTAGCACACAAATGGGGCAGACTAAACTAACAGTGCAAAACCTTTGAAAATTCAGTTGATGTTTCAACAAAAATGGAAGAAAGAAAAACAAAGCAAAAATGGGCCAGGATGTATGTTCTAAAGCCAAATAGGGTAGCTACCTGCCAAATTAGAAGAGTTAAAGAACTAGAGTCTCACGATACCCAAAAAGTCTAGAACACAATCAAATATTAGTTACCATACCAAAATCCAGGAACATCTGACCTCAGTGAGAAAAGACAAGATCTGTCAAAGATTTTAAAGCAATCATCACAGAAATGCTCCAATAAGCAATTAGAAACAAATAAAAAAAAATGAAGTGTCAGAAAAGAAATAGAAGATATAATCAATTGAAATTTTTTAAACTGAAAAATAAAATTAACAAGCTCATTGAATGGGCTCAATAGCAGAATGGAAATGACAAAGGAAACAGCCTGTGAACATGAAGGTAGATCAGGAATCTGAGGAATTCCTAAAGAAATTCACGCCAAGATATATCATCATAACATCTTTGAAAAAAACAAAAGACAAAGAGAAACATTGAAAGTATTCAGAGAAACAAAAACTTTTCCTATAGGGGAAAAACAATTAGAGTAACAGTGTATTTCTCATCAGAAACCAAGAAGCCTGAAGAGAATGGCACCACATTTCCTAAGTGCTGGGAAAAAAAAAAAAAAAGAGCTTTTAATAGAGAATTCTATATTCAACAATATCTTTTTTTAAAAAAAGATTTTACTTACTTATTTGAGAGAGGGAGGGGCAGAGGGAGAAGCAGACTCCCCACTGAGCAAGGAATCCGAAGCAGGGCTTGATCGCAGGACCCCAGGATCATGACCTAAGCTGAAGGCAGATGCTTAACTGACTGAACAATCCGGGCGCCCCAACACAGGACTTGATCTCATGACCTGAGTCAAAATCAAGAGTCAGATATTTAACCAACTGAGTCACCCAGGTGACCCCTAAATGGTAAGGTTTCTATATTCTGCTGTTAACTACTATTTAAATATGTTTGTGAAGTTCCAGGGAGACTCTCAAATGACTAAAGCATGAAACCAACCAGAATCAACCCAAAAAGTTTTAGAAGTGAACTACAATGTTGCAAACACCTAGAATCAGATCCTGAAGAGTGTGTGTGCTATATATATATATATATGGATTTTTATTAAATATATTTTATTTTATTAATTTATATATAATGTTATAATTAACAATATATTTATTAATATAAATATATTAAATATATTTTATTAAATATAAATTAAAATATATATTTTAAAATCATATATACCATAATGTATTTTAAGTTATATATATGAATACACACACATATATGATATATTCAAAGTAATCTTCAGGTAAATCAAAATTGATTACCAAATATCTTTCAAGTAATTCCCCAGAGGAATGCAGGAAAAGGGAAACGAACAAAACACAGAGGAAACAACCATTTACAAAATACAATAAAATGGTAGACTTAAGTCCTAACATATTATTTCAGCCATAAAAAAGAATGAAACCTTATTGTTCGTGACAACATGAATGGACCTTGAGGGCATTATGCTAAGTGAAATAAGTCCACAGAACAAGATAAATACTGGATGGTCTCACTTATATGTGGAATCTAAAAACAAACAAACAAAAGCCAAAGAAAGGCGCTCACAGATACAGACAACAAGTTGGTGGTTGTCTGAGGCATGGGATGGGGGGGGCCGATATGGGTAGAGGAGGTCAAAAGAAATCCGAAAGGGGGAGGGAGGAAGATGCCGGGAGAGCAACGGTGTTTCTGGCAGTATCCAGTGATAGCTCTATGCAATTTAACATTCCATTTCTTCTAAAATTCCTTACCACCAAAGCTATATTCCTATATTTTTTCCAATTTCATTTGAAGACGCATACAAATTTCGTATTTAAGATGTTTGCTGGTTTTCTTAAAATACTGTCAAATATCTATTCCCAGTCCCTTCTGCACAACATATAAACAATTCCATGGCTTTTCCAGCAACTCAGATATGCTCCTTAAATATCCAGAAAAGCAGAATACCACATCTTGGCCAACTCATTAGTAGATTTAGAACATGCATATCATCATAGGATTGCTAGGATTATTACAAAATAAGCCATATCACCTCTCCTTACTGACAAAAATAGACTGGAAATCTGGAAAGGAAAGCTTGCCCTTCTTCCAAGAATCTCAACTGATTGTGAGCTACCACATGCTACATTTACCAGGCCTCAGCATTACTCTGTGTTCATTCTAAGTCAGCGTGTCATCAATTCTTCAAAACTCAGCTGTTGCTGGCATATCGTTTTCCAAAGGGAGTAAATAAGTTGCAACGTACATTCTAAACACTAAATAATACCGTCCTGATATACAAAGCAAAGCCATGGGACCATCCACCATACCATGAGTGGCCATTTCATTAGGGAAGTGCTGGCCCCACACATGAGCCAGGGAGAGCTCATCAGCTGACACGTATTAAGCACAAGGCACACCAGATACACATTATAGCATTTACTCTTCAGACAGACCTAGTATTACTACCCTTTCCATTTTACAGATGTGGAAATTGAGGTTCAAAGTTTCAATAACTTGCCCAAAGCCACTGGTAAAGGGACAGCACTCGACTTGTACCCTCAGTCTAATTTCAAAGGCTCATTAAAGAAAAATACGATTCACATTACCTTTAAAGATCAGGTATGAGATTTTAAAGGTGGCTACTTCAAGCTAGTTCGCCTCTGCTTAGAAAAGTTTGGAGAGCTCTGGTCTCCTCTCTGTCACCCCCTGAACCCGGCCCTCCGACCTCCACACTCTTGTTTGTCCAAGCCTGCTGCTCCCTCCAGGCCAGTGGAAGCTAAGGGGTGTGTGGGGAAGCATGGAGCCGACCGCCAGGAGCCTTGGGTCAGCCCAGTTCTTCTACTATCTGCTGAACCTCCCTGGGCTCTCTTTTACAAAATAAGCACACTGTACTTGATTTGTGATCTCCCCTATCTATATCCAAGAGCCTCAAACAAGATACTTGACTTTTTAGTCAGCCTAACCTCAGCTGTCTCCTTTCACCTTAATCATGATTTACAGTGAATTTCTCACGAAGCGTTTCTCGACAGCTCACACCAGCCCAAGTGATGTCTTTCTTCTCTGAATTCACTGCTCATCATTTGCCATGTAGAATGCTGTCCTGACATTATTCTTGCCCCAGGACCCGGGAGGAATACGAAAGGAGACCCACATATCATTTGTCTAAATATGTAAAACTTATAAATCAAATTAACAAGCTGTTATAAAAAAATGTTCTATCCTTCTGCTGTGACAAATAAATCTTCATAATACCCTGGAAGCCCAGGCTCAAATTCAGAATTCTCAGACTTCTTGGAGATCTGCTCTGGAAAGTGACAGTGCAGAGAGGGCTACTCTTGATCCAGGATGCTGGTCCACAGCCCACCCCCCTTCCTTCCCAATCTGGCTCCGTTCCCACAAGGAAGGGGAACATCATGCTTACAGGTGTGGACACACTAGCACACACAGGCAAGCTTCATCAGCCTTACCCAAACACACACACACACACACACACACACACACACACACACACACACACAAGTCCCTTGCCCACCACTGGGTTCTGTCTTGTGTGTTCTTCCCATAGAGAACAGACTTGGGAAGAAGCATGTTCACTCAGGTCTGTTTGGACAAGGTATAGTGTAGTCCTGGGAACCTAGAGCACAGTCCAGAAGAAAGTGGGTGGTCATGACCCTTTCTCCCCACCTCCCATCACACACCCTGGCTACTCCTTGCCTGGAAGGTGGGCTCTGCATGGAAAAAAGTTGGGTGTTCTAAGACCTGGGTGCAGAGAAGGGGACCCTCTTGTGGGTATCTCTGGGTGGTACTAACTTTGTGACATTCCTTTTAACCTTCCTTAATTTTATCTCTCCTATTTCTTCTTGTGAGATAAAATCTTCAGATAGCTTTGCTTCCTGTGGGTCCCAGACCTTTCCTAACCATCGTTTAGGTAAGATAATTGGATATTTTACTTCCAGCCTATCGACAGGGTTTTCTTTGCACAATGCCTTTTCTATTACAAGATTCCTTATTTAGCATTTATACAGAATTCTAGAAACCTAAACAATCTATTATCAACCATTTGGAGTTAACCATGTATCCCTAGAGTCACAGCTCAAAAGTATTCTCCACTTCATATTTTTCCATCTTGAAGTCGATTTTCTAATTCATTATCATTTATTGTACCTAGCTTTCTGTATTCTGTTCACCACATGGAGTTTGAGTGACACAGCCAGGGAACCACGCGTGTCCCCATCTGTGTTTCTGTTGCCACCTGGTTAAGTGCTACTTTGGCTGGATATGGAATCTTGGGTTGCAACCTTTTTTTAGTGGCAGTTCATAAATACTATCTGTTTCCTAGCCTCAAGTGATGACAGAGGAGACATTCAATAGTATTCTCAATCTTTTTCTTCAGTAAGTTTATTTTTTAGTGGGGCAGCTCTTCAGTTTTGCCTTTATCCTTGGAGTTCAGAGCTTTTCTGGGACTTGCCCGCATCTAGGTCTGCAGGCTTCCCTGGAGTAGGCTAGTCCTCTCAATTCGCAATTGGGGTCTCTCTCTTGTTTAAGGGTCTCAGTGTATATTCTGTTATTGTCCCTCTCTTTGCTCTTTGTCTCCTCTGGAAAACCTAGTATTTGCACAGAAGGTCTTTTAGATGTGTCTCCCACGGTTCTCGGCTTTAGACCTGTTTTTGAGACTATCTTCCACTTGATCTCCTGGGCTACAAATGTATGTCTTAGCAATGACTAACCTCTCATTCAGTGCACCCACTGATTTTTTTTAAAGGAATGGTTATTTTTATTGATGGATTTTATAACATTTTTATTGAAGGATAATACATAAACATGCACAGATCATAAGTGTCCAACTCAGACATTTTTGCAAGAATACACCAATCTAACCATCACCCAAATCAAGATAAAGAAAGTTGCCCACATCTCATGTACCTCCTTCATGACCCCTTCCAGAAATTACCACTCCCGCACGGAATCATTATTCTGACTTTCATCACTACAGATTTGTTTTGACTTATTTTGAACTTTATACAAATGGAGTCATAGGATATGTTCCTTTTAAAAAAGTACATCTTTATACCCAGCGTAGGGCTTGAACTCACGACCCCAAGATCAAAGTTGCATGCTCTACTGACTGAGCCAGCCAGGTGCCCCATAGAATGTATGCTTTCTGTGGGTGACTTCTCTTTTTCAACATTTTATTGGGCCATTCATCCATTTATTTTTTTTTTCATTCATCCATTTAGAACGGGATGGTTTATTCTCCTTGTATAATATTCCATTGTATGAATGCACCATAATTTATTTATCCATTCTAATACTGATAGACAAACAGGTTGTTCACACTTGTTGGCTATTCCACTCATATGAAACATGCTGTTACAAGCATTTGTATAGGGATACATGCGTTTGTGCAAACCTGTAGTGTATACTCTTAGGAGTGGAGTTGCTGGTGCAAAGGGCACACGTATGCTCAGCTTCATTAGATACCACTAAGCGGTTGTTCAAAGTAGTTGTACCAGTTCACACTCCCACAGCAGCTTGTGAGAATTCCTGTTGCTTCACATCATTGATAGTACTTGTATATAATAATTTTTGTCCCATTTTACCCATTCTGATGGTTACTAGTGATATGTTATCGGGACTTTAATTTGCACAATTGATTCTCATTTAATAAGCTGCTATCCAGTAAACTTACTAAATTCAGTTATTAATTCTAGTACTCTGCCTATAAATCCTTGTTTTTTTTTTCTACATACACCATCATATCTGAAAATAATGGTAGTTTTATTTCTTCTTTTCACCGCTATATGCCTTTAAAAATTTTTCTTGCTAGAACTCCTTGTTCAGGGATGAGGGAAGTGGTGACAACCGGCCTCATGGTCTCATTCTCAGTCGCAGAAGGAAAGCCTTCGGTACTTCAGCGGGAAGTCTGATGGGTGCTGGGGGCCTTTTGCAGATGCTATTCCTGGTTTCCAACAGTTTGTTTAACCATGAGGGGGTGTTAAATGTTATCAAAGGTGCTTTTCTATCCCTGGGCTGAGCATACCACTCTCCTCCTCCACACCCCCTTTCTGGTAATGTAATTTTGAGTATTAAACCACCCTGATGTTCTGGAATAGAACCTGTTTGGACATAACGTATGCCCTTGTCGTGCGTAACTTGATACGCTGTTACATTGTCTCCTTCAATTGCCCACTGAATTTTTAAATTTCAAAATAGTATTTTGTTTTGTTTTGTTTTTTAGTTCCAGAGTGAATCCGTATGCCAAAGTCGAGTCTCTTTGAATGTTCTTTTTTACGCACTTATGCTGGAGTTACCATCTGGGGCCATTTTGAAATAGCTCTCTGTTATTAGGCCCTGCAGGTTCAGTGCGTTCTGCTGGTTCTTCCGCCCTCTGCTGCATCCACAGTGTTCCCTTGTGCTCCTTTGTGGCTCTAGTCATCCCAAGGGGCTTAGACCCAGCTCCTGATGTGCGGTAAGTAACAGGTCTGTAAGTTGCAGGAGTCCCTGGTGGCAAGTTGGCCATTCCCTGTGGACACAGAGGAGTCTATTTTCTCCTAGTCTTCTCAGCTGCAAGGCCAATGCTCTCCCAGCCTTGCAACATGGGAGGGTTCAGCCCAACTCTGCTCTTTCTCTGCAGGTCCTCAGCGGCAGAGGCACGGGTAGGTAATCCTAAGAAAAGCCATGCATCTTTCCCCTCTCGGGTCTGTGGATCTGCACAAGCCAAGCTCCTTCCATGAGCCCCTTTATCTAGACCATCTCGAACTCTCCCCTGCTGGTCCTCGGGCTGTCCTTGTAGACAGTGGTGGGGAAAGCTAGCAAGGTCCCTCCGCATGTGCACCCTGGCATATCCCAAGGCCCCTTCAGCATATCAAGGCAAACCATGGAAATCTGGACAACCAGCAGCTCTTTTGCTCAAAAGAAGTCTTGGGAGAGGAGGGAGTCAGGGCTGCATTTAGGTCACTGTCTTCCCAGAAAGCAATTTTTTTAATGCACCTACTGAATCTTTTTTTTTTTTTTAAGATTTTATTTATTTACTTGAAAGAAGAGAGAGAGCATGAGCAGAGGGAGAGGGAGAAGCAGTCTCCCTGTGGAGTGGTAAGCCTGACGTGGGGCTCGATCCCAAGACCCCGAGCTCATGACCTGAGCCGAAGACAGATGCTTAACGGACTGAGCCACCCAGGTGCCCCACACCTACTGAATCTTGAAGGATTCAGATGAATCACCCTCCCAGATGCCTTTCCCTATTCATATCCTATAAATAACACATGGCAGTGTTTTCTTTCACATGATCACATCACATCATTTCTTTGCAATGATCACATACCATCAAATCTTTTTTCCCATCTAATGAATGTTAAATGGTATCTCATTGTATCTCTCCTTAAATAGCTGTATTGAAGTACAGTTGAAGACAATAAACCACATAATCTTAAAGTGTATAGTTTTCTAAGTTTGACTTATTTATGCACAAACATGGTAATGAGGGGCACCTGGGTGGCTCAGTCAGTTAAACGTCTGCCTTCGGCTCAGGTCATGATCCCAGGGTCCTGGGATCAAGCCCTGCATCGGGCTCCCTGCTCTGCGGGAAACCTGCTTCTCCCTCTCCCACTCCCCCTGCTTGCTTCTGCTCTTGCTAACTCTCTCTCTCTCTGTCAAATAAATAAATAAAATCTTAAAAAAAAAAACATGGTAATGAACATATGCATCACTCCTAAAGTTCCCTCGTGCCGCTGTCTGACCCCCCACAGTGCCCCCCCCCTCCTTGGCCACCCGGCCCCCGTTCTGCAGGGAACCACTGATCTGCTCTCTGATACTATAGACTGGTCTGGTTTTTGTAGAGTTTTATATAAATAAATGGCACAATTATTTTGAGATTCATTCACAATGTTGCACATATCAGTCACTCACTCCTGCTTATTGTTAAGCTGTACTCCATTGTATGGATATACCATAATTTGTTTATCCATCGACCTATTTCTAGATACTAAGTTATGTTCAGTTTTTGGCAATATGTACAAAATTGCTATGAGCATTCATGTACAAATCTTTGTATGAACATATTCTTTCATTCGGCTTATATAAATATCTAAGTGAATGGCTGGATCTTATGACAGGCCTATGTTTAACTTTTTAAGAAACTACCAAATTATTTTCTAAAGTAATTGCATATTTTACATTCCCATCAGCAATGTATGAGAATTCCAGTTCCCCCACATCCTCAGCAATACTTGGTGGTATCAGTCTTTTAAATTTTAGCCATTATAATAAGTGTTTAATGGTATTTCTTGGCTTGAATTTATGTTTAATTAATGACAAGTGATTTTGAGCAGATTTTCATGTGCTTATTTGCTATCAGTATATCTTCTTTGGTAAACTGTGTTCAAGTCTTTTGTGCATTTTTTACTTCGTTGTTTTCTTATTACTGAGTTTTGAGAGTTGCATTTTGTAGAACACTTTGTAGAACTGGACATAAGTCTTTTATCAGATATTTGCTTTGCTAATATGTTCTTTCGTTCCAGGCTTGTATTTAACTATTCTAGTGTCTTACAAAGAACAGAACACCAATAGTCCCACCACTTAAAATTTTAACTTTGCCTTGATCATATTTGCTCCCAGGTTTTGTTCCAGATAGAGATATATGTAAAGGTCTCTTTCCACAGATGTAGTATGCCAATCTTGGACTTCCTGCCTCTCAGCTCCAAATTCACCCTTTCTTGACTGCTCTGAAAATGTATGTGACTCTTCTCTAAATTTTTCCTTTGTCTGCTGGACTGGTACTGAGCTTTGTCAGTAGAGAGTGCAGGAGGAAAGGGTTTTGCCCCCTCGTTCAGGTGTGGCCCAGCAGTCTGGCAGATTTCCCTGGGGCGCAGCTCCCACGGAGCCTGCAGCTTCTCTGTGCTCTGCATGCAGTGCACATACTGGGGGGTTTGGCACCAACCACACCCAGCAGCAGCTGCCCCCAGAACCCTTGGGTAGTTTTGTAGCTCAGTCCTTCCCTCCCAACAGCCTTCTGCAGCATCCTCTAGGGCAGATTTCCAACGACTATGACCAGGAGAACAACACTTGGACAAGTCTTCTGCCATCCAGCAAACCACAGCCAGCCGTGTCTTGTCATACAAATCTGGACCTCAGCCCTATCAGTGCATAGGTGAGGAGCATGGCAGGGAGTCTTATCCCAGCTCTGTGTTGGGACTGCTCCCTATATTTGCTATTTCTATATTCTTCAGAGTTCTCTTCTTACTACCCAGTGCCTTGTTATTCCAATCCCCTGTCACAGTTATTAATTCCTTCCATTTAACTTTCTTTGTTAAATTACTGTGTGGTTTCTTTCTCTTTATTGGACCCAAGAAGAAATACGTACCAGCAAGTGTCCCTTTCAACAAGTTATCTTAAATTTTTATTTTTCTAACAAGGTATAAAGTTAATTAATACTGCTGATGTAGCTGCTTTTACATCTGGATGTTTGGTAGGGATTTATGTGTTCTATGCTTGTGTTTCCCATCCCATAAGTGCCAAAGGGGATGGTTCTGATCAGGAAGAGTAGATATAGAGAAGTGACAGTACTCTTAGGGACTCACCCTCCCAATTCCTCTGAGCTATATGTCACTGTGACTAATGGTTATGTCCAATGGGCAGAGGGACACAGCCTCCACCTCAATGCACAACCTGGGGGGGTGGGACTTGTGACTTCCCTGGTGTGACCACCAAGCACACCCCTTTTTAAAACTGCTATTGACTTGCTCTTGGGCTCTGAAGCTGCACGCCTGACTCATGGAGACTGTGTGACCTCATTGTCCCATCGGGGGGGGGGTTGAACTCAGACTCAGTGACAAACAGGACGGGAAGGACTCAACGAGTCTCGCTCGAAAAATGGTATCCAGCCAGCTTGGCCCAAGCAACATCTCAGCTTTATGGGAAAAGGTAGCTTCTAGCCCCCTGAGGGAAATGTTATTCCCACTTCACCACTGAAGCAAGGCTTCTGGCTCCATGGGGCCCTCAACTCACAAAGGGGCACAATTGGGGAATAGGAAACATATAATCATTCAGTTCATTTAATGAGTTCAATATATGAGAGAGATAGAGAGAGAGACCCAGCTTATTGGACATCACGGGAAGTACCAGGACACCAATTTCTTCCTCTGAAAATTGGCAATTAAAAGGAAAGAATTAAACACTCATCTTGCCTTTCAGGATAATCAAATAGCCCCAGTTGAAGAGAGAAAGTTCTTACAGAGGAATTCCAGCTAATAATTGTGTAAGGAATGATGGAATCAGAAAATCACCACTTTGTCACCCTTAATGAAATAATTGAGTCATGCAACAATCATCAAAAGATAATATTACTTGATCAACATTTGGTGGAAAGCTATAGTGGAGGGATCAGGGCTGTCACCACCCGAACCCTCTGATCAATCTTAGCATCACTAAAAATAGAAACCAGATGCCTCCTGATGTAATTCAATATGAAGAACACAGCATCAACTGTAACATATTCTTGCCAAAAAAAAAGCTAAACCTGATCTAGTCAATTCTCCCAGGTGAGTGAGAGGAAATACAGGGGATGGAGAAGAAAGTTAAGTAAAATCACAAGGAAGCAAAGAAACAAATCAGAATGTGGGACATTCTATGGGACAACTCATCTAGCTTACTGAAGATGGCAGGAGAAAGGGTGGGGGGATTCCATTTGATTCAAAGGGACTAAAAAGGCAAAACAACCAAGTGTAATGAGTGGACCTTGATTCCAACCTAACTGTACAGATATTTTTCATACATTTGAGAGAATTTGATCATGGTCTGATTTTAAAATGATTCCAAAGAATTATTGCTAATTTCATTAAGTGTGATAATAACATGGGGGTTAAGGAAGATAAAGTTCTTACATGTTAGAGACTGAAATATGTGGGAGGGAAACGACACAATGTCTACAATTTTCTTAAAAATAACAAAGAAAAAGGAAAATGGAAATGATAACATGAAACAAATGTGGGAAATCGCAGTGACTGTTGAACCTGGGTGAATGGTATGTGGGGATTCATCATACTGTTCTCTGCAGTTTGTGCGTATTTTATGGTAAAATGATTCAAAGCCTTTTAGACCCTAGATTAAATGATATAACAAAATAGAAATTAGAAACCATGAAAACGAACAGCAAGGGAACCACATGTCAAAAATTGGGGGGAGGTGGAAAAAATATTCACCGGAAACCTTGTAGCCTTAAATGTTGCGATTATGAAAAAAATAGAGTGAAAAAAATTAATAAGCATTTAAATGAAAAACTTAGGAAAAGGTATTCTTCCACTGCTGGCCAAGATGGGGTAACAAGGGGCTGGGTTTACCCTTCCGCCGGAAACAAGAGTGGCTCCCAAAATATTGAGCATCAGGCCACAAAAGAAAGTAATCCCAGAGAGACACCAACAATGTGAGCACCCGGATTAACCCAGCTCACTTCCTGCATCAGACTTCTAGGCCGTGAGTTGAAGAGACAGGTATCGTCGTTGGAGAAAAGGCAGCCAAAGCTCAAAGAGCAGAGACACAGAGAGAAGAGAGAGAGGCATGGAGCTGGCATGGGACAAATAGACAAAGAACGCACCTCCGTTCTTAAACAGAACAGGCAAAAATGGGTGAACTTGGAGCCAAGAGGCAGAAAGTCCATGATCTGCACAATGTATCTGTTGAAAGGGACCTTTATTTTTATCTCTAACTTGAAAAGTGCCCAGGAACAAATATGATAAAAGGTTAACATTCTAAGTGGGTGGGACTTTTGGTGTTTGTGACATCAACTTTGTAACTTTCTGTATATTTCAAGTTAAGCAAAGTCTTGGTGAAAAAAAGGGACTGATACATTCTTTAAGCTCGAGAAAAGTTGAGCTAGTAGTTCAATCCCCCTACATCTAAAGAAAGTGATCTACCTCAACTTTTTACACTTTTGTGATCTGAAATGTGTTGAAGAAATAAAAAAGTTGTTCCCAATGCTCACTCATACATTCATTTACTCATCGAACATGTAATGAGTATCTTCTCGATGCCAGTAACCAGACCAAGTACACGCTCTCTACCCTCAAGTTCCTCACAGTCCAGTGGGCAAGACACAAACCTCAGACAGTTAAACTGGACCATAACCGAAGAGAATGCAAGCAGACTATTTACCAGGAAGGGGTTCTAGAAGTCTTCCCGGTGCAGGGATTTCTGAGCTGTGCTGAAGGACAGAAGTAAAGAGAGACAGGACAGATTTTTCAGAGACAACAACTGTTTGAAAAAATAAAAAGTCTAGTTCAGTTTTCACCTATAAAATAATTAAACCAAGAGAATGGAAGAAATTAGACTCTACATAAGAAATGTCTGTAAGAAAGAGCTATCTTCTAAATAAAATAATAATTTTGATGGTGTTAAGGCATTTATAAACAATCTGTAATCCTACGGCTCTCATTGTGCCCACAGAGTTTTTAAAAATGCTGTATTGGGGGCACAGTTAATTTTCTGGCTATCTGCGATGCTGAAGGTTTTAAGTGGTTGGGATAACTCAGCATGCATTTGAGACTAGAATCAATGTATTCTGGGACAGGTGACACATATCATTCATGAAATGTGCATTTTAGCACATTCATCTTCTCCTAAGTGAAAGTGGTATGACCTTTGCATGTTCTTTCCTGTTTATCCTGGGTTTTGCGAAGAGATACTGCAAGGTAACATTGCTGTTTTCCACGTACGTGTAACTGAGTATTTCCGATCTCATTGTCTATGAGTTAAGGCATGCTGCAATCCTCTCCTTTGGGAGAAGTCACTGTGTTGTTGTTCCAATACGTGAAGTGATTCACGCGTCTACGATGAAAAGATGATCCCGTATCGGTGCCACTGATAAAGCCATCGTTATTGCTGTGCTGGGCAGACAACCAAGCCAGTAACTAAATCAGCTGATCTTTGACACATGTGTAAAGCACTTAAGCTACCCTGCAATTCAGGGTTTCAACTTGCACTGACCTGACGATTGAATTCTGATTTCCACTCAGGGTTTTCTATTAACACGGTGAGAAGCGATTGTAAAAGATTGACTCGTCAAATGTTTTCTCACAAAACTAACATGGAACCCACCCTGGTGATTGCGATTAAAGTCTCCTTAACTCATGAAAAATCTGGAGGATTTCTGTTGCCAATTACTTTTGTTAATTAGTAATTTAATTTGGGGGATAGTTTTAGGTTCACAGCAAAATTGAGCGGCGAGTACATGGAGTTCCCATATACTCCCTGTCCCCACAGGTGCGTTGGCTCCCCTACTATCCCCACAGAGGGGTACATCTGTTACAATGGATGAGCCGACATCGACCCATCACTACCACTCAGAGTCCACGGTTTACACGCTTGGCGTTGCACATCCTATGGGTTTCGACCAACGTATCATGACATGTACATTTTTTTTACTGTGTCTCTGGTTTTGCCTTTTCCAGAATGTCATGTAGTGGGAATCATATGGTAGGTAGCCTTTTCAGACTGGCTTCTTTTACTTAATACTCTACATTTAAGGTTCCTCCATGGGCTTTTTATGGCTTGGTTGACAGTTCATTTCTCTTTATTGCTGAACAATATTCCATTGTCTGGATGTTTCTTTGTCCATTCACCTACTGAAGGACATCTAGGTTGCTTCCGAGTATTGGCAAATAATGAGTTTATGAGTAAAGCTGCGATATGTGTGTGCAGGTTTTGTGTGGACATGTGTTCAACTCCTTTGCGTAAATACCAAGGAGCACTAACTGCTGTAGAGCAGGGTAAGAATATGTTTTGTAAGAAATGCCACACTGTCTTCCAAAGTGGCTGGACCTTTTCGCATTCCCAGAGTTCCTGTTGTTGCACCGTCTGTCCAGCATGTGGTGTCATCACTGCTCTGGATTTTGGCCATTCTCATCGATGTGCAGTGATAGCCCATGTGCAGTGTTTCTAGTGATCATTTCCCTGATGACATTCGGCGTGGAGCATCTTGTCATGTGCTTATTTGCCATCTATTTATCTTCTTTGGTGAGGTGATTGTTTAAGGTCTTTGGCTCATTTTTAGTCAGGTTGGTTTTTTGTTGTTGAGTTTTAAGAGTTGTTTTTTTTTTTTTAATATTTTGGATAACAGTCCTTTATCAGGTATGTCTTTTGCAAGTATTTACTTCAGTCTATGGCCTGTCGTATCTTTTGGCATATATTTGTCTTTTGCAGAGTAGACGTTTTTAATTTTAGTGAAGTCCAGCTTATTACTTATTTCCTTCATGTTTGAAATTTGTTTTTATTTGACATTATTTTCCTTTTCCTCTGATAAAGATTACTGTCCTGTAAGCATCCTGCTGCCCTTGAAGAGATGACTCACTGAAACTTTCCTTCTCTCCTTTCTCCTGGTCTCCATGCTGCCTTTTCTGTAGATCTCACAAAATTTCTCTTAGCATTAAATGAGATAATGTTTATGAGTAGATTTTGAAAACTGAAAGCAGCTGTATACATCGGGTGGCATGAGCAGTCTCTTGAAAACGCACACACTGGCACGCAGGCACACGCCTGCCCACACAAGCCCACGCACACTGGCACACACACACACACACTGACACGCACACACACTGGCACGCGCACACACACTGGCCTGCAGGCACACGCATGCCCACACAAGCACACACACATATCCACACAAGCACACACACTGACACGCGCACACACTGGCATGCAGGCACACGCATGCCCACACACTGACACGCACACACTGGCACATAGGCACACACATGCACACACAAGCACGCATACTGGCACGCAGGCACACGCATGCACACACACTGGCACGCAGGCACACGCATGCCTACACAAGCACGCACACTGACACGCAGGCACACACAAGCACACACACTGACACGCGCACACACTGACACACCGGCGCATGCGAGCACACACACACACTTTTTTTCTTTCATAACACCAGTTTAAAAGAAACTGACTTCTCATTACAATTGACTGCAGTCTTTGGAATCTAAGAGATAAGAAGTGGCAAATGTCATTTTTGATTCCCGAAGTTGTCGACCTTCACTATATTAGGGAGAGTGTGGGTCTTTTCCAGTGCTTTTGTCTCTGCAAGCACCAAGAATTATTCTGTGGTTTTGCAAGATTTCCCCAATTTACGTTCATCTCCTGCTTCAGGTTTTTCTCTCCATTTGTTTTGATATGACTAAATAAAACTGCAGTGAACTTTGAATAATTGAAAACAACAAAAGAAAACAGAAATAGGGTGAGGGGAGGGGGAGAGGAACAGAGGGAAAGGGTGAGGGAGAGGAAGGGAGAGTGTTCTTGCTGCTGATCTAGTTAACAATCATTCTTGGCAAATGTCCTAACCGGGTGGTTTGTGATCCGCTCATGTCACCTCTATCCCATCAATTGTGGCAGTTTTGTTTAAGGTCAAAGCCAGCATTTCTGGGAAATTGGGACAGTTTAAACCTTGGTTAAGTGACTAAGTGCGTGGTCTGGGGTGTTTTGGAACTGTGGCCACCATCTGTTTTTCCTTTAACAACGTCTCCGTTTCCAGTATTTATACTGGTGTGTTCTCTCTCTCCATACATGTGAGTGCGTGTGCGTGTGTGCCCCTGGTCCTTTGTCCCTCGTCACACGTGTCCCCGTAAGTGCATTAATGTTTTCTTTGTCTGCTTCTTGGAGTCCAAGTCCACAGTACCTGGGGCTCAAGTACTTAGACATAATGCTGCTACCACTTAACAAAAAGGAATAGATAATATGAAGAGATTGAGAAAAAGAGATTAAACTTCTGTTTCACATGAAATACAGACACTGAGACAAAAATAAAACTTACAACCCATTACAGAGACCGGGGCATTGATCACATCCAGTGGGTAAGGGCCACCAATTCAAACAATATTTATGATTCATCTATTAACAAGAAAAAGTTACTTATTTTTTTTTAAAGATTTTCTCTACTTATTTGACACACAGAGAGAGAGCACAGCAGGGGGAGTAGCAGAAGGAGAAGGAGAAGGAGAAGCAGACTCCCCACTGAGCAGGGATCCCAACATGGGGCTGGATCCCAGGCCCCTGGGATCACGACCTGAGCTGAAGGCAGATGCTTAACCGACTGAGCCACCCAGGCGCCCCAGTAAGAAAAATTTAAATGCCTTGTGATCTTACAAGTCATATAAGAGAAAAGCAAATTTGACAACAATCCTGAAAATTCACACGACTTTGCCAATTATGGGTTGTAAAGATAAAAGAAACTTTATCAAAGTATCACTAATTAAAATAAATTTAAATTAACCGTGACAATAGAAAAAAAAACTTCATTGATGGTTTATCTTTCCTACAGAAGTAGGATAATATATTGGTATCATATAAAGTAATCAAAAAATAGGGAGCCAGAATTTTAGGACATAATATTTTTAAAGCATTGCAGAAAGTTAATTGATATAACATCTAAAATACTACTATATAATAATTATATTGTTATAATTATTATGTGATACGGTTATAAAATTATTTGGTAATATATTATTAGCATTATTTTAAAAATACTTTGTTATTTTTCATCTTTTAAAATTTTATTTTTGATGATTTCTCATCTTAAATAGTATTACTTTTGTATCCAATTCTGTATTTGTAATTTTTTCTTTAAAGAGGATACTCTCTGCAGGTTTATATAAATTTCAGGCTTCCCAAAACCTGGATTTACTCTGGCCCCAGATCTCACGTCCTGTCAACCCAAGGACGTATCTTTTGTCCCCCCTAGTGCATCAAAACCCCAAAGCCTTTGGATTCCAGAGCCTACACCCAAATCTGATAGACCCCAGGCTTGTGGTGGCATGAACTCATTCACTCACTAATGTGGCTCTAATTCTCTCCTTTTATGCTATTTAGGGCCTTCCCTCCTTTCAAGGTTGGATATGCATTTTTTGTTTTGTTTTGTTTATGACAATTTGTTTTTTATTATTTACATATAATGTACTATTTGTTTCAGGGGTACAGGTGTGTGATTCATCAGTCTTACAGAACACACAGCGCTCACCACAACACATACCCTCCCCAGTGCCCATCACCCAGCCACCCCATCCCTCCCACACCCCGCACTCCAGCAGCCCTCGGTTTGTTTCCTGAGATTAAAAGTCTCTTATGGTTTGTCTCCCTCTCTGGTTGTGTCTTGTTTCATTTTTTCTCTCTTCCCCTATGATCCTCTGCCTTGTTTCTCAAATTCCTCATATCAGTGAGATCATGTGATACTTGTCTTTCTCTGATTGACTTATTTCGCTTAACATAATACCCTCTAGTTCCATCCACATCGTTGCAAATGGCAAGATTTCAATTTTTCGATGACTGCATAATATTCCATTGTATGTATATATACCACATCTTCTTTATCCATTCATCTGTTGGTGGACATCTGGGTGCTTTCCATAGTTTGACTATTGTGGACATTGTTGCTATGAACACTGGGGTGCAGGTGCCCCTTCGGATCACTACCTTTGTATCTTTGGGGTAAATACCCAGTAGTGCAATTCCTGGGTCATAGGGTAGCTCCATTTTCAACATCTTGAGGAACCTCCATACTGTTTTCCAGAGGGGTTGCACCAGCTTGCATTCCCACCAACAGTGTAGGAGGGCTCCCCTTTCTCCGCATCCCCGCCAACATCTGTCATTTCCTGACTTGTTAATTCTAGCCATTCTGACTGGTGTGAGGTGGTATCTCATTGTGGTTTTGATTTGGATTTCCCTGATGCCGAGCGATGTTGAGCACTTTTTCATGTGTCTGTTGGCCATTTGGATGTCTTCTTTGCAGAAATGTCTGTTCATGTCTTCTGCCCTTTTCTTGTCTGGATTCTTTGTTCTTTGGGTGTTGAGTTTGATAAGTTCTTTATAGATTTTTGGATGCTAGCCCTTCACCTGATAAGACATTTGCAAATATCTTCTCATGTTCTGGACATGCATTTTTAAAGCATATTTGAAAACACTTTACCCAGTACCTTATGTGTTCAGAGTGGGAAGGAATGTGTGTATCAGCTTTGTCAGCTAACATGACTGGAGTGAACTTTTATTTTCTTCGGTTAACTTTATGGATGCACACATATCCTAGGGTCCAAATTCCTCTCGAATGAACTAATGATAACCCCGACATAGTCCCTGTAATGTCCAAAAGTGTTTCATATGCTCTGCCTCCCTTGACCTGTAAGAGAACCCGGGGCACGGTAGAGCTGTTCTCACCCCAAACAGACAGGGCAACGGAGCCTGGAGATGTGGCTTCCCTGTGACCGATTCCCCAGCTGGAGCCCAGGAGCTGCCCCACCCTCCCTGCTGCTTCCCACCTGGACTGAGACTGAGGTACCTCTGCCTGTTTCCCCCTGAACCATGACAGCACAGCGGCAGCTGAAAACCTGCCTTTCTCAGGTCCAGTCCGCCCTGGAATGGGGGGAAGGAATGAAAGGAATTCTCCCTTTGTGCCGCATCCCAGAATAGGGCCCCAGGTACACATTCTTTCCTAATAGAAATCTGTTGGGAAAACATTATTACCTTCCTGAATGCTAGTCAACTGCTGTTGCTAAAATCGGAGCATGATTCGTGACCACTATGTCCCTCTAAAAAGTGCCATTTCCAAGCAGCTGTTAGCCATGTGGAAGGAACGTCTGGCTTTGGAGACGTCTGCCTCTGGGGGAGGGCGGCTGTCAGGCTTGTCACAGTCACCGTCACTGGAGCCTGGTGGTCCTGACAGGAACCCTGGAACCGAGGGGTGGCCTCTCGCCCTCACTCTCCAAGTTCAATCCCTGTGAGAGAGTTTTTCCATATCGATAGATTCATTTGGTTCCATAAGCCATTATTTACTAAATTGTATTTTTTTTTAAATTTTTTAAAGATTTATTTATTTGATAGAGAACGGGAGAGAGAGTGAGAGAAAGCAGAAGTGGGGGTGGGGGGGAGCAGCAGAGGGAGAGGGAGAAGCAGACTCCCCAGTGAGCAGGGAGCCCAATACGGGGCTCGATCCCAGGACCCCAGGATCATGACCTGAGCCGAAGGCAGACGCCCAACTGACTGAGCCACCCAGGTGCCCCTATTTAATAAATTTTAAATTAGGAGGACTGATGTTATTAGCCAACAGACCCCAAATTCCTAGACATTTCAATGTCAGAATCTCCTATCTAAACCCATTTCCCAAGCGTGACATTCCTCCCTGTAATTAATATCACAGGCGTATGGCTCAGCTCCAAGGCGTTCTTGGCCATGTGGATGACATGATCCCTGGCCATTACCAATCGTGATTTACACACTGTTGCAGGGGAAGATGCTTCTAAAATAACAAGAGAATTTCTTTGAGGGTGAAATCTGTTTTAAGACCTGGCTTGGGGAAAAATTAAAAATAGCAACCAACAATTCAGTGCATCTCCTCTCCAAAATGCTCCCAAGGCCGTCGAGGCTGCTCCTGGGCGTCTGGTGAGAGCCGCTCTCTAAGGCCAATGATTTATGCGCCTTTCCTTGTGGCGGGTGTGGGGGCCAGCCATGCGCTATTTTTAAGATGAAATGATTATAACTTCACTTGCCGTTTCCAAATGGATTGGATTCTTTCACTCATATTCTCTTCCCTCGCTGGTAACATGATGTAGATTTGAAATGACACAGAAGGAAATGCTTCCATGTCCACAAGCCTGGCAAAACTTAAGTGCTGCCAGAATGGGTTTTGAACACCGACTATAAAATTTCTGATGGTGGTCTTTCTTCAGTGGGAGGAGGAAGCCATCGTGCTCACGCCCCAGGCAAACCCCGACAAGAAGAGTCGCATTCCTGTCCCGCTGCCTTGGCAGGCGGTCTGTGGGTGGTGGCCGCATGGCTGGGTGCTCTGAATCCTTCCATCCTGCTGGTGGCATTGCTGACCTGCCCCCCCCCCGCCCCGCATCTCAGGGGCTGCCCCTGACGGCTGGCAAACGGGTGGGCGTTGAAGCAACCCCTAACTCATTCGACAGAGAGGATTATGAACCCAGAGCCACTGTGTTGCCGGAGAGTTGAGGGACCAGAAGTTATGGAATTACGTCTCACTCTGAGCAAACACACTGGAAACCCCACGCATCCCTGAGTGTTGGTTACCAGGGTGTTTCAAGAACATCAAGTTCTGCCATGACACTCCAGTGCCCTGGAAGGGAGTTCTTACACCGTCTCCCCTGTAAGTAAGTATGGTGGACATATCTTCTATTGTCTGGTCAGCAACCCTTCCTTTGTAGAAGTTTGGGGAAGGTCACGTGAAAAGCAGGGAGCCTCCCCTTTGCATTCCTGGGGAGCAGCAACACATTGTGAGCAGTGACGAAAGAGCTCATCAGGTTCTTGTCCGTGGTCGCTGGGGAGCTCGTGCCCACTGAGGGAGAGGCAGGGAACCTCATCTGGACGTTCTGAGTTAGAGAGGAACAGCTCCGTGCCCTCCACAGGCAATAGCCAATGAGACTTAGACCATCCTCCATCGTAGAGAGGATGGGTATCCATTTTGAAGTTGTATTTATGGAAATAAGAGAGAATGTACACACAGGGTGGCCAGGAAGGGGCAAAAGGCCATCCAGAACTCTTGCTTGTTGTGTGGCCAACATCCCTCCTTCAGTTCCCAGCCCTACTCCTCATGATTTGCTGGGATGCTTCTCACATCGTCCAGCCCTACCTCTAGGGCTAGCTTATGACAAAGTTATACCAGTCGGAACTTTCTCCCCTGGATCTTGAAGCTGTTGGGCATCACTCACCTCTCTCAGACACATCTGCGTCCTCCAGCTGCTGGTTTCTGCATCCGTGCTGAGGAGCTGGAATCCTCCGGAAGCCCTCTGAACCTGGAATGGAATCGTTCTGAGCTGTGTATTTTGCCTCATCTCCCAGCCTTGCCCCAGGGGTACAAGTTTTCTTGCCCCCTGCAGCAGCTGGCTGTGCAGAACACCCCTTCCCTGGATGATCCCCCCCAGCACCCCCAAATCCTTTCTCTCAAATCCTCGTCTCCGGGTCTGCTCCCGGGAGAAATCTGATGGAGCCAGAAGGTGTGATGTTGGATCTCTCTATTGGACAGTCTGCAAATGCTAACCCACCCCATTTTATAGGCAAGGATACTGAGGCTGAGGAGGCAGGGATCACCCAGCTAGAAGACCGTGCCTGTAGGATGGAAATTAGAATTGACCCTGTGGCTCCTGGCTGGCTCAGGCGGTGGAGCATGAGACTCTTGATCTCAGGGTCATGAGTTTGAGCCCCACGTTGTAGGTAGAGTTTACTTAAAAAAAAAAAAGAGTGTCCTGAGAATTCACCCTGCAACTCTGATCCCCCCACAAGACAAGGGTTTCTCAGGCTCAGCCCTGGTGACATTTTGGGCAGGATTGCTCTTTCCTGTGAAGGGTTGTCCTGGGTAAAGCAGACCATTTGTCAGCCCACCACCACCCCCCCTGGCCTCTATGCGCTAGATACCAATAGCTCCCCGCCCTAGCTGTGACAAAGTACAAAATCTCCAAATTGCCAAGGCTCCCTGGGAGGAGGGGCGGATTCCTCCATGGTGAGGACCACTGGCTGAGAGAGTTAGGTTCAGTTGGAAAAACGCTGTGAGAGATCAGAGGTCTACACTGTTGAAGAAAGGCAGAGAGACCGCACACTCACGGCCTGTTTATTGACCCTGTATAAACCTCTGGTCCAATCTCCTGTGTTCTGACTCCAAGTCTGGCCCACTTTCCATTATGCTGGCTCCCTGAGATCAATTGTTCCATTGTTCTGCTTGTTAGAAAGTTCTTTCCTATTGAGACCAAATGTGCTTCCCAGGCACTTACTTCATCCGTGTGTCCTTCAGAGCCATGCCCGAAGCCTAATCCCTTGTCAGGGGCTGACATTTCAACTATGTGAGAGTCAGTCATGTGTCCCCTCCCCTATAGATTGGGTGCACCGGCCGGGTGCCAGGTGCTGAAAACACACAGGGGACGGCTGTTGGACTTAGAGCTCAAACCTCTAGGCTCTCTCTCAACCTTTGAACAGGAATTTCCAGGGGCCTGGAGTCTATGTGTTTTAAAGCTTCCAGGTAATTCTGATGTAGCCAGTATTTAGGGACACATTCATATACATTGCAATCAGTTTTTAAAAGTTATTTATACAATTGCAATGATGACCATCTTTTTGCTACCGCTTATATCTAGGGGTGCTTACATAGCAGTGCTGACCCCTGGTGGAAACCAGTTACCCAAGTGACACCATCAGAGACCTGGACCACTTGGGGAGTAGGCAGCATTCGAATGACATGTTTGAGCAAGGCTCCAGGTCACCTCCCCTAATTTAAGGGAATGGGAAAGCAAACCTAACGGTCATGGGACTACAGCACATCCAGATGAAGATCCTAACTTAAAAGAAATGCACATAAAGAAAAAAAACCTGACAGCAGCGAAAAGAGTACAAAGGTGGGGTGAAAAAATTAAAAGAGGCTCTGGTATCCACTCAAGTTCAATCACTATTTGCTCAGCCCCTCATAAATGCGAGTGACTGTTTAGGTCCCATCTGCCAAGCTTTTAATTTACATGCCCTATATTCTATTTTAAGGGTTCCCAGGCTTCCCAAATGAGCACACGATTTTCCTCCTTTTTTAACTGCCTTTTTTTTTTTTTTCAATGAACGAAATTGCAATGGCTTGCTTTTTTCTTGGAAGAGTTTTTCCTGGTTTCCTGTTCATTGTTGCCTCAGCTAAATACTCCTCATGCAGCCTTAAGCCTTTAACTCACGTCCCTTCTAGTTAGATGTTCTCCTGTCTTCTCTTGGTAGAGTCCTGTGTTATTTCCGGCTGCTCGGAGCAGGGTCCAGGACGGTTCACCGCAGGCACGACTCCTCCCTTCGACCACAACAGTTTGGCTGATGAGCACAGAGAAAGTCTGCACGTCTGTACAAAATCCTGTGCAGCCCAACCCCCACTTCTTTTTCAAGAGAAATATGTCTACATTTCAAAGTCCATCACGGCAACTGGATACCATAGAGGAGAGCCTCTGTCCTGCTGGAGGCATTTTCTGGATCTTTTGAGGGTGATTCCATTTCACGTTGCAAGGATTGCATGTAAGTATGTAGGCAAGAGAGAGGGAACACTGAGAATTGAAAGAGGGAGAGAGAATGGATATTCTAGCAAAGTAATGTGTCGAGTCCTGGTGGGTCACGCTACCCTAAATAACTTGGGCTTGCACTGGCTGGCTTTTGTTCATAAAATGTTAATCCTTTCAGGTGCAGATCTATATAAAACATTGGGGAGTCAAGGGTGCACAGAACTCTCACCTCTCTTGTGCTACGTAAGGTAATGTTTAAGTTTGAAATGATTTTGAGGGGTCTAACAAGACGTCACTTGAAAAGCTTCTGGAATCTTTATCAAATACTAACACGTGCCATATGGCATATGCGACGTCAGACTAACGGCATCAGGTAGAGAGCACCGTCATTGTTTTCTAGATTGCCTTCCGGTGCACACATGTCAGGGAAAAAGTTAATTTCTCGTGTCAACTATGATGATGGGGGAGGGGGTCGTTTCCTTTCATAAGGAAAAGCACACCTGGTATTGGAAAATAATTCTCCTTTGCTTGCAGGCAAAATGAGCAAATGTCTTAAATGTAGTGCCCAGCGTCCCCCGGTGCTGGATGGAGTGTGGCTTGCGTGACCGCCCTCCTTGCTTTGCACAGAGTGGTTGCTGTTGTATGTGAGATGCTCTGCATGCCTTACCTCTCCCAATTCCCACAAGCACCACAGGAGGTAGTACCCCCATTATCTGCAACTTCGATAAGGAACGGGCGTGGTGGAGCTAAGATTCAGTGGAGGCTTCCTCCCTGAAGACGCAGTGTGTACTCATCAGCAACCAGGCTGCCATCGTTTAGGGGAATAATTAACTTCCTGGAGTGGGGGAAACTTGAAAGGAATGCAGGAGTAGGTATCTGCAAGAGAAAGAACTTCAGAGTGAAGCACAGACCTGCAGGGCACTCTGGCTGGTTTGGTGAGTTGGAGAAGTATTTGGGACAAATATTTGATTATTCGATTCTAGAGCCAATGAAAATGTTAAATTGCTTTCACAGTGATCTCATTTGTTTGCAATCCTGGTGCGCACTAACGTGAGGGACAAGCGACCTGTCCGGGTGTGCAATGGAATGACATTTGCTTCAGGGGATGTGCTCTCTTGCATTTTGTCGGTGTGCTCACTGGAGTAAGCCAGTGCCCGCATGGCTTTTGGTCAGCTAGGCAGTGATGGTATGGCTGGCGTGTCTGGTCGCTATCCCTGGCTGGCTGGAACGATGGGCTGGGGCAACTCGGGTGTGGAGACTCACTCAGGATGGTAAACAGCTTTTTGTTAAAAAACAAACAAACAAACAAACAAACAAACCAACCAACTAGGAAACATCACTGTGGTAATTTCAGGGCAAAGTAGGCAACGGCACCCAAGGCTGAACAAGCCCACCCAAGGTGTACCCGCCAGGCGGTTAAGAGCGTAGATTCTGCAGCTGGACCTCCTGGGCTTGACTCCGCCTCTGCTCTTGGGCTGCTTTTTGAGTTCTCTGCGCCTGGATTGCTCGCATCTGAGAAGAGGCATAATAATAGCATCTACTTCAGAGGAGCAATTGCTAGGACTAGATGAATCCATAGACTTAAAGCAGCAGAACAGGGTTTGGCCACGATACACGCCCTGCGGTGATGTCATGTGTTACTATTTTGATGCCGACCAGTGATCCCCACAGCCAGGTCTCCTTTTCTAAATCAGGTGGTTTTCTTTTCTGTACACGTCCACTCTCCTGTTTCCCACTGTGCCCCTGGGAAGTCGGCAGATACTATATTATCCCCTTTTTGCTGATGAGGAAGTGGCTCGGGAGGGGATTATGTGAGTGGCCAAGTGCCCAGTCAGGTTCCTGGCTCAGCCTCCAGCACTTCCTAGGATCTTGCAATAAAGTCTCAGAAGAGAAGGGAGCAGCCCTGTGTTTGGTCCAAATGCTCCCTTCTCATCCACTATGTCATTAACCCCTCCATCCACACGGTACCCCCGATGGTAGAACGTGCTGCTGGATCAGAGTTTCTTCATTAAGGTTCATTTCCAAAAGCTATTAGAAAGACATTTTAGACCCCAGCCACATCATGCCTGTCCTCCGGCGACACTTGCTCTGTTTTCGCATTTCTTGATGCACAGAACAGGTGCCGTGATGGTTAATGGTCCCCCCCTTCTCCTTTGCTCTGCAAAACTAGGATGGCAGCTCCTTGAGGAGCTGCTTTGCTCACTGGGGGAAACTAAGCTGAAAAGCAGGGGTTCTTTTCGGCTCAGCAGATGCTAAGGCGATAAGCTGCACCTTTTAGAGCCTCTGGGAGGCTCAGCCAGCCTGGGCTGAGCTTGTGGGTCCTGTCTGTCTGGTTCTCTGCTCTCCAGCGGCTGCGGTTATGGACGTGTGTCTGAGCTCCGAGCTGCGGGAAGCACCGTGCACCCCAGATGGCTGCTTAGAGCCGGCAGCGGCGGCGAGGTCTCTCCAAGAGGATGGCACCAGCAGACCCCCAGGAGGTAACCTCCTTCCTCACCGCCACACCGTGTCAGTTGCTTTTCTGGCCACGGCACTTCCCAGTTAACTTCAGTGACAAGAATTCCCATCTCCTTCTAATTCTAGGTTGTTCCTATTAGTGAAGCTTAGTAGAAAAGTGCCTTTAGGCAAGCATGAGCATAGCATTAAAAGTAACCTCTATTTTTTCATTATTTACTTATCTAAATTTGTCTTGTGCTGTGTATAAATCTCAAATGGTTATATTTTTGTCCCAAGAACTTTTTAAAAAGAAACAAAATCTTGATTCGTGTCTGCTTTTCACCAACATGTTCTCTTGGCAGCTACATCACACATGGGTTGCATTTCTGGACAGGGACTCGGTAGTAATAAATAATAGACCTAACAGGTAATGTCAGAAAAGCCGAGGCATGGCATTTCAACCATTTATAATCATTTAACACGGTAAAATTATGTTCCAACTCAACTAAGACGGGATGCTATTTATTTTTACTAAACTAGTTTACGTAAAAAGGCAATTCTGTCTCTAAAATCTGATCTCTCTAAAACTCTCAGACTAGCATCGATACAATAAATGAAAACATTTAGTGTGCAATAAGCATACATTTCTTTATCTTTGTCCAACATAGAAGGGTCTTATGGGAGAATATTTATGTGCCCGCGTTTCTTTACAATGTTGGTTGGGAAAACATATCTATCAGCTCATTCGCCTGTGAAATGATGAGCTGTTCCAATTCAGCCCATTGACTTTTCCCACTGTCTTGAGAGAAAAATAGGTCCCCAGCTGGTGGGACGTGGGGGGAAGGGAAGAAAGACCTGCCTGAGCCACAGTGGGGAGGGAAGTCTGCAGGGGCTGGCGTGGGTCCTGGCTGGTCTGGCTGCCCCCAGTCACCTACCCCAGGGACGAAACCTCAGAGGAAAGGGGGGCAGCCCTGTATTGACTCCTTGCCCCGACCGGCCTGTACCAGCCCCTGAATCTCAGGGATTTTTTTTTTTTTTTTGAGGGTTGTTGTTAAACATGGCCATTATTGAAATACGAGTTTTGAAAACTTATCACTAAATAGATGATATAAAAGCCAAAGAGATATTAAAAAACCAAGGTAATGAACACTCACAACGCATCATGACTTACTTTGTTACATTTTGAGATTATCTTTATGCATGCCTACGCTCCTGAGCTTCCTGGCGTCTGTTGTCCTGCCTGGTGGAAAGCAGGTGGAAAGCACCCGCCTCAGTGGGCAGCGCACGTCCTTTCCCGGGGATGTCTGCGGGGAGTGTGGGAGCGTTCCCACTGTGGTGACCATCAAACCCTACAGATCAGTGCTTCCTCCCCTCGCCCCAAGCTGATGGTTGAACATGTCCCGGCACACCACCGTCTAGTCTTCTGCCTTTTTATCATCTCTCCAACAGTTCCGTCAGCCTCCCAGCTCGAGGGGAGAGACTAGGGCCTCTTTGGTCATTCACAGAAAATGAGCTGGTGGTGTCGGATGTTAGGAGCTCCCCCTCAGTGGTGGGTGCAGGCTATGGGTCTCCCTCCCGCCCCTCCTGACTCCCCACAGCCCCTACCAGGACGATGTCGCTCGCCTTGGTCACTATTTATTAGCAGGTTCGCGCCAGCTCAGTGAAGTCCCAGGTCTCTGGAAGCTCACCTTGTAGGTCAGGGCACAGAATTCTGGCCCCGGGGGGTGGAACTCAGGCTACGTCAGACCCGGGGGCGGAGGAGGGAGAGGGCAGGGAGGGCAGGAGTGGCACCCTGGGGAGCTGCGGACATCCCTCATGCTCCTTGACAACCCAGTCACTGTGCTCAAAGACCATTTCTCAATCTGCTGCACACAGACACTTTTGGGGTAAAATACAACAAAAATTCATTTTTAGAAAAACACAATGAAAATACACGCGAAGATAAAACGCAAGCCCTGTGTGTTTGGGTAAGTGGATGTGGTCACATTGCTGGAAACATTTCTAAGAGCTGACTCCAAATGTCTGTGCTCTTCTGTGACCCCGTTCGGGTTTGCAGACAGCTCTGGTGCAGGTGCTCTTCGGTGACACCCAACGTCCCCTGCCTCTGAGGGGCGCGCTCCCGATTAGGTTTCTCCAAACACCCTCCACCCTTCACCCTGTATTCGCGCCCTGCCCCTGCCCCCTCTAACACCTCGAGGGGACATTCCTGATTGGAGCATCTCCAAGGTTAACGGACCACTCCTTGTAGCTATTTTCCGAAGCCCACATTCCACCTGCAGCTAAGAAGGTCCCAGGCGGATCTCAGGGAGCAGAGGCGGGTTTCCTGCCGGTTTCCCTCCAGCTTCTGGCCGCTGATTCCTTCTCACCGCCAGTACCAGCCGCTTCTCTGCTGCTGGCGACCCCTAGTGCGAGTGCGCTCGGCATCCCACCCCTGACATTTTCCCACCTGCTCGTGTTATCCTGGAAGACTCAGCAAAATCGGCACAATCTGTGCTTCTAGGATGTCAGTCCCAATCAGGTGCTCTTTTCTGCTCATTTTATATGATATATGAGAGCTGCTCATGAGTTTAAAGTGTATTTAAAGCCATTGTAACTTTATAGGCTGAGCTCATCTGACCGCCTCCCCCAGGACTGTGGAGCTGGCTCATCTTTGGGTGACCTGTACCTTTTGAGGAGCAGTTGTAGGAAGGATTTAAGGAACACGCTCCAGCCAACATGTGGGAATGTTACTTCGCTTCAAGTCCTAAAAATAGTCAGGTCTGTGTTTGCCTAGGTCCTCATCCAGGCAGCTCATTCTTGCCATTCTGCTGGTAAGCTGCCTTTCTCCGGCCATCAAAACAGAGGGGTGGGGATAGAGCTGTCCTCGGCTACATAGCGGAAAGGACCCAGGGCATCGCCTGGCGTTTCGGCATCTCATGAAAACATCGCATCTGAACTTCGTGTCCCTATCGTCCGGTATCACTCCGTTTTGTGCTAGTTCACAGCACTGTCATTGCTGGCGTCACCCCCTCTCTGTGGGAAAACCGCCCGGTCCCCTCCCATTTTACCAGTTGTGCCTAGTGTGTGCTTGCTCTGGATCAACAAATCATGGAACCTATTTAATTTTCTGCCCCCACAGATTCTAACAAGATAGAACCATCTCTTCATAGCCTCCAGAAATTTGTCCCTACAGATTACGCCAGCTACACACAGGAGCATTACCTGTTTGCAGGCACGAAGATCGTCATCCAAGAATCCATAGAGAGCTACGGAGCGGTGGTGTGGCCAGGGGTGAGACAGCCATTACCTTCGGGATGTCGGGGCTCCTGGGGGCGACAATTCCCCCGTGGACAGGTTGCCGAGTGCTTTCACCTTCTGTGCTTCTGTGGAGGCGGGTCACGTGTTGGTCCGGGGGCTGGGGTGCACTTGGCTCCGCAAAAGCCCAGCATCTCTCCCAGAAGCATCATTTCGCTCTGTGCCATGTTTCCTGAAACATTATTTTTTACATCAGATCAGCTTGAATATTTCAGGAAGTAAGATGAAAAATTCATACGAATTTTGAGGAAAAAAACAATCGGAGCCGGGTGCTCGCTTCCCTTCCACGCCATGGGCGTTCCCGGGGAAGCGGGTAGGAAGCCGCCCCCCTCTCCTCCCTGCAGGCCCCCATGAGAGGGGGGCATGGGAATGGGGGAGACGCTCTGAATCGCAAGCCAATCTGCTAGTTCCTGGCTGCTCGCTTCACCTGCCCCACCTTTTTTTCCACACCGGGGAGGTTGGGCGGTGTGAGCACTTGTGGAAGCTGCGTATCACGCCTGCCTCCTGGGATTACCAACGTGCCACTGTTTGCACCTGCCAGCTGGGGAGGTGGGGGCTCAGAAAAGTCGACTCATTTGGGAGAGCTGTGCCACCGGGTTTGGGACTTTGGCCCTCCGGTGCCCGCTGGGTTGTTCTTGGAGAGGCTTGGACTCCAGGCTGCTCTGTCGCTGGCGGGGAATGGCCTGGGGTTTGTCTTCCAATGCAGACCTGGGACTCAGAGGTGCTGCCACTCCTGGGGGGCGGGGGGGTGGGGCAGGCCCCTGCTCCAGGGACCGCAGCTGAGCGTCAGGGGTGGAGGTGCTATGGAGCTCCCTGGGGCAGGGGCCTGGGTACCAGTGGCAGGTGATGGGGGACAAGGAGGCTGGACGAGGGGAGGGGCAGACAAAGGGCTCCAGGCTCCTAGAGCTGCCCACCCCCATCCCCTAGCTAAGGAAGCTCAGTGTTCCCCCCCCCCATGCATGTTAAGTATGATTTCCTTCATGGGGAAATCCTCTTCTTGGGCTTACTAACAAGTTTGAAAACCACCAACCTGCTCCCCAGCTTCCTACTGTAATATATTTGGCAAATGGACAGCCATAAGCAGGGGTACCAGGAGATAGGAATGGAAGAATATTTGTCCACAGGACCATTTTATTCCGAGGCCTCAACCTTCCGCGCACCAAACCCTGGCCTCTCCTGGCACCCCCAGTTCCCGAAAGCTGCCAAGGAAGGGTTTACACGACGTGCGAAAACCCGCTTCCTCGGTGGACGCCAGGGGCCGCTGTCGGTGAAGGCGCTCCCGCCTGCGCGTTTGCTGACGGGGCTGGGAAGCTGCGGGTGGCGCCGTGCCATGCTTCCTGAGAAAACCCGGCAGGGCACCGAGGGACGCTTGGAAAACCCCTCAAAGCACGTCTCCTTGGTGGCTCTAGGTGACACTCTTCCTCACAGGGAAACCCCTGCCATCACAAATCACTGTCCTGCTTCTTCATCCAGAAGCTAGAGCTCTTGGCAACGCGCCGTGCGTGGCCGTTTCCCCCGCCGCCCCCCGCTGGACACTCGGGGGGCCGGACACTCGCCATCCTTCAGCGCCTGGGGCACCCCCCGCGCCCCCGGCGTGTGCCTCCTTGGCGCCGCTCGCCCGCCTCCGAGTCGGCGCACGGGCCCCCTCCCAGCCCGGCCTGCGCCCCCCGGAGCGGAGCCGTGAGCGCACGTCCGTCTGGGCGTGTGGACTCTTCCCTATGAACACGCGGCCGGGCGGGGGCGGGGGGGGGGCAGCAGCCTGTGGGCTGGGGTTCCTGCCGCCCCAGCCCACGCCCCGCACAAAACGTGGCGTCCCATCAAGTTCAGAGCAGCCACAGGAAGACGAGCGGTGCGAGTGCACGGACCAGAGTTCGGGTTGCTCTGTCATCCCAGGATTCACGTCCTCACGCCCGACCCTGCGGAGCTCTCACATCCGCGGCGCTGCTGAGGCCGCACTGGCATAAAGGCGAACGCCTCGTCAGTCAGCGCAAATCCAATACCCTTGATCTCTCCGTAGAGAGGTCAGCAGAAGGTGGAGGCAGAGAGAATGAAGGGATAAGGAAGGGAACGTTTGAGCTGCTGTCTACAAAGCTATCTCAATTCATTCACATGCTTTTTAGCACCCCCTCGCCGCTCCGCAAAGTGTGGTCCACGGACCAGCAGCACCGCCCTCGCCCGGTGGCCTGTACCAGCGCAGTCTGGAGCACCCCCCACCCCGCCCCAGAGTGTGCGCCCCTTAGAATTACTGTATTGAGTCTGTTTCTTAGATGACCGCTTAAAAAAAAATAAACTGCCCAGTTGTCCAGGGTAGCAGACAAAGCCCTAACCCACCCGAACTTCGAGAAAGGAGTCAGGAGGGAAGTGGGGAAGACGTACAGCAATGCTCTTGAAGCAGGGGGCCGCCGGCAGGACCAAACCAGAGCAAGAGGTTGCTGTTTTCAGGCCTCCTTCCTGGACTTGTAAGAGCCGAGGGGACCTTCCTCTTCCCGGACACTGACCCAGAGTCTTCGGGTGGATAGAGGCGATTTAGCAAGTCTGTGTCTCCAGTTCCTCTGATGCGTATCATACCTTTCATACTGCAGCGGTCCAAATAGGGCATTGAATGCATATTTTGATTCTTCCGAGCCCCTCGATAAACTGCAACTATTAATAACATCTCTTGTAGTATTTCGCTTGGGGTAGGGGAGGGAGGTCGGGCCACCACTGTTTTCCAATGTTCCAACGCTCAGGTGACACCTGCAAATGTTTTTTTTTAGGCTACCGCTTTGTGTCAGTATTTGGAGGAACATACAGAGGAACTGAATCTCCAAGATGCCAAGGTACTTGAGATTGGTGCTGGACCAGGCCTTGTCTCCATTGTGGCCAGTATTTTAGGTTTGTCTGCTTATTCCTGACTTTGTTTCCAAAACACTTTGACTTGGACAGCAATGATAGGGAGCGCTTTCTCTCCGGCCAGCTGTGACTCAGGTGCTTGGCCATGACTTCACTCACTGAATCTCCCAAAATATCATGAGCTAGGAATTAGTACTGTTGGCCCAGGAATAAGATAATCGCAGGTGAGAGAGAGAGGTTAGGGGGCCTGCCCGGCCCACCGAGGACCGTGTGATGAAGCTGAAATTCAGGAGCTGTGACTCTCCTGTTGTACACAGCTACGTTTATGCTGTCTCCTGCTTTTCGTGGCGAATATTATAACTAACACTTTGAAGAAAAATAAGGGAGTTCATCCAAGGTGGAGACAGATTTACACCAAATGCAAGTTGTGAGTTCCGGGCATTGAGCAAGAGATGGGTACAGATGTGGCGTACTTGTGACTACAGCATTACAGAGCTTCTTCTATTACATCCAGTCTGGAAATGGGATGGTCTACTTTGTGAACTCTTGTCACTAGCTTTAAAACGCCTAACGATTAATTTAAAAATTTAGGTTGGAGACAGGCAATCATACAAAGTAGGTCAAATCTTCAGATAGAGTTTTAGAAGGAAAAACATGATTTATTAAGCAGCTAATTATCCTGAAATCTCCCAACACCACACAACTATTTCTTAAAAAACGATAACATTATTCTATTTCAGTGGTTCTCAACCAAAGGTGATTTGGCCCCATAAAGGACATTTGGCCACTTCTAGAGACATTTTTGATCGCCAGGAGCTGGGGGTGGAGTATGGGGGTGGAGACCCGGGACACTGTGAAACAGCGGACTGTGCACAGGGCAAAGCTCCCCATGGGAAATTATCCAGCGGGATTGGGTCAAGTATGTCCAGTCCGCGTGTAAATGTGGACAAAGCTGAGAAGCCCAGGTCCATTTCTTGTGTCTCCCTGAGTGTCTATGTCCACTGTGGCTGCCTGCATGTTTCCAGGTAATTGTTACAATTTTTCTCTTTTATCTCTTAGGAGCTCAAGTCACAGCAACGGATTTGCCTGATGTTCTAGGAAACCTTCAATACAATCTTTTGAAGAACACATTAAAACGTGCAGCACATCTGCCGGAAGTGAGAGAGCTGGTTTGGGGAGAGAGCCTGGAGCAACACTTCCCCAAGTCGACGTTTTATTACGACTATGTTCTGGCCTCGGACGTGGTCTACCACCACTACTTCCTGGACAAGCTGCTCACCACCATGGCGTACCTTTGTCAGCCAGGGACGGTGTTGCTTTGGGCAAACAAATTCAGGTTCAGCACCGATTATGAATTCTTAGATAAATTCAAGCAAGTTTTTGACACAACACTCTTGGCTGAATTTCCAGAGTCATCAGTCAAAATTTTCAAAGGAATACTAAAATGGGATTAAATTAAACAGAATGCCTTTCGAAACATTAGTGTCTTTTGAGCAGTGTTGGGAATCGTATTGTCAATAAAAGACTTGTGAGATCGAGAAGGTAGTGCGTAAAAACGACTTGTATGCCTAGATAAACAATTTAATATTACAGCAGCTCTCTAAAATAACCTACTTAAGATTATCTGGTTAATCTAAATATCTACAAAGAGTACTATGAAAACTTAAAAGTAGCTGTGTTGGCTTCCAAAAAGTCTCAATTGTTTAACAAACTTTACGTGAATAAATTTGTAAACAAATGGATTTCCCCCTTGTTCTTTCTACTGCAAATTTGTCAATACTACACTTTGGTCACATGCTTTTTGAAACTGAGCTTGGAAGGGTCCTTCTATCTTAATTTTGAAGAATCTACTTATACAGATTTTAGCTGTAGCAAAAGAAGAGGCTACTGAGTGACAGAAAACAGTAACATGGACTGAAAGTGGAAAATACGGGAATGGTTCTAGAATAAGGAAATTGTCAAGGATGTTGTCTTAGGAACTTCCTAAGAGAATCCACTCTACGAATGCCCTGGTTCTGTGCCAATGAATTGCTGGGATCATTTCAAGTTGGATTTCTGGATTGTCTGTTTCCACCCCCCCCAACACACAAATTTATGATTAAAATTTCTAGAAAAGTAGGAAAGAATGGAATTTTTGTGTGTTCTGATAGAGGAAGGCTACAAAAAAATCTAAAACATCATGATTATAAAATGTTAAAAGCGGGGCGGCCTGGGTGGCTCAGTCTTTAAGCATCTGCCTTCGACTCAGGTCATGATCCCAGGGTCCTGGGATGGAGTCCCGCATCGGGCTCCCTGCTCCGCGGGAAGCCTGCTTCTCCCTCTCCCACTCCCCCTGCTTGTGTTTCCTCTCTCGCTGTGTCTCTCTCTGTCAAATAAATACAATCTTTAAAAAAAAAAATGTTAAAAGCTTCTTCTCTAATAGGGGAGAACAATAAAAAATCCAGCTACCACCATTTCTCAGCATTATACTAGAGGCTTTAGCCAATGTGGGAAAGCAAAGGAATAAAACATGCACATTTAGAATGCAAGAAAACGGGCACTATTTGCAGATGACAGCATTGTTTATGTAAGCCAGGGTCAGCAAACCTTTTCTGTAAAGGGCCAGCTAATAAGTATCTTCAGTCCACATACTATTTCTACAGAATATGTGTATTATATATATATATATTTACAGCCAATTACAAAAATTCAAGATCCACTCTTAGCTTGTTGTCCCTGCAAAAAACAGGCTATGGATTGGATTAAACATATAGGCCCTGGTTTGCTGACCCCTGGGACTGTGGATAATCTACAGTGGAATTACTGGAATTCATGAGTTTAGCAAAGTTGCCAAATATCAATATTTTATATAAAGTTCAGTGATGTTACAGCATGGGACCTGACCCTTAAATCTCTTAGACTTGTAAGTGGATTTCTTTCACATTTCCAGAACAAAAGGATATAATGATCATATGCTTATTTCATTATGTTCTAAATGGATACAGGTCTGCCCTTTTAGAAAAGCCAGACTGATCATGATTCTAAAGACTTTGTCTTCAAACTTTTATAGGAAAATTTAAATATATTAAAAGTAGATGAATCGTACACTTTAAATGTGCAGTTTATTGTGCAGCAACTATAATTCAATAATGCTGGTTAAATAAGTAGATGAAAGAATCATGACCTAACCCCCCCCACCCCCACCATGGATTTTCAATTCCTGGCAAATTTTGTTTTATCTGTACCTCCACCTACTTCTCCAATTCTGTATTAATTTGAAGGAAATAATAGATACCCTTTCTTCTGCAGATTTGGTTCATATATATGAGACACATAACCATAACTTCATCACCCTAAAAATACATTTTATGCAATATAAAATTTAAACTAAGTAATTTAGTATTATATACTTTGGAAAATCCAGGGTTCCAACTTCCATTTGCCTCCTAAATGCCATGACATTTATTTTTAGAGTTTGTCTGAATTGGGATCCAGATGGGGCCCACATTTGATTCACTGACTGGCTGGCATGTATCTGAAGTCTCTTTTGACCTGTGGCTTCTCCCTCCCTCTTGCTCTTCCCTCTGGCCATTTATCTGCTGAAGAATCTGAGTTGTCTGTCCCGTGGCGTTTCTACCCGCTGCGTTATGCTGACGGCATCACCAGAGTATCCTTCAAAATGTCCCTCCACCTTGTTCTTCCTGTAAATTGTACATTTTCATGACTCAGCTTTGGGACCACCCAGGCCAAGCCCAGCTTGGACCAAACTCCAGCCAAGTTATACTCATGAGTGAGAAGAAGTGATTGTTGTTAGAAGCCACCGAGTTTTGAGGTGGCTTGGTAGACAGATCAGTGAGGCATATAGGTTAGTACCTTTTAAAATCACACATAAGATGAAGATTATAAAAGATATTTCCGGCTGCTTTATATTCTACTCACATTTTGGATAGGACTTGGCATAGTCAGGTTCTAGAACTATCATGTCATGACTGGAAATGCAGGCAGTCCCGGACATCTGTAATTGATCCTGGAACTGTAATTATTATTGTTTGACCCTTGAGAGGACATGGCTTCAATACATTAGACACTTGCTTGTTGAGTTTTTGAAATCCTCTCATAAAAGCAGGGGTTCTAAGTGACACTAACATAAGACCTTTGCAGGAGGGGTGCAGCTAACCTGTTGCCACACAGTGCACCGCGTGGTAGACCGTCTCTGCCTCTCGCCTGGCCCGCCGCTCGCCGTGCACTCCGGCAAGGCCGCTCCTGCGGGTGAGACACCCTGGGGCCTTCACCGGAGAGCAGTACTTACACCTCCTGCTTCTTTGCTAGCTTCCTTTACAGTTAGGACCAATGCAGTTTTTTCCTCTTATTAACCATGTTCAGACTAATAAAGTTCAGAGCTTATTCTTACTTTCTTATTCCTTAAGGAAGTCTCTGTTCAAGAGTTTTTTTGAAGATTGGGGGAATGTCCCTCCTTTCCCTCTCTATGCATGCTTCTCTGACTTAGATCCTACAGAGAGACAAAAACATACCTTTTAATGCTAGGCCACTGAGAGCACAGAGAATGAAATGCTGCAGAGGAAGACTCAAGGTAATTCAGATTCAATAAATTTTGAGTTGGAACAGACACACTGAATATACCGCCTGAATTTTCTGGATGAGACCCATGGAGGTCTAGTGATGGGGCTCATCAGGGCCTGAGCCAGGACTAGAGAGCAGAGATTCGGGCTGGGATTCCAGCCATTCGGTCCAGACATTTCACCGTCAGAGTGGGTAAGGAGGAGAGGGACCAAGTGGGAAGGAGGGCACCGGGCCGTGCTCTTCCAGGGCAAAGACAGGTCATCCAAGGGAGGGGTGAGAAATCCCATGATGGCAAAGCTCCTACTGATGACACCTGGGGAGCTGTCACTGGAAAGGGGCCAGAGACCTGTGCTGAGCACATGCTCTGTACCATCTCTAATGTTTAAGAAGTACCTAGCTCTTTCAGTTGTCTTCAGTGGACGTGGTACAAATTGGCTGCCATTACCTCAAACAGGAAAACTGTCCCTGGCTTTTTTTTTTTTTTTTTTTTTTTAAGATTTTAATTTATTTGAGAGAGCGAGCATGCTCATGAGAGAGAGAGAGAGCAGAGTCGGAGGGAGGGGCTGAGACAGAAGCAGGCTCCCCACCGAGCAGGGAGCCAGAGATGTGGGCCTCCATCCCAGGACCCCGGGATCATGACCTGAGCTGAAGGCAGACGCTTAGAAGACTGAGCCACCCAGGCGCCCCTGTCCCTGGCTTTTCTGAGTACTACTTTACATCCTACATTAACAGTAATGACTTTATTGAGGACACTTTCTTCTAGAGCTTATTCAGGTTCAGCTATCACCATGGAGGTGGTGTGATCAGGAAAGCAGAGGCTGACAAGACAGCCACCAAGTCAGGGCCTCTCATCATGGGTTCCACGGATGGAGCTGATCTTTCTAGAAATACAGTTCAAAGCAGATTTTGCCAGTCTGTGGATGTACCTGCAACTTCCACAGCAAACTAACTGATCTTCATTCTAAAATTTTACCATCTGTGGAAGACTTATTTTTTGGAAAAACAAAACAAAACACCCAAACTTGCCTGAAAATATTCATGCTTTACTGAATGTACTATTAAAAGCTCCATTATTTCACTACCTCCTCCTGAAAACACATAGCTCACTTGTTTGCTTTTCAGTACCGAAGAGAGGGCCGGGGGCCGCCGACTCAGGACATCACATATACGCAGGCTGCCACTAACTGGCCTGTGGGGAGGGCCCAGCTTCTCCCTGTGCCTGGAGCTCCGCATTGTTCTTGAAGTGTATCCAAAATCCACCAGGGGCTTTCTTCTTCTTCCACATTATAAAAGACAGCACAAAGACCAAAACCTGAGAAAGTAAGAAATCAGGGAACTCTGGAATGACGGTGTTTTTATATAAAAATAAGTCGTATTTGAAGGATTCTAGAATTAATTGTATCTTTACCTAACTCAGAGGATGGTCTTTCAAAATAAATGTACCACCAGAAAGTTTCTAACCTTAAATTTATATTAAAATTGGATGATAAATTCATGTGCTTAAAAAAAAGTGTGATGTCCATGAAAATGGGGTACCCATTGTGTCCGTGAAAAAGCACTTGTAAAGATTTTCTTTCTAAAGAGGAATGAGAAAACTGGCAAAAATTCTCAAAGGCAACTTTTTTCAGAAGTGTGGGAACTAACCAAAGGCCTGGAGCAAGCTGTGTGTTTTACTCAAGTAAGATGGCCAAATCTCAATAAGAACAGAATACTCTAATGTTCCCAACTCTCCTGTTCCATCCCATCTCCAGCTCCACAAGTCACCTGGAAAACCAGCAGCCTGGGAAGCACTGGAGGGAGCCCAACAGCAGTGGGAACTTCTCCCAAGCTTGTAGTGGTTGTTCCCCAGAAAACCGTCTTCATGAAGGCCATCTTCATTTTACTAGACTCAGCTCTCTCTCAGGCTGAGGGGTCTTTTCCTGAGGGGATGTTTGTCTAGATGATTACAGGCAATTGTGTAATTTTGTGGCTGCCTGAGATGGTGAACAGTTGGGGCTAATCCAAAGGCTTAAAAGGAAAAGCTGGGAAATGAGATGTTCACAGGGGCTTTGAAACCTGGTATCCAGAAGGCCATGCACATCCTAGGGCTGCACACATCCTCGTGAAGAACCTGAGAAGGACCCAAGCTTTCACCTCCGGCTGTCCCTGGGGCTCTATGCAAGCAGGCAGCACTCACTAGGAATGGCAAAACCTGCGTTATAAGACGGATTCTGTAAAATAATCAACCAGTCGGTCACCCTACCCTTTCTGTGCCTCTCAGTTTCTCCACTGGATGAACATGTATACATGGGAACCTGTATGACTGAGGATGAAAGTACGTGTTTGTGAGAGAATATACATGTGGTTATTCGTGGATGGACTTTTACATTCTAGATGGCTCAGAAATCGTTTGCAAAATGTTTGCATGCATATCTGTATTTTTTCATAAAGGCTCTGTTTTTATCATATAAAGGGGTCAACTAACCCAGAAAACAGTTATGAGAGACTAGGTAAGATTAGCTGGGAGGTCTTTTATAACAGCAAATTCTAAAGGAACAGATTTGAAAACCACACACACACACACACACACACACACACACACACACACACACACACACAAACACGTCTGCTGTCAGTGAGTAGAGGCTTTTCAATATTATCTATGTGTGTCTTTTTATTTTATGGAGGAAGGATGAGAGAAGCAAGTATAGTAGCCAGAAAGATAAAAATAATAAAAAGCCAAAAACATACACAAAAGGTAATCACGTAAGAACTGGCAATATATTCAAATAACTGCAAGCCTATAGAAATATAAATTACCTCATGTTGAATTTTTTGCCTATTGATTTAATATATTATTTCTGTACTAACTCCAAACCTTATTTATGAAAAATTAAGACCAACTTTAAGAAGCTTCAATATTCACTTTTATTATTTATAAAAAAAAATTAATGTATCAGAATGCATATGGTATATACTGTGATCTTGGTTTTGCACATTTATTCACGTGTTTTACATTATTTCAACTTTAATGAACATACCATATGTGTATCTTTACAATACCTGATAAAGATTTAGCTGTCTGGCACTTATACATGTATTATTAGTTCATTCTGATGCTCTGCATGTCAAGAGGATGTTAAAAATGATTGATCTGAAATAACGCCAAGATGAAGATCTAGATTTAGTGAAGCAGTTACACTCCAGCAATTGCCACACATTTATCTGTGCCGGTTTTATTTTTTCCCCTTAATTGAGTGTAAACTTTTGCAAAAAAAAAAAAAATCTGGAAATGAAGTTGTGTTACTTTTTAGTCCAATAAATAATTTTAGCTACGCTTAATGTAGCTTTTTAAGGCCTTCATACAATTGAAAAAATTAAAGTTGAGCATGTTAAAACCCTGTTCATTTATAAAATAAAAAATAGAATTTTACAGGTTTGCAGTTAAAAGTCACTGTTCAAAACTGATCATGCATGTAACAGCTGCAACCCAACTGAGAGTCCTTGCTGCTGGCAGTCAGGGCACAGCCCGCTGCCAGCAATGTGAGGCATTAAAAAAACACCATGATGTCAGAGGTCTAGATTTACATGTATTAAGCCACACGCCAGCAAATTCTCTGATAAATACACATCATTTTAATAATCAGTATCTGATAGCGGATGAAAACATGCATTAGACTAAAAATGCCACAAATCTGTTTTTATATCCATTCACTATAAAACTTTCTTTTTTAAAATGTAAAGTCTTGGTTCCTATTTTAGAATACACAATAATCAGGAGGATACATGATGGGGAGCCAGTTTTCAGTAAAAGATGCACAATGGGTCCATCCAAGTAACTTCATCAGCTAAAACAAAACACAAAAACATATTATTAAAGAACAGATTTTTTTAAGCTCAATATTCAGGGTAAATTCTGTAATAATAATGAAGGGTAGCAGACAGAACTTTCCTTCCCTCCAACCCACCCACCGACCACCCTTCCTACCAGCTGATCTTCCTTACCATCAACTAACCTACCCACTTTCCTGCCAACCAACCTCCACAGGCGACAATGACCATCCCCGGCCAACCTCCCTTCTTTCCTGTCTCTCTACTAACCTCTCTGTCCTCATTCCTACTTACTTGCCCCCTTCCTTCCTACCAAACCAGTTGCCTTTCTTTCTTAGCCTGACTGTAAGCCAAACACTGTCCTAGACTTCGGGAAAACAGCACTGAATAAACTCACCTCCCACTTGCAGGAAAGTTGTGTTTTATTCAGGAGAACCAAAGAATAAATAAGCAAATCAATGAAGAGATGAATAAATGAGTACGTAATTAAGCTGTATATATCAAGTATACAATAAAAATAAAACCTGATGAGATAACAGAGTGACTGGAAAATAAGATGGTCAAGAATGGGATCTCCGAGGGGGTGACATTTATGGGGAAATTTGAAGAAGAAACCTACTCTGAAAATCTGGGGAGGAGCTCTCCATACAGCTGGACTAGTTAGGTCCCCTGGCGGGAAGGGGCGGGAAGGGGCGGGAAGGGGCGGGAAGGGGCGGGAAGGGGCG